>NW_025408595.1:0-531663 GCF_019456465.1 Bacidia gigantensis | reverse complement strand
AAATATAGGGGTTAAAAGAAAATAAATATTATTTATATGCTTAAAAAAAAGTAAACTTTATATAAATTTAGAAATATATTTAATATAATTTAAGAAAAGCTTAGGGATAAAAGTAATAGTATTATAAAAATATAAAATAAAGATAAATTTTTTATACTATTAGGAGAAAAATTAAATAAAATAAATAATAAATATAAAACTAAAATAAGTAAGTAAAAAGATAAAAAAAAAAGTATTATTAGCTATAGTAAGCAATAGTAATATAGTTATATATTATATTATTTATAAAAAAATTATTAAGCTAAAATAGAATTAAATATAATAAAAATTAAAAGTAAATTCTATTAGCTTTAAACTATATACTATATTATTATATATAAATAAAAGTTTTATTTCTAAAGAAGAATTAACTAAATAGGTATTTTTTATTATAATAATATCTTCTTTAGCTATAGATTATTATTATTTTCTAAATTAATTATTAATATTACTAACCTAAGTAAAGCTAAATTTAATTAGTATTATAATAAATATTTAAATACTTGCCTATTTATTTATATTAAAACTTTTAAAACTTTCAAATATTAAAATACTTCTAAGGTTATTATATTTATATATTAGCTATATTTAATATATATATTAAAATAGCATAAAAAGAAAAAAATATATAAGTAAATAATTATAAATAAAAAATATATAGTTTATAATACTTTAATAAATAAAGTCTAACTATATTAATAAATTAATATTTTTTAAAAAATTATTAAATTAGTTAAAGTTTTATTTATTTCTACTAATTAAAAGCTTAAAAATAAAAATTTATTATTACTTAAAATATAATTATTAAAATATAAAAAGATATCTTTATAAGTAACTAATTAGGAGATAATTAATATTATATATGCTAAGCTATAGAGGTTATATAGAGGCTTTACTTTATAATAAACTAGTATATTAGTTTATAAGCTTAATAGTAGTCTAATTTATATAGTTAAAAGCTTATTAGAATATGCTTAATTAAAGCTTTAAAATATGTATTTAATTATATTAATTAAAGCCCTAGTAGTTAAAATATAATATAATTTTTACTCCCCTACTAATAGCTAATTAGTAGCTAATTAATATTATATACGCTAAGCCTACCTTTTTAACTTATAAAACTACTACTTAATCCTAACTCTAAGCTATATATAATTTTATATTAGTATTATTCCTAGCCTTATAATAATAATTAACTTAAATTATATAATTGTGTAAGAATAGAAGTCTAATAATAATGTCTACTATTCTGCCTTAATAAGGTAAATATTAAAGCTAATTAACTATATTTAAAGTAATCTTTAAGACTTATAGTCTTTAGCCTATTATTATTCCCTCCTTATATATATCTAGTCTTATACACGTTAAGAGTAATATATATATACTAAAATTAATAGCTATTATACTAGATATAGAGAAAGGGATAGCGTTCTTTATATTAAAAGGTGAGGGAGGAAAGGTGAGGGAGGAGGAGATATTTAGAAGTAACTAGTTATATTTAATTCTATAGAATATAGTATACTTTCGGCAGCAAGCTTTTAAAACTTAGATTATTTATAATATCTTTAAATTACTACTAGCTACTACTAATAGAGGTACTTGCTCTAAGGTATTTAGCTATAGACTATTCTAAGCTCTATTTTCTTATATCGTTTTTAATAATAATAATAATACTCCTTTTGCCTATTTAATGAAATGAATATCTTAAGCGGTTTAATTATATTTATGTAAATACTAAGGATGCTCTCCCTCTTTCTTTGTAAATCTCTAGTATTGACAGGTTAAGGGCAGGACAGCCTCGGTTAATCGACATAGATGTAGACGTATAATGTTGCAGTTATAATGGACCCGGGCGCAATCACTGAGTCCGAGAACAATCAACGGGTGTATTAGCTTCGTTTGTTCGGTTCTTCTTATAAGAGCTCTGAGCTCTTGAACAAGGTGATAAGGGTTGGGAACTGCTGTTCACGTTTCGTTGCTCGTGCTGGTCGGCCAAGGGACGCTTCAAGGAGCGTTGAGGAATGTTGGGCTTAGCGAAGTAGTCTCGAGTGTCATCCTTCACTAACGACACAAGATTGCAGTTGTCGGACTTAGAGGCTTGACCGACTGTTCTCCTAGCGGGTATATTGTTCCGGCGTTGCAGAACCCGCACAGGATACTATTTCTGCTGTGTCCCAATGTCTTGCTCGATTGAAGCCGATGATTCTCTTCTGTCTCTGCTCTTTTGAGGTAGTCTCTTTCTGCTGTGGAGCAAAGAGCGCGTAGCGCACAGCCGTGCTTTTAGCCGTCAACGAGCTGCTTCCTGCTCCTCAAGGAACGCCATCACTATGGCCGTCGCAGCGCATATGATGATATGCCTAGTCTCATTGTTAGAGTCAAGCAGCTTGTATGTCGTGCGTCCGTAAGGGTTGATGCTTGTGACTGAAGCCCGTCGCCCGTCGCGTCGTGCGTGGCATTCCCGAGCTCTTGTCCCACGACTTCTCGGCGGAGTAGTATGAAATAGAAGAGGGAGGTTAAGATAATGAGGATAGGATATAGCAGGGAACGGATGATCACTTTTGGTCACACGGATTTGAGGATATTGAGATGCGAGGTCTAGGGCATTGTTCAGTGATGTTATTAGTGGGCCTGCCAAATCTGGTTCACGCTCGTCACCTAACCCTTTGCAGCTGGCAGTGGACATCAACAACGTAGGGGCATCGAGCTGACAGGTCTTTTGCACGAGTGACTTTTGACATTCCGTCGATGAATGCGACGGAGCTCAGCACCAGCGTTTTCTTCATGCCACGTGTATTCTCATACTTAGCAAGTCCACCACAATGATCCGTTGTCGGCACCGCGCGGACGTGTTCACTTTTCAAGTTAGAGATCCCGTTATCCATAGGCAGCTCACTTGGATCATGGATGGTTGTGCCTAAAAAAATCTGCCCTCACTTTAGGCGCCAAACCCCTTTTCAAGGGGAATATAATAACTAGTTGCACGAAAGGGTCAACCAGCAAAGCCAGCAACACTACAATAGCAGCACGCGATGCAGCTACGGTTCTACCATTCTTTAATAGCAGCAGCTTCAATGAGCCCCAAGACCCTCTACTCGCTTCATTGAACAACCGAAAGTCTGTTAACCGGTGTGACGATGTGTGAAAGTGAACCCATTCAAGTTGTCAAATGACCTGCATGACTGCGAGCAGGAATGATGATCTGGCCAGCGCAGCAATGAATGAGACGACGGCGTCAGGTGAGATGCGGACATTCTAGTCATAAAGAGGTCTTTGGTCTTCGTGCAGGAGTAGGCCGATCAAAGCGCCAATGCAAATGAAGCTCAAGACACAGGCGAGAATTTCCCATAGCCAAAAAGTGTCGAAGACGTTGATCGAATGACTACTATCCAATGTTGTTGTCGTGGAATTTTTGTCATTGAGAAGCGGATCTGTATGATATGCATGCTGGTTGGCTGCTGTCCCGTTACCTGTCATCTCTGGCGCTCGCTGACTCTTTGATTGCATCATTCTAGAGACTGAGGATTAATGTCGCTTGCAATGCCAAAATCACCGGTATCTTCGAAGACTAAAGAAGCGATTCGGCATCTAGGGAGCTCAAATATTCCTCAAAGAGTGCCACCCCCTGCAGGCCTCAAGCACCCGAATTGAATCCTTCAGCCTTTTCCTTGCCAATAATCTCACTGAAAATGCGGCGAATAATGTGAGCCATACTGATTGGACGACGACGCAAACGCAACAAGGACTTCATACATAGGGCTGCATTCGTGGCGCTCGAAACATAATTGAAACGCAGCCTTACTGTACTTCGGACAGAGTTCATATCCGAGTTGTGCTTCTTAGTGGAGAATGTTACTTATACCCTAATAAAGCATCCGTCTATGCATGAAGGACCTGAAAAGCTCGGGGAACCATATCATAACATTACCAACCAGCTACTTTTAGTTAACTTTCAACTGTCCCGAAGTAGGAAATTGATTGGCCTACTAAGACTTCACTAGGAAACATGTAACAAAAAGTTTTTCATGTGATTTGACAGAGGATCGCTAGGTTGGAGTCTTCTGGGCGACTCGCAATCGCGAAGTCTGGTCATGTTCTAAAGAATGAGATCCAGTCACTCCTTCTCCGGTAAGATTCAAGGGTTGCATTGAAAAAGACATTTCGGACATCTGTCGCTGGACTGGCACCTTCGAGTATACAGTCTTGCAATTGTTCTCGCAATTGCCACTCTTCATGCAAGTGCTGCAAAGAGCCAATTGAAGCGATGCACGATGAGATAGAGATCCTGAAAGGCGTTTTTGAACATCTACAGCGTGATGTCGCTAATAGCAAATGCTGCGACATAATTGTATTTCCTTTTTCGGAACCATTCAACAAGATTATCGACCTGTGCACGTATAAAGTTCAAAGACTGCTTCCTTCTTCAATGACAAAGCACTGCTTTACCCAGAGAAGTATCCATTTAACTGCAAATGGTCAAGTCATAGGCAACATTTCCGTTTCAAGAGAGTTTCTTGCTTGAGGAGAGTTATCACTTCATCTACAAAGATATCAAACGTACGTGTTCTCCCTTTTGTCTTCTTGTGACTTTTCAGCCCTCTTACAGTGCATTCCTTCGCTCGCGTACGCAGATTTCGTCCTGATATTTACAATCTTCCTTCTAGTGACTTGAAAATCGAGCGAAAGCATTTGACTACCGATCTGGCCGCACTCTCTTGCAAAGCTGAGAAGAATTCGCAAAATGCCCAGCTACCAGTACAAGAGACAGCTCTTCCAATTTCACGCAGAGACGCTAGCATCGATCGACTTTTTTAGCAGGGGGAGGATACAACGAGTGCATTGTCGTAGGTACAGCTTAAGAAATGTAACAATCACAGGGTAATTTAGACGTTAAGCACGTTACAGCGGTTATGCGCGAAACCAGCCGCTGCATCAAACGAGCCGCATTAGCAGGCCGTCCCGCTGGTCAAACAATATCATGGTCTGAATAGGGAAATAGGTAGCTCCGTACCGAGCCGTCTCTTGTTGGATTTATGCGCACCCACTGCCATGTGATATAAAAACACAATGTGCTTATCACTATCATCATCTTGGTCCGACAAAAAACCCTCTGCTCGCTGGTAGTGATCTCGCATCTAATTCATAGCTGCATAAGACTCAAGCCAGATTGGCAAGCAATCCCAACTCTCATCATCATGCATCGACAATCATGGCTTTGCTTTTCGACAACAAGTTTTCTCGCTATCACTACAATTTTTCTGAATTCGACTTGGGCTGCACCCCAAGTCTTCCCTATCCCTCGTCCACAGCGTCTTTGCCCAAATCTCCCCGGCGTCGTACCAGGAAGGCAAGCAAGCTTTCCAGGCCTGTTCCTTTTTCGACCCATGACTATCATCAACTAACCCCGTCCCACTACAGCTCGAGGCAAAAAACGACGCCATGGCCCGTGCAGGCTCCCCCTGGCCCCGACGTCATTCCCTCCCCCATGACAGACCCTCACCACGACATCGACACCCTGCCCGTTCCTACCGATGCCGCCAACCCCCTCTCCCCCGCCGCAACGACGTCGGCGGCACCTACTGCGTCCCCCTCTCCGCCATCTCTCTCGGCGTTTCATACATCGGCTCCGCTATCGCGACGGGGCTCGGCCGCGCTTGGCAAGTCTTTCTTGAGCGCGAGGCGTACAACCTGGCGCACTGGGCCAGCGAGAACGACGGTGTCATCGACATGGCTGCAGCGGATGGAGTTGTGGTCTGGACCGCGACGGGCATGATAGGGCAAACTATTCAGGCGTTTAACTCGAATGGACACCAGTTGACTTATGGGGTATTGTCGAGCGCCTTGATCGGCATCGAGGATCTGTGGTTACGGGCGGCGGTAGACGCGAGGCAGATGATGGAGGTGGTGGTTACGGATGGGTTTAATGAGGTGGGGAAGGTGGTGTTGAGTATGGCGGCCAGGGGATAGGCAGGTCTCTGTAGAGCAAAATACAATGACTCATTAGAAGTAGGTATGATTGGAGAAATTGATGTGATATTCATAACGTAGAGAAGAAGAAAGTCATAGTCGTCTGTCATAGCGCAAGTCAAGCATGCAAGAGCTTCTTGCGACCAACAACGTCTTTACTACTTTCCCCTTTCTCCTTCGACAAATTACTATCGTCTTAGAAGCTAACAAAATCTAAATCTTAGTAAAACTTCACCGCAAACTATAAAGCAACGACTTGCGACGGTCTCATCTTGCCTGGCCCATGATATCGCCATATTAAGCAGATCGACCATCCCCAGGTAGAACTCTCCCATTTCCCCTTCTCTCCCCCGCTAGCAGCAGCAACACCAACCTCTACGCTAGCCTCCACTGCGGCGGCATGGGCGACAGCGCCACCTCCACTACTATCGCTGAAGCCACTGCTGTTTCCGAACCAATCCCTACTAAAGCTGCACCGAGCAGATCTCCCCTGTCAAACATGGCAGCGACGACTAGATCGAACTACATGCTTAGCAGGGACTTCATAGACTTGATGTATGTCGGCCAATTCTCGCATACTTCCCCGCACTTTCCCCGCATGGTGACACATTCTTATGCATAGATGAGGGTGCTACTGTCTCAGTTACTTGCTTCTAACTGAGTGGTGATGAAAGCAGGGTCTTTGGCCGTTTGAGTGACTGAACTCGTTGCATTCAGTGGAGATCAAATATCAGCCTTTGGCGCCAGGGAACCGTTCGGTCCGGACCATGACACATCCTTGGGTATGCATGCATACCTGTAATCAACCCCGCAATACGTGCATGCAGAGCGGGGTGCATAAGAAGGCGGGATCTATCTGAACGAACCATCCCCTACAGTAGTCTACGTATACTGAACTTCAACAGCTGCATTGCGCAGCCTTCGTTCCTTATATTAGCCTTTTGCTGTTCGTTCAAATGAGACCCTGAGAGATGCATGCAAAGGTGAGGCACGTATTGTATGCAATGAATACGACTTTTCTCCCCGATGAAGCGTCTTCATTGAAGCGCTTGGATTGAGGCAGAGAGGGGAACTCAGCCGTAGTAGATGCGATACACTTCTCAGCAGGAATACTGTGAACAATCACCTTCAGTGGTGGCTTCACCAAGCAAATGTGTGGTCATCCACGGAAGACCTCGGTGAGCTAATGTAGCTTCTTCCACTCTGTTTTTTTTTTGTAGAAATATGAGCATCTTCTGGGTTTTCAAAAGACACATTACTCCTTTTTAATCCTTTGAGCAGCTTTCTCGCCGGTTGTAAAGCCTGTAAATTCTACACGTCCTTTAGTGTCATAGTGCTTCACTTTTAATATCAATAGCCCACGGAAGTTCGTGAGAATGAAATTTATTTCCAGTCATGCTCTACTGGCGGTATTGGCATTACCAACCAAAAGCTTCGCTTTACCGGCAACTGCAGATTCAAGCTTAGACGACATTGAACACGTCCAGCTTGACTCAATTCTCAATGCGCTAGGAAACGAGTCTCACGTTCCTTTCTCAGGCACTGGTCCTGTAAACACCAGCGCCTTCATCGAGGAAGTGAGACGAGTCTTCCTGAATCCACTACCTGCCTCAGCGAGAGATCTCCCTCAATTCAGAGACGGTGTCGACTCACACGTTGTCTGGCGGAACTGGAGGGCATTCGTTGGAGTCACCGAGAATGTTGATATCAGAGCTCCTTGGACAGCCTTATGCAGGCCCGTGATCAATGGCGTGAAGCCCTTAGCAACCCCCATCTTTTGCAGTGGCGTTCCCTGCTCTCCCAGGGTGTCATTCAGGGTCGAGGAGAGGTACGAAACTCAGGAGAGTTTTCGTGTCGAAACGACTGTTTCCCTCGGTGCGAGCCAAGGGCCGTTCGAAGCCTCCGTTTCGAGGACAACGGAGCGATTCTGGCAGAGAATATGGAGCACGTCGACCTCCCAGGAGTCCACTTATCAGTGGCATCTCGGTCCGAATGATCATTGCACCCCGAGTATGGCGCATGTAGAGCTCGACTGTGATGTCGATCTCATGACCACCTACTATGATTCATTTCTGCACGACAGCAACAGATTGAGACTTGAGCACGACCACCATCGAAAAGGTGGTCCATACTGGCCGAGTCAGTGGTGCACACAATTCGTCGTCGACCATACACCATTGAGAAGGGAGGAAGACTGGGAAAGAGCCGTGTCTAGCAACCGGGGGAGGGGCGATGTTTGGAAGAGGCCAGCCAGGGAAATGCGGCCGTATCGGCGCAGTGGAAATTCGATCCAAGACAATATGCTGATCGTGAGGCGACCCTCCTCAAGTCCTGGCGACTGGGGAGAGCTCATGGGCTGTATTCCAGATCGATCTACAGCTCGCAGAGTGAAGATGACGCTTCCATTAAGCTCGGCCAATGGCGTATTACATGGCTTCGTTGGGTGTGTATCAAGTGGGCGTTCTGGATCCAGTGTTGAAGGCGATGAATTGGATGCTGAGCTCAAGGCCAAAGCGTAGGCCTGGTCAAACAAAGAAGCAATGGTGTTCGAATACGATCCCCAAGAGTAAGACGGTGGTGGTGACATCTGGAGAATGACACAAGACGAAGGCCGCGGTGGGGCCAGCTTCTCGTACTTAGGTCCCAAGGAGGGATGACATGATGCGAGGAAGAGCGTTCTTCTCAGCCTGTATCGATCCTTCAATCTGACATATATGTCATGTCTTGTTCTGGATTTTTCTCTTGCTTGCGGCATCCGACTTTGTAGACCCTTTGCACATTTCTGGGCCATTGAAGTGGTTAATCGCTGTGAGGACGAATAATGTCCATACGAGCCCCAATATTTTGGCGAAAGTTCCTGGTTTCGCTGGCATTACTCTGCCTCTAGGCCCTCACATGGCATGTATTCGACTGTATATTTCTCTTCCTCCAACTTGTCTCTTTTTTTTCGCTGTCCCGAGACACTCCGCAATTACGGCAAGTGCGCAGCTTCCCCGGGTGTAACGCCGCACTTTCTTGGGTCCCGACGACAACATGGCAAGTATACACTGCAGATACTGAGTCAAAATCCGCCGCAAACACCAGTATTACCTAGCGAAAATAATGTCGCACGATACCGCGACGCGGGCGAGCTTGTCTCCCAAAGCCACGGGGAATCACATCATCGACCGATCCCTATAAGCATTGGTTCAGAGACGCTCAACAGATCGATGCACTAGTTTTCTTTGATATCTTCAGGGCAGCGTGAACTCATTCTAGTGTACAACGAGGCTTTTGGCCAGGCAGGATAGAGGTGGGAGGGAGGAGGCTCTGAGGCGGCCCTCCTTTGATACGGAGACTTTATGAAAAGAGCGTCAGTGCCTCAATCGCCAGCGAGTGAGTGACGGCTAGCGGTTGGCGACAAGATGATTTCGCCGGAGATGGAGGGATGCGTGCAGTGAGCTCCAATACTACATACAATAGATCGGTCAATCATGATGTAGATATGCCAAGACTGCCGAGGACGGAACTAATGCCGCTTCCTCTAGCGTCTTGGCCCGTGCCAAGACTTTCGAGCTGAAAAAAAAAGTCTTTAAAGACTTCTTTTTTCCTTTAATACTGATGTCAAGCACAATCATCGTCTCAGAGTACCTAGAGACTCAAAGCCGTGCCTAGCAGGTCACTATGAGCCCAAGTGGGTTAAGCATTCCCTTTTCATCTAGGACTGTTCGCAAATCTATCTACTGCTCTTCTCATCTACTTAACTAGTTGAATAAGAAGCTGTCCTACATATGCTCAACAACTCTTTTATATGCTTTGCAGAATGGAATGTTATGTGATGATTTTCCCTAGCTGAGAGATCTTAGAATAATTATGCAACTGTCCGGATCGTAATATTATTAACACATTAACTAGAAGACCTCTTACCTCAACACGAGGGAGATTGAGTCGACTTCAGCACATTGCCTTACTATCTCATGGAATTCTCGAACATGTTCCCCAGCTTTGACTGAGCTGGACTTGTACCTAGAGTTTCGTCGCTATCGTGGTAGAGGCCGACACGCTGACTACCTACGCTTTTGCGCAAAACCACTGGGAACTGGAAAAATCACATGCTGGTCGCAGCATTTGAGTGTTAAGCAGCCGTTCACACCCAGTGTTTCCCGGAATAGCCAGGCGAACGAATGCAGTTGGGATACTCATTAGGATTGGGGCAACCGGCTGAGGATTAGGATCGCATAGCGGTTTGGGCTTCCTGGCTCTGATGACACCTCAACGAGCTTCGCTTAGCCTCTCAGGCATACGCTATCGATTCATCAAAGTCCTGCGACGCCCTAAAGGAAGAAGTTTATACATTGTCGACAGATTGTATAACTAAGTCACGATTTCTTCCGCGTTATCTTCGCCTACTCACCCACTTGATATGTCGCCCATGATTGCGCGAACACTAGGCAGACGACCAAACTGAGCTCCAACATCTCCGTTCGTCTGCATAGACGATTTCATGGCTTCAGGAAAGGCGTGGGGGCTAGTGGCAGATGGATTCCAACAGCGATTTTGCTTTGCGACTATGACAAGGGGCGTCGTTGCTATGAGCCTCAACTCTATTACTATTTCCTGTTGCTCGAGGATTGTCCAACATGGCCCTGACCAAGCCTAGATCAAGCTTTGCCCAGCGTACCAAGATCAGCGGACAACCTTCCGGCCAAAACGATCCGCGCCGCAATAACCAACACAACTATGGAATTTTCCCTCAGGAACCATCTCTCTGTTAGTCCTTTCAATCAACCCAACATACCTATCCAACAAAGCGTCAACACAACTAAATAACTCTCCTGTTTATACATAAACTTGCACGCTTCCTCCTGCTTTGGTTTCACGCAAATTACGTACGAGTGATGCCCCACGTGTGGACGCACGTGGGCTTAAGACTGGCCTTGCGACTACGATGGGTTGACCAAAGAATGTTCATAGAGAATAGAGAGCAGCAACATGCTCTTCTAGCGCTAACCGTCATAATTTCAGAGATTGCGACAGTTCCATTCACGATGATCACGATTGAGTAATATTGCCACTGTCTTTTTACAGTAGTTAGGGCATCAACCCGAATATAACATGGAGCTCATGTTCTCACGCATCATGGAGGTCTCTCGCTTCACGCTCCTACACCATGCTCTTTCACGAACTTCGTGCGATTTTGTGCAGCGCGAGCTTATTGTTGTTCGCTCGTCCAAACTCATCGCAGATCATTTCAACTTCTTCGGCACTAACATCGACAACAGCTCGACCCGGTTCAGTATCCAGTCTCACGTCGATGACCGCATCCTCCACTGCTGCATCCTCGACATCTACATCCTCGTCCGCCTCGCAACTCTGGTACTTGGCCCACCATTGCACCCCATTGTGAGTCAGAACTTAAAATTCATAGAATTGCATCCAAGACTAATGTACGTCCAGTTCAGACCCGGATTTCAGTGGAAACAGCATCTGTCAATGTGATGACGGGCCATCCTACCCCCAGAACACGATCGGAACAACGCCGGCCTCGCTCTTTCAGGGGCCTTGCTACGCAACCGCGCCGCCCGCCACTACAACTGTAGCGACTGGCTCAGATTGTCCAGTATGGGGCCCACCAGACTGTCACAAGTCAGAAGTAAACATCCAAAGCGCCATCAACGCTGGCCAAGACAGGTACAAAGCGGCAATGCTTTCCAACTGTACCGACTTCCAATATCACTATGGATATCCCGGCCCCGACGCAGACTCCGCTGGTGATAACTGCGCTGAAGTACTGCCTATAGAAGATCATATGCTCTGGTGGTGGGACGAGAACTCGGCCGAGTGCGAGAAACATGAAGTCACTTTCGCCAACTGCTTCTTCGACCGTGTACCAAGTCGCAAGTATGACGCGAGCAATTGCACCGATCTTGGCGGGAATTGGTATTGCCAGAAGCCGGATCACAACGACTTCACTAGCTCGAACAGCACACTAGACTTCTACGTTGCTTGGAACATCTACAACTTCGCTATCTGGGCGGATACATACTACAACGCCATCTACCGCAGCGGCTTTCTGGCAGGGCAACAGGTGTGGAATATGTCCGACACATTCATTCAACCTCAAAAGGGCCTTCCAGAGTGGGCAATGATCTTGTTGTACGTCTTGACCTTTGCGCTAGGCTTGATCAGCCCAAGTGGTTGGGGCAAAGGGCTGGGATCAATCACAAGCACAGCGCTTGGCGATGCTGGCAAAGCTGCAGCATCATCAGCGGTACCCTTTACTAGCTTCTGGAGAAAAGCTGGGAGAGTCACCGTGGGAGTACGTGCTACGTGGCGCGCAACAGTCCCCTGCCCTGATTGGCCACCTGGTCCCTCAAGCCTCAGACGACGGTGTCCATGCCCTCATGTCGTCTGCAGACATCGAAGCCAAGCTGGGAGACCTGATTGAGGGCCTCGCGACAACAATGGTCACGGTCGCCGTCGACATCCCTGGTAATGTCACCGCCTTCGCAGAATGGACACATTTCGGCTACTACTACTCCGAGCCCGTAGACCAACAAACAATGACCGACACCCTCAAAGCCGGCATCAACATGTTCGTCCTCTCCCAAATGCTAGAAAACGACGGCTTCATCATCGCCCGCCAAGTAGACACCGACCCTCAAGCCCTCTTCACAAACGGCTCCACCGGCTTCGATAGAGACCTCATCAACTGCCCCTCTTACGATAAATACGGCATGTGCAACGACTGGTGGCACTACTCTGAGAACGGCAACAACGTAGCGTACTCCCTGCTGCAACCAGACCGCACGCACGAACACGAAAGCTGGTCCAAGCAGATCCACCAAGTTTTCGACCTCGGCCTCACTACGCCAGACAATCTAATCATGGGCTCTCAACTCTGCTCCATTGGATGGAACTCCACCAAAGGCGAGATCCCTGGTCCGGACACGGTGCAGACCCCCGGAAGCGTCGTCACGACTTGTCTGTCGAACTTGCAACTCTGTACGTGGAATCTGAAGGATGGGAGTACGGAGTTTACGGAAGGCCAGAATTGCTCGTTCTATGAGTTTTTTGCCAAGCAGGAGTGTAAAGGTGGGCCACCCTGGGTTCCGACGGGGTATCTAGGTTATTATCTTTTTCATGGCGCGAGAGCGAATTGGTGCAATTGAATCTGGGGGGTTGACTGTAGGGAATTATGCAGCAATCAAAGGGTCTTCAAGGTTTTGCACGCGGCAAATCATCTGAATACGATTTGGCTCATAGAGACAGGTACGAACATTGTCTTTTGACGGACCCAAGTAGAACAACCCATGTAGAACAGTTGATTAATACGCACCTCTTACCCATTCAAGCTTCAAACAAACTCTGCCAACTTTTCAGAAGTCCAAAGCCTTTGAAACATAGTTAATCAAACGCTACGCTACTTCTACGTCCCTCTCGGCCGTGATATGGTCCTGTACTAAAAAGCTACCTTTATCGAGACTGCTGCCTTCTAATGCATGTACGGAATACGCTTGGTGAGAGCGATCACGTCTCATACTAGCTTCACCAAGCGTTTGCTACTATCTCGGGTCGTTCCGAGAATTCCCCATAGTATAATCACCGTCGATCCTGGCGGAGTCGCCTAGCTAGTTACGGCTCGGAAAACGAGATGTCAATTGAGAGCCAAGGCTTGAAACAAATTCTCCGAGACATATTATCGCTAGTCGAAATACTAGAAGACATGCATCTAGTATTGCTGTACCCATATAGATATTTGTCCAAAGCTCGCCACGTGAGAAGTCTACTGCCATTCTTTTAGCGCGGGCAGAGGTCGGCTGTTTACAGAAGTAAGACTAGACTTATAAAGGTTTGAATTCGGGAGATAAGTGAAGCAGAGTCTCACAATACCTGTGATCACGACGCTTTCTGGTCATTAGTCCTTGAACCCTATCGCTCATGCGGAGTACTTACAAGCCCCCAAGGAGGAATATTGCGTAGAGCAGTAATTTGCGGCTGTTTGCCATCTATAGGTTCAAAAGCGGACAGATATGTAGCCCTAGAATCATTGCATCTAGGATGATATCAATTATTAAAATACCTAGAATGAATTTTGAGAAGTTGTAGCAATGTCCTTGTTTCTGCGGGTACCAGAATTTATCGACTAGCCTACAATGAAGTGCGATAACGAGAATAGCAATGATTAGGAAGGCAATCCCGGATCCTAGGGCCCCCTAGCATTGGCGTTCAGGAGCATTTGTGAGATTGAATCCAACTCTTATGAAGTGACGAAGTTCAGACTACCTAGAGCGTCCGTGACAGTATATCTCTTTGAACAAAGCTGCCGAGTCATGTTGGCGAAAAGTCGACATAGTAATGCAAATGGCTTTGCCTCATGCTCGCCGAAGCCTCTATAATAGGCGTAAACTGCCTTGCCAAGGCACAGCTTCTATGCGAGTTTTACTGTCCATAGATCGGCTTGCGCTTTCCTAGGCGGCGATTGTCATGCGTTTGGCTTACCATTTCCTACCTGTTATGCTACTCCACCCTGCACGTTGAGTTCTCACCGAACTTCGTGCTCAATAATCCTTCCTCATCGTATCTTGAAACTTATGTAAGGCTGCAGGACCTGTAGGCTAAAGGCAGGTGCCTACGAGTACTACATGATTTAGAGGCGCAAGCATCTGACATGCAGCGTCGGTAGCCAATCTGACTGAGGCGCCTATCACTCAGCATAGAGGATTTCCACGTGCAAACGGGGCTTACTCCTCGATGCTATCGAAACGTCGGGTTTACTATACATATATAAAGATACATAGCGATAAAGGAGGCCGGCTTTTGCAAACGGCACTCGCTGTAGCGGCGCCTTGGACGGATCTACCGCTGGATGTACTTCAAACCACGTCCGATAGGTTGAAGAATGTTTGGGGAAATTGATTGGGAAAGAGATTGCAACAATCTCCGAACTCTATGAGCTGCAGTATCATAGCGTTTAGGCGGATTCGACTAGGTACGGGCACAAAAGTGCCGTCTCCACCAACTCTTTTAATGGCAAGGCTATTGGCTATATATCCGTTTTGGGTCCATTTGCATAGGCGAGGTATAAGTAGGTAGCTGATGCGCATGTCGAAGCCGATACGTTCGATGCGGCGAGATCATTGGCATAATTACTGACTGACACAATTAGTGTGCCGTCGAAGTTCATGCGCTAGTCCTACTGCTGGTTGCAGTCCCGGCAAGGTTTCCAGTCATGAGACAGTAAAATGAATTCTGTCGCCAAAAGATGAGCCCCCAATAAGCGTTCCAAAATAATGACTTGATAGGCGCCATGTTTCTTTCTACTTTAGCCCCTTTTTTAGGCCGTGGATGCTATCTTGGTCAGCAATATTCCCTCTTCACAGGCAATTCACGTCAGCAATGTACAGTTATAAGGTCATTCAAGGGATAAGTGGCATCAATATTGCGGCCCTGCTGGTACTACCGCCGTATATCGTGGAGAGACAAGATCGAGGGATGTCCCGCCATTTCAAATTATTCACACGCAATATCTAAGAAGCGCAATTTGTAGCTGTAGCCACGGGTGCAAATGTCTTTCTAGAGGTTTAATCTACTAAGATTCAATTCAGTTCAACAAATTCGCTTGTCTTTAATAAAGGCGGCACCACAGAGCCAACAGTCTTCCAAATTGCATTGGCAGCCTCCATCAATCTTTTACCTTCAGTCGCTAGTAATTCATGACCTCCCTCGTAAACGAAAATATATCTCATATCTTCCCTGCAGAGCTTACTTAGTACCTCGCTATATCCAGGGATATACCTATTATTGAAGCCCCAAATATAAGTAGTCGGAATTTTGACTAGATCAACATTGCCCTTTGAGTCGAGCCATCGAATATTTCGTTTTTCAAAAGCTTTATAGTCGCATGGAATAATCCCTAATAGGAATATCGCGCATTTGAAAGGCTGCAGCTAGTCCTGTGGGAGCCTTGCTGCATCTTCGGCAAGCATCAAAGCAGCTAGCGCAGCTCCGTGGGAAAATGCCATGACTCTGTTAAAAGGTCCATCAGTAGCTACGAAGTCCTTAAGGTCCTAAAGCGCTGCCTAGATAGTGTCAACCGATGTCGGGTTAAAGCAGGCATAATACTCGGTTTCCGGGTCAAATATTGCTTTGAGCTCAATGAAAAATGTTAAAATCTTAACTACTTAACAATATAAACGTAGTTGAACCTGAAACCCTTAGCCACGTCATCGATCCATCCACAAACTCATAAGTATGCTAATTGCCTAATTGGTATCGAAGAGCGGCGACTTCTAATGAATCTATGACTAGCAAACGTTTTAACAAATCGCACGCCAACATACCTGATTGTGCTACATAAATCTATAATCTAGTATTGTCAATATATGTATCCTATTATTGCCCTTAGTGAAGCAGATGCAGTCTAACCTCACTGTTAGTACCCCGTCCATGAAGACACAAAAACCTTATCTCCTGTTTTAGTCGATATTGGAACGGCCTGCAAGAGAAGAAGTACAAAGATCTCAAGTCCAGTTATATATGCACAGATGTGGCAGTGAGACGGTGAGTGGGAATTAGATCGACAATTACACAATATATTTTGTAATAGTATGAAGCTCGGTGTGTGTATTGGCTTATGGTGACGGTAAGAGTCATGATGGCAGCACTCCGCTCCCTTCCAACCAGTCATCGAATCATGTGGTTGCAGTCATCTCAAAGCAATCGCTTAGATGTGACGCAATGGCTGCAGATGTACAATGGTGTTCAATCTGCCGAGATCTTCAAAGAAACCATTGTGGACGATTCGCGCGCCTACACGTATTTCCTGCGTTCGGCACAGCCATCCGCAGCATGCAGGAAGTCCATCTCGGTCTCCACTACCGTGCATGAGGCTGAAACCCTCCTTCGTGTAGAAAAGTCCCCGCTCGAAGCTTCAAGCCTTACGGCTGGTCACTACTCCTTTGGGAATCGAAGGGCAGTAGAGCTCGCACTGAGGGTGCAAAGCTCTAGGCCACCAACTCCCTTCTCTCAACTAGTGACTGGTGATCCTTGCCGCTCTAGCTGAAGTGATTTGCCCTCTGGCGAAATCAAGCCCGGTGCCGCAATTAGATGCAGCCTTATGCTTCACTCTAGCGTCTAACAAGCTGAAGAATCCTAAGGCGCGAGGGGGGCATAGCATGCATCTATAGTCTTCAACTAGAAGCTGGAGCCGAGTGCCACACTTGAAAGGTTATACTACCTAAGTGAGAAGGCGCCAAGGCTACAAAGCTAAGATTAGCTAAAATGTTGCATCCAACTTATTGGCAATGAAGACAGAGAGCCTGGCGAGGCGAATCTCGGAGAAGAAAGCCCCGCTGCAAGCTGATATTTGGTTGTCAGTAATTGTTTGCCTAAAAAGTTGAGAGCCTTTCGTGCCACATCACGACATTGGCTACTACGTCCCTTTTTTTCGTGTAGAAAGGTGGCACTTTCGGACTTTGCCTTGATCTCGAGGGACACGCGACCTTGCAACATCCTTTACAGCAACAAGATAGATCGAAGCAACTGTGACCGCTTTAGTGTACAATCCTTAGGTGACACACTACAACTTATCTTTTTAGCTAAGAGATTCTCCCTTTGTGACTTGGAACGTATCGTTCATTGTCTTATAGATAATCATTCTAGTCAACGTTACTTTATTATAGCCTTTCACAATACGGCTAATACTACTCACGAAGAGTTCGCAGATAAGCACTGCTGTTCTTGTTACAACAAGAGCAAGAATGTAGATAACAGGGCTACTAAAGAAGACAAGCTCACCCCGATTGCTATCATTGGCATGTCTGTCAAGTTCCCACAGTCTGCGTCAAATTTGGAAGGCTTCTGGGAGATGCTTCTCAACGGAAGGTCCGCAATATCGGATTTTCCGGAACAGCGTTTGAATATAAATGCGTTCTTTTATTTAGACGAAAATAAACGTGGTTCTGTAAGCAAAGAGCGTTTATCAAAAGCACATCAGCTTACCACACCATCAGTTCCCTGTTCTTGACTTTGGGGCACATATCAACGCACTAGACAGCCAGTCCAGCAGTGCCTTGTACCTAGCATATACCTGGGACTATACTAGTATCGCGATTCATTTGGTTAACCACGTCGCAGACGTTAGTACGAAAACTGAGCGTGGTGATAATCCTTTGCTCGCAGCTCTACGCAGAGAGAATAACAAGGTTGTTGAACTTCTGTTAGATCGAGGGGCCGATCTCAATAGCGAATATGATATATTCGATGGAGATTTTCTTGCTAATGCTAAGGCAAGAGGTCAAGAGGATTAGCTAATATCAAAGCTTGATATTGAAATCATAAGATGGATCAATACATTCTGGCAACAACCTTCATGGGATAAGTTATTAGCAAATGCACCTATCCAAAGTCCTGAAGGTACTCTGGATTTTCTCAAGCGCATCGAAGGTGACCTAGACCCGATGGAAACTACACTGCAAATAGCGTCCGAAACCGGCGACGAAAAGGCCGTAGAGTAGTTAGTAGATCATGGAGCCGACACCAATGCAGGAAGCATGTCAGAGCGGAGAAATGCTTTACTGTTGGCGTCATTCAATAGACACTTCAGTCTGGCAGGCTTGCTGCATCAGAGGGGCATTAGACTTCCAGAAGGTTGTAGTGTAAAATATATATCGGAGGAGGAAGAATCGTCTACAGAAGAGCTGATTCTCAGTCGATAGAGTCTTGCAGCACTTGACGGCGATAATGCTGAATTTGAGGTTACAGGTTTTGACATCTGTTCCTCTTTAAAGACGTTGCGAGGGTCCGAGGGACATATGGAGTGCACGAAGCCTTGCTTGTGGCACTCCACCTTCCGATCGTATTAGCTATCGTATGATGACAAGGTGTCACAGGATGAGACTGACGTGGAGGCGTCCAAAAAGCATACAGATCGGTTTCAATGAGTTACACATTTAACTGACCTCCAAAAAGCGTCTTCCAATCAATGCTTATGTAGGTACCCTCTCTGCAAAAAATCAGCGATGAGCTTTGTGCTGCGTAGCTGTCTGCTTCGGGTCCAGTGTTTTTGAATTCATTGATAATAGCTCTAAGTAGAGTACAGAGTATGCAGAGGCACAAATACACATCACCTCCTCCCTCGAAAAGTGATAGAACCACTTCCGTCATCGCAAACCGGATATATACGCGCCTGATCCGATACCACGCTCGCAATCTTCCACCTCCCCGTCCCCTCCTCACAACACACCGTACCATTCGGCGCCGGCATTTGCTTAGCCACATTCAATCCCACCCCCTTATTCTTCCCTTCCAATGTCCCATTCACCACTCCAACTCCGACCCCCCCTGTCCCTCATGCACCACGCCCATCTCACTCAAACAACACGCACTACTCACATACGTACAATTGCACGGGCAATAAAGCTCGCCTGTGACATGGCTTGGTAAGTCCCCGCTAGTCGCAATGGCATCGATCGTCCCATTTTTGTCTTCCAGCAGGCACCGGCCCGTGAGGCACGTCTTTTCCAGAAATAACGCGCCCGCTGCGAAGAGCATCGCCGCGTTCTTCACCGCCGTGCAGACGGGCGCGCGGAAGCTGCTGTCGATAAGGGCGGCGGAGGGGTGGGAATCGGCACAGATGAAGGAGTTGGCGACGTCGCAATCGGCGTGGCTGGTGCAGGTGCCGCCTGCTGCTATTTTGCCCCCGGCGGGGGCAGTGGGCGGGTTGTTGGGGTTTTGGCTAGAAGAAGATGGTGGGGAGTCGGACGAGCAGATTTCGTTGCCGGCCGCGTCGGTCACGCAGTGGTACCTGATTGCGAGGGCGGAGGGAAAGCGCGCGCGAGGACCCCAGACGTGGATGGTTAGGGGATATTGTTCGTGGTGGCCGGCCCAGCTGCCCTCGCCTTTGTGGTATTGTTAGGGGTTGATTGTACGAGATCGGGAGGGTGTCATGTGGATGAGGCGGTTGAGGGACAGGACTCAAGAGGATATAGGAGAGGGTGCATATCTAATGGTAGTAAGAGAGAGGGGGAGAGAACGCACCGACTTTCCCATATCCACCAATTCCAAACGGGAGTACACAACGTCTCCGTATCGCATCAACCCGATGTGCGATAGTTCTCCAATCGGTGACAACGCGCTCGTCGTCGTCTTGGTCTTGGAGTGGATTGGTCATCATAAGCGTCACGGTACAGGAGCCTGCACTGCTCAATCAGCCTTGTTAAGCTTACTAGCTGAACTTCATCTAGGACAGATAGGAAACAGGGAGAGAGAACCTCATTTCAACTCACCATTAGTATGTGAATACGGGAGCAGAACAGTAGCATCAGGATCCTCATCAGTCAGAGACGCCCCATCCTCCACAAATTCAGTATGCTCGAAGCGGTTATGGCCATACCCCAATCTCGACGTCGTTAAGAACCCAACCGCCTTCTCGCAGTCTTCGTTAATCGGAAACCCAAACATGAGCCCGTTGCAGGTGATATCGCTATCGAACGGATTTGGGGAAAGCGATCCAGATGGAACACAAGGCCGTTGTGGGGCGGGTTCGGAAGAAGATGCGTCGTCGTTATCATCATCATCATTGTCGCCTGGATCGGTTGGGCCGCCGTCGCTGGCGCAGGCGGCGTGATCTTCTCCGAAGTCGGGGTCCCATTCATACTCGGGTACACAAATGCAGTTCGCCAGACAGGCTGTCTTGTAAGGCTGGGAGCCTGCGTTGCTGTATAGAAATGTGGGAGGATCGACGGGCGTGAGAGCACCATTTTCGTTGCAGAAGTAGCCCATCCCGTTGAATGCGTCCGTACAGAGCTCTTGCAGGTTGCCCAAGAAGTGCTGAAGAGCGTGTTGCTGCAACGCCTGGTTGGCTAGGGGTGGGAAGGGAACATGCTGACATTGTGTACTCTAGTGCTGTCAGTCTTTGGAGTGGCAGGTGATATGACCATATGCTTACAAATGCGCGTTTGGCTAATACGTGGGCTGGACGTGGTGTTGTTTTCGCTTCTGTGCTTGCTGCGATAATATATCCTAGTGCGAGGGATATAAGATACATAGGGTGTTGAGGAGTAAAGTCATAGACAAGTCTTGACTGGTGTGATCTTCTGCCTGAACGAGATGAGAACCAATGGAGTCCGAGGGAACGGCGCTGATTATATTCCCAACGTCTTGTAGCTTCGTCCAAATTCTGTAACAACATACGCGATATGAATGCATTATCTTCGCCGAGATTGCATTGAGGCTGTACAAGTATGCTATGGCCAATTGCACTCTGGCCAATTGCACTCTGGCCAATTGCACTCTGCTATCGTCACCATTTGGGAGGCTACAACCAAAGTATTCCGGCTATCTCGAGCCGCATACTTCTGTATCCTGTTAGTCGCTTTGATTCCAACTACTAAGGGTCCAATATCCTGTTGCGGCGGCATTTCTGAAACCTGTAGGACGGCCCGTCGCATCACGAGCCTTTTTGAAGTCGTTGGTAGACTTTAGATTTAAAAAGCGCTTGTCGCCTATATGGCCGCGGGGAATAAATTGTAACTCCATACCCTAAGCCGTATTGTTCTAAATCTCTGTTTTCCTGCAAACAACTTGAGTATGTTTTTCTCTATCAACAAGACGTTATGTTAAGGACTTCGGAATCAACAGATATAGGCATAATGCACGCTTAAGTCCTGGTACTGTGCTTCACCCTGATATACTCCCGTTAGACAGCTCCAGTGGCTGGTGGCGAGCCACTAGCCACAAGCGTCTCTAGAGTCCCTGTCTGTCAGAGAGCACATAGCATAGTGACTTGAAGGAGATTAGGTTTTCTGGCATAGATCCGTCCTTCCTTAATCATTGCCAACTAGAGATCCATGAGTCGAGCACGCTCATCTCAACAACGGTGGAGCCTAAGTCGTTTGAAGTCTCTAAAATCTCGCTACTACGTGTAAACTTGATCGCGGGAGAAGTGTATAAATAATAAGACTTAGGGTTTTAGCTCCAAAGCAGACTATTAGCGTTTAACAGAATATTTTATAATTTATAAAACTTAAACTAGGTAGTATAAAAAATAATTCCTATTAATAATATATATATTATTCTCTTAAAGGTTATAAACCTATTCTTATTTATTATTAATAAAAATAATTTTACTAAGCTTAAAAATTTAATAGAATCTAACTAAATATTACTTTAAATTATTTAAAACTTTAGTAATAGCTTAAAGTACTTTAGATATAAAATAATTACTAGATTTATAAAAGTAATTAAATTTAAATATAATTAATTTAAATTTATATAAATTATATTAAATTATAAATCTTTAAATATACTTTTTTATAGAAAACTATTTAAATTTTCTATTAAATAAAAGAATCTAACCTTATATTTCTTATAAAAATAAAATTATTTATAAAATTATATTATTAAAAATTTATAATTATTTATATTCTTTATTTAATTTTTATAATATAATAAATATTAAACTATTTTATAATAATAATATTATTATTAATATTATTAATTAATAATATTAATTTTAATATTAAAGAAATTATAATAATTTAAAATGAATTTAATTAAATAAATAAAAATAAGTTTATATTATATATAATTATATAGAATTTATAAAAAATATAATTTATAAATATAGAATAAGAAAATATTATTATATATAAAAATATAAACTTTATATTATATTTATATTAATATATTAATTATTATAAAATATTATTAAATTATAGTTATTATAAGTTAAATTATTATAATTTTATAAAATATAATAATCTATATTAAAAAACTATATTACTACTTTTTATATTTTAGAAATATTTTTTTTCTATTTTATTATAGTTATAAAACTAGTTTTAAACTTATATATAATTTATATAAAATTAAGGTTAAAGTATTTATTAAGATTATATATAAATAAAAGAATTATATAATTATATTATTATATTAATCTTTTAGTTTATTAAGTTAATTAAAAAAAACTTAACTAGAGAAATAGTTTTTAAGGAAAAATTTAAAATTATTTTAATTTAAAAGTTATTTATTAAGTTTAATAAATTAAATAAAACTTAATCTAGGCTTAACTAAGACTATATTAAATAGGTTTAAAATAATAGAAAATAAAAAATAAAGTTTAAAATAATAATTTACTTTATTATAAGTTAAATATAAAATTATTATTAAAATTTTATTTATTATTTACTTTTATATTTTATTTAAAAACTATAAATATATTTATATAAATAAATAAAAATATTAAAGTTTAACTTAATTATAAATAATATATTAAATAAGTTAATAAATAAAAATAATATAAAATTAATTATAATTTAATTATATAAATTTATTAATAATATATAAATTTTTTCCTAAACTATTATAAGACTTTAATAAATTAATATTATATATTTAAGAAGTAAAATATAATTTACTAAAGTATTATTATAATTAAGAAAATTAAAACTAATATATTTAAAAAAAAGTCTTTAAAGACTTTTTTTCTTTAAACTTAAAATTTTTATAAATTTATTAAAATTTACTTTATATATTCTTCTATCTCTAGTGAGGCTATCTTATTACCATCCCTTAGCTACTATTATATTTATTTATTAGAAATTACGCTATTAATAATTATTCTTCTATAGAGTTTCTATATTAGAGGATAGGCGCCTTAAAGCCTCTACTCTCCTACCTCTATCCCGCCTTCCTTATAATAAGGTAGCTATACTACAAGGCAATATATATAGACTAAATTGGGTTAAAAAGAGAGGAATAAGATGAAGATACTTAATTGCCTCTGCTATGAAAATGGCTATGTCGCATGCAATTACATACACCGCAAACACTTCTCTTCATTCTTAAAACAATAAAGCACTTTTCAACTACCCTCCTTTCCATGCTATTCGCGTCTGAAAGTGTGGCTTAGACTTGCTCCGCCGGTCTGTTTGACCAGTGGCTCCTCGGGAACAAGCTCCGTTTGTGCGATATTCTCCACTGCTCTTCTCGCTGTATCCGTGGTTAGGAGTTGATCTTGGCGGTGTTCGCCGGTCTGTTTGACCAGTGGCTCGTGAACACACTCTCCAAGGTAGGGTTCGGTATTTGTCGTTGCATCAAAGGGTCGATAGGTTGACGTCCATGCCGGCCTAGTTTGGCCAGTCGCTCCCATGGACAGGGTTCCTTTGACCATACCCTTTATTATTCCTCTCCCGTGCGATACCCAATTGATCGTGCACTCAGCCGGTCTCATTCGACCAGTGGCTCAGAGTGCACGTCATGTAAGAAGCGCTTGGGCTCGGATGGGAGGCTCCCCAAACACTGTGACCATCAGCTTCAAGCACCTTACCCATTGCCAAAGTTCAACAAGACTTACTTACTCATGATAGGCGGGCGAGCAGTGGTAACGATAGCAGTTCGTCTTCGCACACCGATTCTTGGCCCTGCAGAACTGGTCGAGCTTGATTTCTACTGAGGGGGGTACGCGCGGACCATGGTGCCCCTTGCTGCAGCCTGCGTTGGTACACTCCTTGTCCTTTGGACAAAGCTTGATGTTTTGTGATCCGTAGGGATCATAGAATATATGAGAAGCCATCTCTGGCGCTTGAGCAGGCGTCGGCGCAGGGCTCTGATTCTTAGGACCAGGGGGGATGTATAATTTTGCATCACGACGTGGCGCTTTCCGTTCCTGTGTGTGAGGCCGCGGCGATGGATCTGGTCGTTGTTGAACACCGTGTTCAGCGTATTTGACCGCCATTGCTTCAGGGCCGAGGAGCTGTTCCATGAACGTCAATGGTCGAGTCTTCGTGCCGCTTGTATGAGGAGGCGCTACCGTCATAGGTGCAGGCGGTTGCTGCACCTGCTCTGCTCGCACAGCTGTCCGTGGTTGTTTTGGCGTCAGGGGAATTGGCATTATGAAGGGAGCGGCTGTAGGCGACAGCTGAGTCTTTTCGCTTCTTTTCATTTCGCTCGCCGCTAGGGTCTCCTCAGTCGACGAGGGAACTTTCGATAATGTTGGCGATGTGAGAGCCGCTGTTTCAGGCTTGAAATGAGGCGTGAATTGGGCAGATAACGGGGAAATGACGGTCTCAGTGTCCGGAGTAAAAGATCGAAGGCTCTCCTGTGTGTTTGTGTAGGCCGCATCAGCAGCGCATGAGATTAGCTCACCCGGCTCAAGGGCAGGAGATGATGGAGATGTCGGGAGTTCATCTTGCGCGACTGGGTCGACGACGAGGACGGGCTCGATGATTGTCGATAACGCAGGGACAACGGATGACGATTCTGCTGAGACAGCCGCACTTGGCTTTAAAGCTGTGCTGTCCGGCTTCTTATTTTCTGCTGGCGCTAGATCATCCCCCTTCACCTCATCATTGTGTTCCAAAGGCTTTGCGCCTGTGTGCCCCCCAAGATATCTGCACTATCAGTGAATACTGAAATAGCTGATGCAGTAGAGACTCCATTGTCTTCACTCTCTGTCGGTGTGATAGATGGAATTGAAGCTGATCGTGAAGGTGATCTTGACACGCTAAGACCTGACGGAGTAGGCTCCATAGGCTCCGACAGCGTTTGACGATTCGGTGAGGGTGGTTCCGATTGGTGAGCGGCTGTGTCTGGTCTGACAGGAGACGCAAAACGCGAAGATGGAGTGGAGACAGCAGTTACTAGGGCACGTTCTTGCTGTTCAGTACAAGCACTGAATGCTGGATTGATGTTTCCTGTAAGCGCATATGGGTCTTGTGACGAGGGCGAGGCGACTGCCAAAACATATGGTCTCGGGACGATTTGCTTGGATCGTGACGCACGTATCGATGTCAGTAATTCAGATGCGTCAGCAACTTTCTCCGGCACTGTTCTGGGGGATGTTGGGGTGATAGGAGCGATCGGTTCTGGTGTTTGATCAACGGTGATGATAGTGGAAAAGGAAAGATTGGGTGTTGCGCTTGACGAGCTGTTGTCGAGCGAGCTGGTGCCGAAGTCGTCAGTATGCAATGGACCAGGAGCAACAACAGTGATTTCTTGTTGAGTCTTTTGAGAGCAGTGTTCACAACAGAGTTGAGGTTTCATGGTAGACGTAGATGCGTCAAGCTTTGGCTCGGTTCGTTCGCGTCTCATGTCAAGCCATAGCACCTGAAGCTCCCATTCTAATCCGGATATAATCACCACGGTGTTAATGACAATGCAGAGGATTATTTTCTTGCCAACCCTACACAAGGGTTCCAAAGGCTTGTATCCTTTGGCCCACTCTTTTCTCCACGCCTGAAATTTGTCCCAGTAGGTGGTCAAGATCATGATCGATTCCACGTGATCCTCAGACTGTCCGTCATACGGTGAAACGGGTACAATGCTCACGCCGGTCGTATTAATGGCTGTCAGTGTTCCGTTGCCCGTTTCCACTAGAATTGCATTGATTGAGGTGTCGTTGAAGTTTTCCAACAGCGATGCATCAAAAGCCATTGCAGGTGCTGAGGATTTGGGTATGAGAAGGTCGTCAGTCGACGGATTGTTTGGGGGTGTCAGGAGTTGGTAGAGATCGTGGAAGATGTCTTCAGCGGATGGCGCATTCACAACAAACGGAGTTCGACCAAATATCTCATATCCTTGATGAACCGAGAGACTGTTTCTCATAACCTCAATGGTGAAAAGCGCGCCGATGGTTGCGGCCGCGGCCATGACCCAATGGGCGATGATCGGTAACGGCATGATGCGCAAGGAAACAGGAATGCAGGTGAAGTGTGGAGATAGAGTCAATGAGTCAGGTATACGTGTTGCGGGTTCAGAGTAGTGACGAGGTTATTGAATGGGCTATGAATGTTGGAGAAGTCTGTACAATACTCGAGGATGAAAGAAGTCTGTATGGTTCTTGAGATTGTGGTACGTGGAAGACGATGGAGGGAGAAGAGATTGCGAGAAGGCTGGGCCTCCCAACAAATTCTGTACAACACTCTCAACACTTTGTACAACACTCCAGAACGAGTCGACCGGCAGTACGCGTATCAACACACGACATCCAAAAGCATCGTATTGGTGGCCTCGGTTTGCGATGGAACGCAGACCCTACTTTTCATTTCGGGGATAAACCCTTCACTTCTTTTCCTAAGTGACTACGTGGCATGGAGTATTCGTCTCCTTCACTGTCCTTCCGATGATCAGACGATAGAATCCCATAACACTGTTCGACCCGAGCCCTCGCTGTCTCAGAGCCCCTCACCGCTTACAGTGGCTACACGTCTGGGCTTCCGTCGATAGCCGTGGCCCCGCAGATAGTAGTAACTAGCCGTACATATCGTTAGGAAGTGAAAAGCATTAACCCTTTCCGGAGTGTTGAATATGGCTTGGCGGTGAATGTTGAGGTGGCAAAGTGGTGAGGTTGTTTGCCGTCGCCACTGAGCGGGGTATCAGCTAGGCATTCATCATAGCTATCAGTGGGGATAGATAACTTGGCCGGCAGTGCTGACGTACTGTGTAGCAGCGCTGTGTATGACGATCGAATTGCGCGTTCGCTGCCTCGAAATGATCTATGAGAAAAAGAGTATGCTCACCCCCCAAATTGATTGGAAGGAAAGAGTAGCAGGTGGCTAGACGTTTGGGTGCCCCTCGTCTGTATCTCTCCATTAAAATGGGGTGCAACATGGCGACATATTCGATTTTTGCCCGTCTTCTTCTAATTGATCTTGAGTGCCATCTTATCGTACATCCCCTCCTGCCATTGTCCATGCTGCAATCATATTCGTCACACAAAGCCGGTTAATAGTATGCGGCGTCTGTTTCTTGGTTGCTCCTCCTCTCACTCCTGCTCCCTCTGCCGCTTGCGATCCCGACCCTCGCCATCTTTCTTCTGCTCCTTCTCACGACGCTCCAGGATCTTGTCTGCTTGCAAGGCCATAGCGTCCTTGCGCGCCCCCACACCCCAATCTAGAATGTTCCTAATGTGACGCACCAGCTTTTCCCGCTCGGTGTCATCCTCACGCGTTATGGAATATTCGTATAATTGATGCATATGCCATTTTTGGCTCGTAGCCGAAGTCTCCAAGCACCAATTGACGTTGATAGTAGCCGTCCTTTGGTCCATTGCGATTGTGTAGACCCAAGACGACATATGAGCTTGGGGATAATTCACAGACTTGGCTTTCGACGAGTCGATGGACTTCTCGGGCGCTACGGAACTCGCTGTTGAGGATTCGACTGAAGCGGCATTTCCTTGGCGCACATCGATGGGGTGGGCAAGTCCGGCGGCCACATGGTCCCACATGAATTTGTTATTGCACAAGGTCGCACCGCCTTTGACGCACTGATTGATGGCCTCGTGCAGGGGGCGCTCCCGGGACTTGATGTCCCATGCCAAAAAGGCGTTGTAACAACCACCCGCAATCTCACAATACGTGTTATTGAAAAGCCTTCGGTGCGATTCAGGGATAGATCTACGCTCGATGCCGAAGATCACGTCTGGTACTGTGGGCGCAAATGCCCCTTTCGTCTGTTCCTCTTTCGTCAAAAACAGTTGGACCCACTCGTCTTCGGTAGTTGTTGGGGGAACAGAGTGCGATCTTAAATTCGCCTTGTACTTGGTTTCTAGCCCATCCTGGGCCCAAGCTTTCTCTATCCATGGCTTCGCTTGGTCAGCTGTCGGATCTGGGGCTATAATCATTCTTTTATCATGTTTAAGAACAGAGAAGAGTTTGATGATGTAAGTCTCTTCGTTCTTCCCAGCAGACTCTTTCAGGATGCGTTGCAATTCGGGTGCCGTGAGGGTGGCGGTCGGGGAATGCGATCGAGGCTCATCCAAGATCTCTTTGGCCTGTGCGATAATGACTTCTCCATACTGTCTGTCCTCGTCATTGTCGTAATACATGTGTCGATCTTCTAACCAATCGGAAACATCGTTGACGGCGGGCATCTTCTTCAGAGGGTTCTCTTGCGCAGAATCTGGTTCTAGTGAAATCGAATACGGTTGCGTATCGGCGTATATGTCGTTCTCGAATTCTGGAAAGGAGTTCCAGTCGGGGTTGATGCGACGATGAAATTCGACAGGATCAATGTAGGGTTGGGGGGCGGGTGGAGATGGTGAGGGTGGCTGAGCTTCAAGTGGTTCCTGTGCTGAGGCAGAGCTTGAATCAGAGCAATTGGGGGTGAGCTTTGCTGCTGCCTGAGGCACATAGCGTAGTTGGTCAGCTGGTATCGGCTGACAGTTCTGATGAATGACACTCACAGATTGGATTGAGCCAGGAGATTTCGCCGAATGAGGCTGATCTGCCTCTGTTGGAGAGCAGTCGCGTAGTGATTCGCCCTGAATCTTGTAAACCAAGCGCACCTCCTGGCTGAAATGTGACTACTTACGGCGGATGATCGACGTCCGAGAGAGTCCCTTCGCTTGGTTACAGGCGGACCCTGGGTGCTGGTGGTGTTGTTGGCGGCGTTCTTGTCGATGGAAATTGTACCGATGGCGTGAGGTTCGTCAATGAGTGATGATGGAGTCTGCAGCGTGTTAGGTCTTCTCAAGTCAAAAGCAAGGTGAGGGGTCAATGAGTTGGAAGTGGCCGCTCGAAATTACTGCCAAGAGCAACAAGAGGCCAACGAAGAAGCGGTGAGCCAGCTCAGTAGAGGCACTTGGGAAATGTACTCTCTTCGACTGCCTCATAAAGCGACCCGAAACATTGTGAGTTGAGTACTTACTGGACGTGGCGGAGAGTCTACGGACTCGCGACGCACGCGCTTTGGCAATGATTGCTCAAGCTCAGGTGCAGGATGGCGACGGTATTTGGGTGAAATGTTGGAAGACATACCATGGCGCTGTGGTTGAAATGGGGATGGAAGTTGATTGTTGGGTGAGAAATGTGAAAGATCAAGTCATGATCGAAAATCAAAATATTCGCCAAGCCGGGACGGGAGCTATCTTGGTGGGACCAGAATATACCCTGCGACACGCGCACATATCAGCACGGCTTGGCGTCTTCAAATCTGGGTTGGTCACTATCACGAAACGGCGACTGCAATGCATATGTTATGGAGGATTTGAGAAGACTCGACAGCGTCTTCCACGCATCGCGAGGTTTGATTCACTATGTCTTGCATGAATACAATACACCTTTGCACGGCTAATTATGTCGACAGCGGACTTTTTTCAGTGGTTCGGGCCTGTTGAATGAGTGACATCGATATTCTCAAGTACAGAACAAGCTGACAAGTCATTGTGTTATGTCATCTCGCTTGCCGGACCGTTGTATTGATGCTGGTTTGCTTTACTGCTTCTGACTTGGAGATGTTTCCAGGGCAACCCTTTCCGATGGCTCGACAGGCGAGTGATAGTGCGGAAGGCTTGAGGACACGAGCAGGACTTGTGCAGGCTGATCGGTGCTGGTTTGACAGCAAATGGCTATCTAGCGATGTTACGGCCGAAGTTTAGTAAATAGGGGCAAATTCTTAAAAGGATTTCGAGCTAACGCCAAGGCGACCAAAGGCTGAGAGGCAGCGATGTGGGCCAATGTCCGAAAGATCATTGCCCGGATAGGTGATTAGAGGCTTAGAGATAGCAAAGATAGGTAAAGTCTCTACAGGCGATCGATCTAATGCTGAAGAAAGGCGACTAGAAACGTGAAAGGCTGCAAGGTTAGCCGAACGTCAAGCTGCCTGGTGCCGCATTATCGAAATCACATCAACCCTATCACAACAAATAGCATAGTGCACTAAGTTCCAACAAACAAGCATACGCCAACTTATGCTCGCTCCAAAAGCACTCCCAAAAGCAAGCATCGGCAGGCCTTGTCTGCATGCTATGGTGCCAACGACAAGTCCTATCTCCACTTCCTTAGCCCGCAGCGCGAAGCACTTTGGCAAATATCTCCTCTATGTGTTAATACCACTTTTCCTCGCGCGCCTTCATGCTTAGACGAAACGCAGCGGCATGACTATCCCTAACTCTAGATCTACATGCACTTGGTTGAGCAACAGAGTCCGGCAGGGCGAAATGTTTCGTAGCCTTAGAAGTAGGGCTTGATGCGTGAGTAGGGCTATTATGTTTGCATAAGTCTGTTTGAATAGGACAGCCGCTCTTTCAAGATTGTCTTAGTATAGATTGTTAATTGTATGAGGTAACCTATACCCTAGTATAGGTTATTTTATGCAACTACCCGCTAACCCTTTCTTTTAGGCATTCGAGACCCACCCACTAAGTTGGATGATTTTGCCCACTTGAGACTATGCTGTGATTGGAACAAGAAGAAGAGAAGGGGATGCAAGGCTTCTATATCGGCCCACAAGGTAAACAATGACTTGCAAGCAGTCGAAAAAGTATGAAGTCTACCAAATAAGAGGACGTAGTCACCATCTGCACATCTCCTTCCATCGTGCTCTATCAGGTCCTAGCACATGAAATCGCTCCCCCTCCTACGCCAGCAAGTCGCCCCGAAAAATCCAGAATTCTGCACGCCACTTGCTACTACATGTTCCTCCACTTTGCAGCCGGTACAAAAGGATCTCAAGCCTGCTAGCCACAATTCTCGAAGAAGTCGTGTATGCCAAAGTCTTAAGAGTCCCTTTGCAGCGGGTGAACAACATTGTTGATCCAAGCAAGGGTGTCTTCAGTAAAGGCTATAAATGCGTTGGTTGTAAATAGGGCGGCGCTTCCACATTGAACTGTTGAACGTTAACATATGTTACACGCGAGGACCGGCGTTTCCGTTCCAGAGTTATGGTGCAAAAACTTTGAGCGCATTGCCCTCATCTCGTGCGGTGTTTTCACTATCCCTTCGATCTTGGTGCGTAGGTGTCTTCTGTAGAGCATCAAGCTCCACGTCACTTTTGCCTCAACTTCAAATCAATAGGGCGGAAAAGGATAGTCCCTTATCTCTGGATTAAAGTTCTCTTTTTCTAGGTAGGCTATGGTGGCGCTCATGTCTCTGTATGCCCTGATAATAAAGGCTCTTTCCTCTCGACTTTGTTGCATAAACTCTACTTAATAAGAGTCTGAGGCTCTTGGTCAATAACCAATACCCGGGTATAGGTTATTTCAGATGAAGGAACTATGACTAGGCAAAGGACTATAGATTTGTAAATGCTTGCTATTGAAAACATACTACTAGCATTTCAAAGCCTTTTGCCTACAGAGCATCAACCGACGACTTTTAATGCCCCTTAGGCCTAAATTCCTTCTAATAGCTTTCGAGCTAGTACTAATCGACATAAAGAAGTATTACCTAAACTATTGAAGCGTTCTCCCCCCTCCTCTTCTACAACCTCTTTACCTACTACACTCTTCACTGCCTTCCTTTCCGCCTCCGAAAATCGTCTCTCAAGACACAACCCTAATTTGTACCCTTCGATAACCCGTGTCTTGTACTTCTAGCACAAATCCCCCTTTCGTCGCCAGACCCTCCCGCCCCAGCATCCTCCGCACGCCCCACGCCTTCCCGCCACACGCTCCCCACCGCTCCCCACAGCGCGCATCTGCATCACCGCACGCTACTCGCCAGAGTTGTCTCGTCTCCGACAGTGGAGGCGTGCACGGGATTGCTAGTGCTGTGGTTGCGCATTCAATACTTCGTGTAATTTTTGTTGGGACGGGCTTTGGGACGGAGAGAGAGAAGGGTTGAGGAGGGAAGGAGGACAAAAAGGGGCGGTGGTAGGAGGGTTGGTCGGGGTAGGGGAGCTGTGAGAAGGGGGGATTCGTGCGTGGTGAAATGCAAGGGGGACTAGGGGTTAGGGATTGGCGAGGGTGGTTGATAGGGCGAGGTATGGACGGAGATGTGGTGGCTAGAGGCTTGGTTATGAAAGGCGATGCTTCCCTATAGACGTAGCCTGTGGAATGCGGGCAGCTGGAGAGCATTTATTGTATGTTCAACGGTCAATAGGCGTTGAGTGAAATATCCATGGTTTACTTAATAGTATTGCTTTCGTGTTTGCTTGTCTTTAAGGGTGGTTCAAGTAATGGAGGAGCACGACGTTGCAAAATCTGTTCGGAGACGCTTCATAGGCTTGCAGTTTTGAAGGATATTACATTTTTAGTGATAGCCGTGAGGCATCTCAGAACATCTATGTGAATGCATGTTGATGCATTCGTGCAAATGGCCGTGAGGCATCTAAGAATGTTCATCTGATCGCATGTCAGTTTATCGAAAGGGAGGCTCTTCACGTCTGTCTGTGCATGATAAGGAAGTTGATAGCCGTTGTGTCATCAAAGTCATTTCTTCAGAACCTATTACGGGTTCTAGTTTTGTCAACTCAAGCGTCATCTCCATCGGACATGTCATTGTCTTCCATGATTTCCGCAATGCTCTTCTCCGCCCCCTTCAGGGATTCGATAATCGCAGGAACATACCATTCCCAGTATTTTGTCTGTGCCCAGTTCTTCACATTCTCCATCAGCCGTAATAGGCTGAAGCATCCGCTGTAGTCACACGTTGTGAACGTAAGACTCCGTAATGGCCCGAGGATGGTAATCTTGTCATCAACATTGTTACCGATGCCGATGGCCATGAATAACTCCCAGGTGTGCCCATGCACCAGGAACCCAATCAAGGGAGGTGTGGTGGAAGCATGCTTAGCGGATGGTGACGTTGGGCTGCTCTCGTTCGCCTTGCTCAACAACTTTCGCCTTTTCATGATTCCTGCTGCAAGCCAGGTGATGAGTTGCGCCAAAGCCTTTGTCTTGTCCCCGCTTGCTTTCTTGACTTCGATGCCGGCGTACAGTACGAGTTTGCTCGTACAAGTGTCGTTCATTTGCGAGAGAGTAAAGTGCTCGACTACATCCACGCTGTTCAAGGCATGGTACTGGGTGGCATTGTCTGGGTGATCTGGAGAAATGGCCAGCGCAAAGTCGGCCTTTTTTGACTCGACTGTGACTCCGGCGTTCATGGGAAGGCACGCCTCGTTGATCATTTGGGATTGGCTTGTGGACGAGTCAGCATGCCGAGTCCTTGGACACTGCAAAGCAAAATCTTACATGTTTTCAATCCTGGTAAAGCGGGGCTGGTCGGGGCTATGTGGCTCCCATTTCAACAGGCGGCGTACAACCTCATCACACCAAGCATTTTCGTCCCGATTCTGGGACTCACAGATCGAGGCTTCTGTCTTGATTTTGGTCGCCATCTTGTTGAGGCTGTTGGCTTTGAGGTCCTCCATTTCCCCAAATGCATGATCTCCAACCTCAAACTCTTCGTCTTGAATGATTTCCTGCAATCGATAAGTCCCTCCGAGAAGTTGTGAAGTGGCAGAAGTTACCTTGAACTTGGTTGGGATGAAACCGAAACGGGTACCCTGCAGTAGGAATTGACAAACCTCTTTCACCGCTTCCCGCGGCTGCCCTGAAAGCAGGCGGAACTCTTCCCGTATGATTTGCGGTTTGCATGTCTGCAGCTTCTCTAGGAGCTTCTCCGGGCTGATGGATCTCCCAGTAGCTGGAGTAGCTGGCGTTGGCCCTAGTTTGGGCTTATTCGCCAAAGGGTTTTGCTCCCTGTATTTGCTCGAGTTTTGCTCCCCCGACTTGGCCGTTTTTTGTCCCTCAGACTTGCCCATGTCTTGTAATGCATACCAGTTCGAAGCGTACTCCTTCTCTTTCTCTCTCTTTGAGCGTCTGTATTGTAGCCTCTGTTGTGCCAACGCCCTGTCAAAGTGCTCTAGGCGACGGACGTCCTTCTTAAGCTGGTCGATGACTGCAGTGACGGGAGTCTTGTATGGTGATCTTCCGCGACCATTGTACTCTATTTTTGCGCTCAGTTGCTCATCGGACGCTTCCTGAGTGTCCTGCTCTTGCAGCTCGACGACTGGCGGGCTTTCGGCTTTGGGAAACTGTACTTGCTGTAGATCTTCAGCGGGAGGCTTTGGGGAGGCAAGTTCTGGAGGTGGAGATGAGAGGTAAGAAGAAAGCTTCCGCTTCATGATTCTGACTCCATGGAGAGGTGGTACTGTAGCAAGTGAGAGCAATTGTGAATCAACAATTCCGGAGTGAGTGTTTACAGCTTCTGTGCCAAGACTTCTCGCATGCCACCTTATCTCCGCTCCTAAAAACCGAAGGCTCAAGGGACACACTAAGCACGCCAAGCAAACAGCCTCGCCCACAGCCTTACACTCCAGCCTTTCTGCACCTTTTTCCCGCCCCAATTGCCTAGTATTGCAATCGTCGATGTGTATGTCCAGGCCGCAGCGGTGTTTATCATCACAGGCCGCTTATCGGCGAAATCTTATTTAAGCAAGTGAAGAGGCAGGACCGTACTCGTAGCGCCTTCTCGAGCCCCTTTAGGCTCCCCACAACTTGAGGCGAGGAGATTAGTCTATACTCGGGCGGAACATTGCGGGCAGAATGTCAAAAGAATCGCGAGGACTCTGGTCAAGGTCTGTAAAAACAAAATACAAAGTCGTGAATAGGCAGGTTGTCCGGATACGTGAACGGATAGTCGTAAATTATAGCATCTAGGGTGGCCGGATAATGTTGGGGATTTTACGAATAGTAAGTAGTAAGTGCTATCTATTGGTTGTTTTGCGTGTGAGGCGTGCGAGGGTTAGGTTGATAGGTCGTTGAGACTGCGAATACCCTTTGCGCGGCTGATTTTCATATGCTAGAAGTTCATTTATAGGTGCAGCAAGCAGTTGGCGGACTATGTATGTGTATGGCTATTTTGGGCTATTTCGCGCACGCACAGGCAACGAGAATGCGGTAATTGTTCGAGCAAATGAGAAAGAACAACAGGGAGCAAGCGACTGATGAAGTAGTAGTAGCTAGGTAGAGGGATCCTCTTGTAGGAATGAGTTGAAGTAGCAGAATGATGGCGTTTCCAAGGGAGATATTTCATCGTTTTTGCTTACGGTTAGCATTTTATAGGATAAAAGCACTTGGAATAAGCGACTGCATTCATATCTCTGAAAGACCTGCCTCTCTGATGTGACCAAATCAACCCAACCCCATCTGACAACGTTGAATAAGCCCAACGTAGCACCAATGCATAGCAGTAGCAATGGTGGCACGAATAGAGGGTGCTTAAGAGTAGCGACCATAAGCTTACGATAGTCGCCTAGATCATGTCCGTAGATTCTCATATCCTTGGTTTCCTTGCAAACGGCGCCCACTATCATCACTAATTTGCCATCGTTCAAGTATCATGCTTTTCGGTACCCATTCAAGCGCAAGCCATTCGTCCACCGCCCCCAACTCGGCTTCTCTCTTGATGTTCCCACTGAGCCCCAAGGCTTGTATCAGCTCGGACGCCTTGAAAATCATGATGTCCGCGCTACCATCCGTCAAATATCTTAATGAGATATTCTGCTGCTGATTCCACACCATCGACTCCCATTGAAGGCCTGCAGTCTCGATCTTGTAGGCCCAGATACTTTTATGGTGCAGACGCTCACGCCACTCGATCTCCCTTCGGGCTTTATCGAAAGTGCCTAGTGAGATCAGTCCTTTCCAGACAATAGACTGGCCGTTCTCTAAGTGATCCTTGACTGATAGGGGCGTAATGCGCTGATTGAAAGCCATGCATTGCGTAGAGGTGAAGCAGTTGAAACCTTGATCATCATCATTATCGTATTTGATGAATGTTAGGTCATCTTCAATTCGCCAGAGTTCATCGGGTATTGGTGGAAGGAAAAATGGGTTGAGAGTCATATCCTTAGAAGAGATCAACTATCTCAAAGGGCTTTTCTATATGCTTGTGGCTCACGGAGACCTTGTATAAGATTCTGAAAGATGTTGGAAGTTGATACTGACGTCATAGGTTAATCTGATTAGTAATACTAAAAGCCTTATGATAAGTCGTAATTAGGGAGTCTCTTTCTACTACGCGAATGTAGTGCTTTGACCTCAATATCTATGGAAATAGAAATGTGAGATGCTATGAAAGACTGTATTATTAACTACGAGATCGCACGATTGATTGAGTACTTTGGAGATAATCTTCTAGACTATTACATTTCCTTGCTCGCTATTGTTAAGTCTCTACTTCCTGCATACTGTTGCCCTAGCTCAATTCCCCTCCAAATCTTCTCTCACATTCCCTTTTAGTCTTGCCCTTAGCTTGCAGACGAATTAACCGCATCGCTGACATCAAGCTTCGAAGATTCGTCGACCATAGTATCGATATGTTTACTTCGTATTAGTCGTGTTCTACGTTGCTTGTTGTGTGGACGCTTCGGAATTCTTTGAACTTGGCTTCGGCAACGTAGGAGAGTCTGGACGCGGTTGGTCGGGTTTGGGGTCGGATTTGGGCGCCATTGTTTGTGAGTGAAAATGTTGTGTTCGAGTGTTACGTTCTGATCGCCTTATTGGTGTATTTGCCTTGTTGGCGTTATCAGACTTGTGCAATGGGATCATAATGAACAAGAAACGAGGGAATAATTGATTTGTATTTATAGGGGATAATCTTCTAAGATGAACGTTGAGAAGGCAAGAAGGCGGATAAAGGCATCAAGGCAGTGGAGGGTAGAGTGTAGGCTAAAAGGCATGTACCAGTCTCCGCGCAGTTTGCCCTTAAGCAGAGGATATGCGGTAAGTAGTGGTTGAATTTGCCGAAGTATTAAAGAAGACACTTTTCTCTGCCGAGATGTAATGATTATAAGGCCTTCTAGCAGAGGTAACTTGCACGTAGCCTAGTATTTACAACATGTAGCGTCCGAGCGACGAGGCACGAGGCGTACATTGGTGACAGCAGTAAAAGTTCTGCCTCTTAGCCGAATTTTGCGCTTTGCCTCAAGATTCTACAGCGGTGTGATTCGAGCACTTTTACCTCTTAGCACTTCGAATTTTCATGCAACGACCCCTTTCATCCAGCGCACCTCCTAGATGGGCATAGGGAACCCCCGGACAAGGGTATGCGCGGTGGGAGTTCAATGTACAAACAATTGGCGCTGCCTTCTCCAAATAATAGCGAAGACGAGAATGATTGAGCGCCAGTGGATATGCCACTACCACGCTTCGATGAAGGTGAGGGGAACATCTCAGATTTGACACTATATAGTACTACGTATTGTTTTGCATCCATTCTTCTCACTTCGTAGTAAGTTAATAACCTGCAATCAACTATACTATTGCTAGAGCTACCTACAATCATCTAAGCATTGTTGAAACCTGCCTTTTCTTCTTTGATCACCGCTAAAACGCATCAACAACTACTACTATCCCATAAAATCCCGCCTTCTCTTTGCCCCTGCAATATGTCGAACCGCATCTCCGCCCTCACCACCCGTCTCTCCGACCTGCTCCGCGCTAGTCTCCTCCTCCACGCCTAATTAGAAGTGAAGCCATCTGTGGTCTAGGGGCTTGCCCATTTAGAGGCTAGTCTAGAGATGACGCGCGCCTGCCTCTCATTCACTATAAGCACTATTCCCGAGATTGTGAAATCGTTGCTGCGGGCAGAGGGGCGCCTTTGGGAATTTTGGGCACTCAGGAAGGCGGAGAAGCAGCGGGAAGTGCTGGCAGGGGTGTATGCGGATGCGGAGAGGGTGGTCAGAATGATGTAAGTAATAGGCTAGGAGAGGTTATCGGGAGAGGTGCTAACGGTATGCAGTGTCGGAGAAGCGGAAGCTCAGGCCCAGCAGTGGTTGGATAGGGTGGGGGTGATGTGAGAGAAGGATTTTGCATAGTTGCTGTGAGAGGGGAGAGGGAGCGAGATAAGAGGCAGGTGAGAAGGGGGCCGGAGAGAGGGAGGAGAAGGACGAAAATCGGCGAGAGAAGAGTGCAAAGAAGGCGAAGGAAGGCAGAGGAGGAATGAGAAGAGAGTAAAAGAAGGCAATAAGGAAGGCTAAGACTATTGTGCAGTCTAGTTTTCGTAAAAGCACACACCTGCAAGCCGAATTGTAGCACCTTTCTTCTCTCCTAATGTGTCCCAGATCCTTCGCCGGCGATTGTATCTTAATATTATCTACCGGCAATTAGATGTAAGAGTCGCTAACACTATGTATTAATCTTTGTATCGCTTAATTAAGCGATATTTATCTGCGGCACTATGCGATAATTATCCAACGCGCTGCTATGCGAGGAACATCTATGCGATACACCAACAAAGTCGCTCCAAGCGCTACGCGACCATATATCATATCATTGTTGTATATATATCGCTAATACTTCTTATCATAGCCTCACGAAAGACTCCGAATTCATAGCGATTTCTATAATCAAGCTTTTAAGAAGACTTTCAGATCATATCCGCTTTCCAGTCAAACGACATCTAAGACTATTGCTAGCAACAATGATGTGCAGACTCTTATCAGCATTACTCCTGGGTTTGCAGCTGATGAAGATGGCTTGTTGCTCACTAATAAGCACGACGACTAGATGTGCAACAAGATCAATACCGACCGCGGTCACCGCTTCCTCAAGAGACTTGTAAGCTCACGATCTCTTCCAAGCCAGGTTGCTACCAAAGAAAGACAAGACCTAAACTCAGCTGAACCTTCACAGATCAAACATCACAAACAGCAGCGACGAAAAGTACCCAATCCTCAACTCCGCGCCCCCGTTAACGCTCTACATTGGCTCCGGCGCCAAAAGTAGAATGCTGCGCGACACCGCCGTTCAGATCGTGAACGCTACCATTGACGTGCTAGTATCAAAATCCCCTGTCGAGATCTCCAATCCAGTTCCCGAATGTGGGGAGAAATACATCTATCTTGGATCTCGACTCTATCTCGCAATTGACCAAGTCCCGTCCGTGTATTATACGGGGTTTACGTATGATATTGCGCTACAGGCTGCGAGGGGCTATAGAGACTGGTTGGAGGCGCGGAAGGAAAGCTCGGTGGCGTTGGATTTGGTAAGGATTGTGGATGCAGGGGGTGAGCAGATGGTGGAAGGCCTTTTGCAGCTAGGGCCGTAGTAAGGAGATGGATGTTGAATGAAGTTCAATTGCGAGAGAGTGGCTAATGTCTCCCACTTTTCTAACTTTCCTCCCCCCTGCCCTCTCCCTCCCTCTTCTCTTCGAAATACGCCCTCTCCTTACATCGCCGCGGTCAAATTCAGCCACTATCGGCTCGTCGCATTTGCCATGTCGACACTAAGCCTAGAGTCAGCTTCTATTGCGACCTCTTTTCATTCAATTCCTTACATTTCTGCGGCTGCTTCGCCTGCCCCGTTGTACACTAGCACTAGCTTCTTATATCTCTTCTCCTCCTTCCTGACTAAAAAGAACACAACGATTCCGCCCTTCGCCCCTTGCAAAACCTCCATAGTTGTGCGTATATCTTGGATCAATGCGAAAAGGTCTGCGACAACCTTGGTTAAGGCCGAAGAGAGGTCGGGTAGGCTGGACACCATTGCTTGGTTTGCTTCTACGGTGGATTTGAGGATAAGTGTCTCGCGGAGAAGGTTGGCATAGTTGGCGAGGAGGATAGAGCCGCGATGGGAGTGCATTTCAACTGGTTAAAACGTCTGAAATAATCGATTAATGATTGAGAGAAGGCGGCTTTCTAGAGTTCTTAAGAAAAGGCAGGTACTTTAGTTACGATGGATAAGTACGAGTGGATGCAATTTCAAAACAAGTAAGTGCCAACAGATAATTTCAAATCAATGTCAAGTTTAATTAGCCCGAATTTGCCCCACACCTTCATCGCACTATGATGGCGGCATCTCTAGTCTTTGGCGAGGATGGTATGGGATCAAGCTCGATGTTTGCTATTACAGGAGTCTTATCTCCCTTCTTCTTCAACACGTTGCTCTTGCTGGCGAGCTTTTCGTGCGCTATGTACTGCACACAGCACGACATTTACAGCATTGTGTTCGCGCCATAAAGCTGGCCATTCAGATACGGGATTGCCCAACGGGTTTGTTTCTGCCAACGGAGAATGATTAGGCGAAAGGAGAAATCTGGCTTCCAGTTCTGACCATTGGGGTGTACGGTCGGATTCGTTGTCCGCGATCACTGGAGACCTATTCTCTTTTCTCTCGGTCGCCTCCCACTTCATGACCCCGGTAATCGGATTCTCGGTGACCATCCACTTTCCTTGTTTACATATAAGCCCCTTTCCATCATTCTTATCCCCCCCGCCTTCATTCCGATATTCCTTGTCGTCCATTTCTCCATCTTATTCTTGGTCAACAGCCTCCAAATCGAACACCCAATTGGGTCTATCACCTGCCCACCATCCTCTTTGCTCAAATTGTGTATAGCCTCAAACAGGTCTAAGTCGTACTCCCAATTCGCCGCGCACTCTCGTGCAGTGTATAAGTAGGCGTTAAGTGCGGTTTGGGTAGCTTCGAAGGAGGCTTCCCTTTGACGCTCAAGCTGGTTCCACAGTGAGCCAAATTCTGAACCGTTAAGAAGGGCGAACCAGGCAGTCCAAGTCGTATCGAAAACAAGGGACATCGCTTCGCATTTTTGCTCAAGGAGGCGTTGAGTGGCGATTTTGGCGCGGGCTTTAGAGAGTTGTTCGGCAGCTGGGAGTTTCAGGAAGGCTGAGGAGTTTAGATCCACTACTGAGAAGCCTGCCGGATCATTGGGAGATGTCATTATCAAGTAGCGTAGTATGCCAAAGGTTTGGTGGCTTGGGTGGGATGCGCAGGGAGTCGGAAACTTCACGATTGCTGGGATGAAAATTGCGCGATGCTCCCAAGGGCTGCAACAAGTTATGGTACGACTTTATGCTGAGGAAGAATATAATTAAAGAATGGGATAAAGCGAACAACGTACGTGAAAGAAAACCGACGTCGGTGAAAGAAAAGGATAAAGCGAACAGGACTCGAGGGCTGGTGCCAAGGCAAGTCCTCGAGATTATGAATGAACAAGAGACGACATTGCTCTTTGTCCCCGTGAGACCGCTGATCAGCTTACACATGTTTTATTACATGTATATGGCACTCACCACTGCTGGTTGACAGGCTAACAAGAGAGGCCTAAGCAGAGGCTCGCCTCAGAGGACGCCCGATGGCATTCATCGAAAACGTGCTCCGCGTTCGAGGCCGCGAGTGGATGGTGAGGCAATTAGTGGTGACGCAGAATGCGCCAGTGGGTAGGAGTATTGGGTATGCATAAGGAAGCGGACGAGGAATCAGATAGCTGTGCGTGGTGACACGGTGGAATTGCGCGCTTTGTGAGATGCTGGGAAGCGCTGCGGGTGGGTGGATACTGGTGAATTGCAGGCATGTATCACGATTGTGATGGCGGTGATATACTTCATTGGCTGTAGATTCTGTATGGGTTTTTAAGTAAGTGTTCAGAGGTTTGAGATTCTTTGACAGAATTCTTTACTTTTCGAGGCCGATCATATTCCCAATTTGTATGATTTCGATTGATTCGTAACGTAGGCATTCCGATGTTTAGACAAGCTTAAAGATCCGTGTTTAGATTAATAGTCGAAGTCGTAGATATCAGAGGGGAAAAGGAGGCCAACACCAATTGTCGAGGCTACGATGTTCTGGCAGTGGTTCGTTAGTCTTTTTCCTGGACACTCGGGCTTCTCTTATGCTGGATAGTCTACTTCAAGTTTTCGGTAGATGCGAGTGTCCCCTGAGTACGCCGTCTACCTTCACTTTCCAGAGTCTGGACTTGCAATTGTGGTGATCGAATCTTGATCCTCGAAGACATATCATTGCCGGCGTCAGCTCGGTCTACTCTCGAGTCGGGATTTCCATGTGCACAAGGACCTCCAATGGTTGCAGTCGCGACTCAGCCATGAAAGCGCCGAAGCAAGACCGCTTTGGAGTTCTTATGGATTAGGAAAGCTAGCTAGCGGTAGACCGTACCTTAACGCGGATGGGATTTCATGAGCGATGGCGAAACGGGCGATGGTGGTAATAGTTGAAGAGGGTAGTGTATGAATTTCGATATCAAGTGCGACACGTCTCAGAGATAGGACAAAGAAAAGTCCTCGGGTATTTGTTTTGAGTGTTTCTGGGATGCTTGAGGCAGGCGTGGGCGGCTCGTCGGACCATTTGTTTGTTCCTCAATTCCTTTGTATCCGGGAAGCCCTCAGGAACTGCAATACAATCATGCGTTTAGATCAGGTGCGAAGGAGGCCAAATATAGAGAGCGCAATAACGCTGCGCCTCTGCACGTCAGAGGCCTTAGTCCAAGGCATTAACGCAAGCTGAATTTGCCGCTTCATCGCTGTGGATACCTTGCATGCCTTGCGATTCAATGTGATCGATTGATCTCACTACGCAGACATACAATGTATGCTAGCGTCATAACTCTTCTGTTTGCGATCATTCCACTTATGGTCGTCGTTCTCCTCTTTTTCTTCTTCTTCTTCTTCCTCTTCTATTTCCTCTTCTTCCCCTCCGTTGACATCTTTGTTTGAAGGCTCCTTAGGCTCAGCCCAATGTTGTGCGTCGTAATCCGTCGTTGAAGGGCGTCGTCAAAACGCACTATCGCCCCCAACTGCAACATCAAAGACAGCCATGATATTAAAAACTCCTCGCACTAAAGCTTGAAGGCAACGAACCATCCCTGTATCCGTCACTCCTAGAACAGATGAAATTGGAGTGCCACATCATTCTAACCAAAGACTCGTGGCGTGCTCAACGCTCTGAACTTTCTTTTCCAAATTTCTCGCCCGTTGCCTGTCCCTTTCCCAGCAATAGTCGTAGGAAATGTACCTCTCCTGGCCGTCATGCGTCCCATGGCAATCCCCACCAGATTCTGAGCGGACCTGTTGTCTCTTCTTATACAGCAGCATTCAACCTTGTTCATCTGCTCATCCACGGCCATAACGCCTCAGCCCCTCGCACACGTACCATGCCGACAGTAGAGGTGTGTCCCCTCATGTCTGTGCCATTCCCTGCTGCCCTATCTTTCTTCAAAGAGCTACATACAAAAGTGCACGGGAGCAGTGAAATCCCCCTCCCAGCCCGACGAAAAGTCTTGGTGCAGTCACGTGATTGCGAGCGGAAGTAAGTCCGCGCTCATGTCCCCGCCCTCATTTCATTTCGCGTCTTTCATTCACTCGACTTTTCAGCTTGTACGACATGGAATCTTGCAGAGAGTTGCGCATTCACCTTTGGAATCACAATGTCGCGAAAGGCATCGCTATTGAGCAGACAAGAGCGCGACATGGGGGCAAACATAGCATGAGCCTCAGAGCCTCTGCACCTCGCACTCCTCTTGTTGAAATTCTTCCCAACAGCCAGATTCCCAATCCCAGAAAGCGTAAACGACAGGATACAACCTCCCTCACAGAGAAGCACCTCGTGACACACACAAAAACCATGGGCGATCAAGAGCCCCAAGAGCCCCGCAAACGTGGTCGCCCCCCCAAGCTCCTACCTCCAGAATTCTCGAAGACCTCTCAGCAAAAGACGCGATCCCCAGATAAGTCCCAGCGCGGCAAGAGCTTGAACAAAATATGTAATCTCCAGTCGCTCGACTTGAAGAACCTGGAGACCGCCTTGCCCTCTGTGGCACTCATCGATTTGACTGCGGCGAGAAAGAAGTACAAGGCTGCTGTTCCGCAGGCAGTTCTCGACCTTCACAAGGAGCTTGATGCAGTACCTTTTGGTCTCGTACCTCCCAAGCTTCAGGTACGCGCCAGCCTGACTCAAAGAGAGTTTGCCACTGACGCGGTGTAGTCAAAATATAAAGCAGACATTGTGACGCCGGAGAAGAGCAAGGCCATGCCACCACACTCTCTGTTCGGACCTACACCTGTGCCGGTGCCCCTCGATGGTGTAAGACTGGATGTTTTCAAAGAAAAACTGGATGATATCTTAGCAGAGGCTGCATGGAATCAGGAGACGGGGGCACACGAAAGACAGTGGGGAAACACGGCCGCCCAACTTCTGCATCAAGTGATTGATTGGATTCCACGTGATGAACACAGGCAGGTGCAGCTTTGGTTGGTGAACATGTAAGATGTCAGTCTGAGGATGATGCGCCAGCGACTAACGCGTCGTGTTAAAGCGAGACTTCCGCCATTGAACCGATCGAGCTTCAACCTTCCATTCGTGGATGCTCAATCGTCAATAATGCTCAGACTACACAAGAGGATACTACAACTGCCTCTGAAGATGGTCGGCCACTCACTCGCATGATAGACTGGGGCGTTGCCCTGCTTCCAACCCATGATGAAAGCACACTCATCTCCGAAAAGTACTCTCAATATGATCACATATGGCTGCACTCCCTGAATCAAACGTATTCCTTCGCCCGAAATCTCCCCTTTTGCCTCGACATTGAATTGAAAAAGGCGGCTCAGAATAAGGATCCTCGCGTCCAGCTAGCGATCTGGGCGCAGGCGGGATACAAAAAGCGCAAGATGCACGAATGGGACACTACTTTTCCAATGCCAGGCATTGCGGTAGATGGGCATGATTGGACATTGTTCTTGTTCTTCTCGGTAGTCGAAGACCAATTGGTATACCCGCTTCACCCTGTCGTTTGGCTAGACTAACCTTTGTGCAGGTGATGCTGGGCCCTATCGACATTGGAAGCACCAAGAACCTCGAACGCGGCTGGAAACTCGTGCATAGTCTGCATATTCTACTGAAATGGGGCGTTACAGAGTACCGAAAATGGTACAATAAAGAAATCATCGGGTTGGCCGAAAGCGAACAGGCGCTCCGTCTGGCAGATGACCTTGCAGTAGATGAGTGACACGCCTGACGATGTCGGCATGATGGACGAGATCTACGAATGCCTATTAGCTACATATCAATACAAAACATTCTTAATACTAAAGATATCCATGTGCCCGCATCGTCTAAACAGTACATAATTACAATACTTAATATTGGCCCTACTGCCTACCTTGCTTTAAATGCTCTAGGATTAGTATATAACCTAATATTAACTAATATATAATCCTATATTAAAACTAGATATATAATATAGCTAATAAAGTAAGTATAATAAAATTAAAATAGAATCTTTATTAAATAATTCTAGTCTATACATAAATTTTAATTAAGTTTATAGTTATATAATAGATTAGAATATATTATATATATAAGTATATTAAAATATATTATTTTTACTTTATAATTAATTACTAAGTATATAAATAATTAATTAATATTTACTTAATTTAAGAATTATTTATAATAATAAATTTAAAATATAAAAAAAGTATAGTATTTTTTTTATATTAATTTAAATATATTACTAAGATTAGAAATAAAATAATATTATTATTTATTTTAATATATTAATAAAATAAAAAATAAAATAATATTATTTTATTATTTTATATATTTATATATAAAAGAATAAAATTAAATAATATAACTTTTAATAAATAATATTAAATAAAAACTAAACTTAAACTTAGTATTTTAAAAAGATAAGCTATTATAATAATTTTAATTAAATAAGTTTAATTCTTTTTATATATTTTAGAAATTATATTTTAATTTTAATAAAGTAAATATATTTTTAAATAAAGATTTTTTAATTATTAGTCTACTTATTAATTTATAATAATTAACTTTTTATATTAATAATTAAAAATAAAATAAAAGTAAACTTATATAAATATAAATTTTTATAATATATTAGATTAATTAATTATTTAATAAGTTATCTAAGAATATAATTATAAATAAAGAGCTATACTAAGTTAAATAAACTTAAGCTAGGCCTAATTAAGTAATTAGACTTATCTAAGCTTCTAGAGGCCCTATTAATAGAAAATAAGTATTAATAATAATATTAAAAAAAACTTTAATTTTAATATAAATTAAAGTTTTAATTAATAAATAAAGAAATAATAAAGTTATTATAAAATAATTATATAAAAATATTATAAATGAAAATAAAAATATTTATTAATTATTTATTATAATAAATTAAATATATATACTTTAATTTAAACTTTAATCTTAATAAAAAATAAATATTAAAAAGAAAACTTAAAAAATATAAAATAATATATATTTAAAATAAAAAAAGAATTCTTTAAAAAAGAAATAAATTCTTAAGAAAAATTAAGTTTAAAGAAAATAAAGAAGTTATTTTTTAATTTTTATAAAGTAAATATATTATAAAGAAATATAATATATAATATAATAATAAAGCTAGTATAAAGAAAATAAGAAAATATATATAAAGATTTATTTAGTTAATAGTAATATATATATAATAAAGAAATTATAATATATATAAATTTATACTTTTAAAGAAATTAATTAAATTATATATTTAAAAAGTTATATTATAATATATTTTCTACTAATTAATACTTATCTTATAAATATAAAATAATATTAGCTAAGTAAATAAATTTATAAAAAAATAAAAAAATAAATAAGTAAGTAAGTAAGTATATAACTATATATATACTCTATATCTTTTTAATTTATTTTAAATCTTTACTACTTCTTATTATCTATTATTATTATAAAAAATTTTTACTAGTCCTTAGCTTTATATATATTATAATATATATTCTTCTTCTATATTAAATATATATTTTTTAAAAAAATCTATAGCTTTATAAAGAAGATATTATATAATAAAAAAGTAACTAATTATATAAAGAAGCTATTAATAAAATAGTTAGCTTAAAGTTATTTATTTTAATTATTAATAATAATATTTAAAAGAACATTATACTTTAATTAAGAAATTTATTATTAGAATATATTATTTTCTTTTATTTTTTTAAAAAACTTATTATAGAAAAAAGATTAATAGTCTTAAAATTATAAGAATTATAATAAAATAAATTATTATAAGTAAAAAGGAAAAAATAAGAAATAATTTTATTAATAAAATAAATAATATATAAAAGACTATAAAATTTTATTAAATTTATATTATTATTAAACTAAATTTATTATTATTAAAAATTTATAAAACTTTTAAAATCTTTATTATAAAAATATAATTTCTTTTAAAAAAAGTATTTTTTATATTTTTTTAAATAACATATTTATTTTATTTATTATAATAAAAACTTTTTTATTTTCTTAATTAATCCTTTATAATAATTAACTTTATTTAAAAAATAAAAGCTTAAGCTTCTTAAGTCTAGTTAAAGAACTTTATTATTATTTTATAAGTAATATATCTAATATAACTAAGTAGTTATTTAATTTTATTATATATAAAAAATAATAAAAAATAAATATAGAATTTAAAAATTTAAATAAAATATAATATAAAATTATTATATCTTAATTTTATAATATTATTTATATTATTATCTTAAGCTATTAGTCTTTTATATAATTATATTAATTTAAAAGTATTTTTATATAAATATTTTTATTTTCTTAAGTTAAGTTATTATTCTCTTAGATTTAAAATATATTATAATTTTTAATAAAGTTAAAAATATTTAAATTTATATAATAAAAAGTAGTAATTGTATTAGCTATTAAAGTCTTAATATAGTTTAAATAAATAATAAAGTAGTAGTTTTTATTTAATAAAAAAATATATTAATATTAAGAGTTTACTTAGTAATAAAAACTAGCTCCTAAGGCCTAGAAAAGATAAAGAATTAACTTTATTTTAAGTAGAAAGCCTATTTATATATTAAATAAAAATTATTATATATTAATTATCTAGTTTAAATAAATTTATTAATATATAAAAATAACTTATAATATTTACTAAGCCTTTAATTTTACTAAATTTATATAAATAAAAATATATAAATTAGATTATAATAATAATCCTTTTTTTTATTTAGATATATTTTTATATTAGTTATAAAGAGTCTAAGATAGAAATAAATAGCTATATTAATTAAGATATTAAATACTTTAAATATAATTAAAAAATTATTAATTATATAATTTATTTTTTTACCTTAGCTTTTTATTAAAATAGTTAAATAATATTATTATTAATTATAAAAACTATATTTCTAGAAGATTTAAGCTATAATAAGAAATTATTTTAAATTTTTTTAATATATTTTTTAAGTAAATTTTATATATTATTTTATATATTTCTATTTTTATTAAGTAACTTTATAATATAGTTAATTATATTTAAGTTTCTTAATAATATAATTATTAATTATTATTTTACATAGTTAAAACTAAGAGACTAAGCTTAATTTTTAATAAGATTAATAAATTTTATAATAAAGTATAATTAATAATACTTTTAATTACTTTAAGAAGGGGTTTAAACTATTAATATTTAAACTATTATAAAATAAAAACTTAATTTTTTATATTTTATAATATTATAGTACTAGCTAATTTATATTATTTTATAATATTTTATAAATAGAATTCTATAGTATTAATTATTTTATTAATTATTAAAGTAATATAATAAAAATAGTACTTAATAAAAATAGGTCTTATTTAATATATATAAAATAGCGCCTTGTATCTAAGCTACTATATCTAGAAATAATCTTTATTTTTAACTAATATAATTATATTCTAACCTCTTTACTTTACTAGCTTAATAGCTAGTAATAATACTTACTAAGTACTATCTTAGTAATATCTATTTATAGCGTTCTAGTATATTAAAATATCCTTTAAAAGTTATTATATAAGCTTTATAGTCTAGCCTACTAAACTAGCCTAGCTTAGTTATTTTAAATAGTTTTTTATATTCTAGTTAAAACTTCTTAAAAGGCTCTAGTTTATTATAACCTTCTATTATATTAGTTAACTATATTAATTAATTAAAGTACTAGCCTTACTACTAGAAACTACTACTAAAGACCGCTTACCTTTAACTAATCTTCCTTATTATTAAATTAGAAAAAAGTATTTTTACTTAATAATAAAAATACTTATTAATTAGGAGCACTTTAATAACCTTCTTCTTAGAAGAAGTAAGGTATGATAACTTTATATAATAGGCGTGACTAGATAACTATTATAGGATAGAGACTATAGCTATATTAAGTTATAAGAAAAAATAATTAAAAGGAGGAAAAAATAGCTAAAGTACTTAAGTATACTTAAACGCTAAGAGTACTAAGTAACTTTTAAATTAAGTAAGCTTAAAATAATTAAAGGTTAAATACTATTAAGTAGGTTAAATAAAATTATATATATATAACCTTTTATTCCTTTCTTTAAATAGATTTTTTTATATTTAATATAAGTTTTATTCCTTATTATAAAATCTAAAATAATTATAACTTAATTCTATTTTACTATTTTATTTTTATTTATCTTTTAACTACTATTTATATTTTAAAAGAACTAATTTATATATTTATAGTTAGATTAATTAATATTATTTACTAATTTAAATACTAGAATTATAATATATTAAATACTTTTAAAATAAATATAATTAGATTTATAATAAGTAGATAATATTTTTAGTAAAGGTAAATAATATATTAATTAACTACTACTAAAAAGGATAAAATTAAATTTTTAAAACTTAACTTTTTTTATAAAAAAAGAATAAGCTTAATAACTAGTTATTTTAATTTAATTTTTACTTTAAATTAATATTTAATATTAAAGATAAAATTAAAGTAGCTTTTATAATAATATATATAAAAGGTAAAATATTATTATAAATTATTTTAAACTTTAGAAAGTATATAAATAGGACTATTAGTATAGAAATCTATAAATAGATTAAAAACTATTTATTAGCCGCTAGCTATCTATAGGCGCTAAGGGGGCCTATAAAAGCTAAAGTAAAATGGGCTTAATAAGCTAAGCCTATTAGAAAGTCTTTTATTTGCTTTAGTAGGTAGGGTAAAACTTCTTATAAAAAGTGTTAGCCCCTATAAATAGTTTTTTAGTAATTAGTTCTTATATATTACTATAAGCTTATTTATATTTTAGATCTTTTATTATTAGCGCTAGCTAGGAGCTAATGTATTAGTTTTATAGTTCTAATTACTTTTACCTATTATAGAAGGCCTAGAGTAATTTAGTATAGCTATATACTAGAAGATCTTAAAGACTTAATTAAATCTTAATAATCTTAAAAATTTAAATTAATAGGACCGCTTACAAACTAATAATAATGTTAATAGGTTTTTAAATATAGTTTAAAGTAATAACCTTTTAGCTTAAGCTAAAGAGTATAACTGCTTATTAAAAGAATAATAAGAACTTGTCCTCTTTAAGGCCGAAAACACTAAACTAGAAATATAAATAAAAACTAGCTTCCTTTAGCCTATTGCTGCTAGTGAAATAGTGGCTTTAGTTTTTAAATTAAAATCTTTTAAACTTAAAAAGCTATAACTTTACTATAATAAAAGTAAGAGCAAGTATAGTTACTAGGTTAATTAAACTAAAATTAGGTTTTTAGATAGCTTAAAGTACTTTTTAAATAATCGCTTTAAGATTATATTTTATATATAATTATTAAAAAGTATTATTACTTAGCTCTAAACAAAGTATCTTAAAGATACTAACGTAATAGGGGTAGTCATAACCTTCTTTTAGTTTAAAAAATACTTTTTAAACTAAGTTATTAATCTAATTGACTATTAGCTCTATACTTATAAAAATTGAAAATAAGCTAGATAGCAATAGAATAAAAAGATAATAAACTTTAAAGTCTACTTAGAAAAGTTAGAAGCTTAATTATATTTTTTTAGTTTTTAATATTAGCTTTAGTTTTTCTTAGCTAAGTTAAAAGGTAAGCTTAAGAATAGAATTCTTACTAATAGTAGTATACTATATATATATAAAAATCTCCTTAGCTTAGTAGTAATATATAAAAATATTATAAAGTATTCTAATACTTTTAATTAAAATTCTAATAAGCTTAAAATAGTCTAGAAAAAGGAGTAAAAGCTATCTACTTTTTTAAGTAAGTATATATCTAAGCTTAATGCCGCTAGCGGCTAATAAGCGCCTATAGCTAAGAAGTAAAAAATTGTTAAAAGTATTAAGGAGTAGTATAATAAAAACTTTTATTTTAGTTGCAACTCTTTTAACTATTAGTTTAAGAACTACCTTTAAAAGGAATAATAGTTTATTAGCATAATAAATATAAATAAATTAAAAAATAAGAAAGCCTTATAGGCGCTTTAATAATAAGGCTTAAAAAACGTTTAATAGAAGTAAAGTTAGTAATCTATATTTAAAGCTAAATAGATTAATAAAGTAATAAATACTTTATTAGGGCCTTAGTCAACCTAGAAGCCTATTTAAATCTAATTACTTAAAGCTTTATAGTTTAATAGGACTTAGAATATATTACTGCTATTTTACTAATACTAGAATATCTAAATAGTAGAGATATATATTATTATAAAGTATATAAACTTTATTATTAATTAATTAATAGTTAAGGGTAAAGTAAAAGATACTATACTTTCTTCTATATTATTAATATTATTAAAATAGATCTTATACTTTAGTTACAAGTATTAAGCTAATATTAAATACTGGTAGATTACTAGGCTTTAGAGTAGTAATTTAAAGTTAATACTAGTTGCTTTAAAATTACTAACTCTAAGAATTTTATAAAAAAGATTAATTGTAACTATAATATCTTTATAGTTATTTATACTAGTTTGTTACTAATATTTAAAAATAATTAACCTTAAGTTCTACTAGAGCTTAAGTAGTATTCTAATCTATTTAATAATAATAAAGCTAGTATATTGCTATAATTTAAGTATAGCAATTATATTATTAAACTAGATAATTAAGAACCTTTATATAGTTTTTTATATAACTTATTAAAAATAGAGCTATTAGAGCTATAGTAGTACTTAGATAATACTCTTACTTATAAATTAATTTAATATTTAATTTCTTCTACTAGCGCTCTAATACTATTTATCCTAAAGAAGGATAAGGGGCTACGCCTTTATATAAATTACTATAGCCTAAATAATATAACTATTAAAAATTATTACTTATTACTATTAATTATAAAAACCTTAAACTACTTAAATAAGTCCTAATAGTTTATAAAGTTAAACTTTAAGGATATTTATTACTATATCTATATTAAGCCTAGTAATAAATAGAAAATAACATTTTATATATAGTATAATTACTTTAAGTATAAGGTTATACTTTTTAGCTTAGCAAATACTTTAGTAACATTTTAAGCCTATATTAATAAGGCCTTAGCTAGCTTAGTAAATATTATATATATTATTTATTTAGATAATATTTTAATCTTTTTATAAAAGCTAGCAAACTATTAGTAGTATATATAAGAAGTTCTAAAACATTTATAAAACTTTTAATTATATATTAACTTAAAGAAATATTAATTTAATATAATTGAAGTTAAGTTTTTAAGAGATATTATTAATATTAAAAGTATTTAAATAAATAAATCTTAAATAAAAACTATCTAAGAGTAGCTGCTATTAAAAAGCTTTTAAAATATTTAAATATTTCTAAGCTTTATTAATTTCTACTACTATTTTATCTATTAATACTTAAAGATTACTACGCCTTTTATTAGCCTACTAAAAGGCAATAAAAATAGCAAAAAAATAGGACTATTTAATTAAACTAATAAGGCTAAGCTAGCTTTTTACTAGCTTAAAGAAATTTTTACCTCTATCCTATTACTTTAGTATTATAATTTAAAGTAAGAATATAAGGTAAAGACTAACATATTATAGTTTACTATAGTAGGTATTTTTAGCTAATAAAATAAGGATAGTCATTAATATTTAATAGCGTTCTAGTTATAGAAGATAATTCTAATAGAATAGAACTATTAGATATATAATTAAGAACTCCTTATTATTATAGTAATATTTAAGTAATAATGCCACTATTTATAAAGTAGTTAATATACTATTTAAGTATAATATAATTATAATAACTTTAAGGGTTTTTTAAAATAAAAAAAGCTAAATAAGCGGTAAGTATACTAGGCTTTAAAGCTAGTTATTTATAATTTTAAAATCTTTTATTACTTAGGGAAAACTAATCCTATTAATATTCTATTAAGGCGCTTTAACTATAAAAGAGCTTTACTGCTAAATATATCTTTATTACCTACTTTATAAAACAAGTTAACTCTATAGAAAGAAGGCTTTAAATTAAAGAAAAAAGAAGCTACTAGTAAAGTACTTATTCTAGTTCTTTTAATTATAAAAATATAAATAGTTATCCTAAAAAAAAAAGTTAATAGCCTAACTAATTCTATTTATAAAAATATATAGTAGCTAATAAAATCTATAATTAATAAACTTTAAATTAAAAATACTTAAATAAATAAATTTAAAGCTAGTTAGAATATATTATTATAGCGCTATTAGATTAGTATTATATAAGTTTCAAACTCTAAAGGCCTATTAAAATATAATAGGTGCTTCTATATTCCTAGGGATAATACTATATAAGAGGAACTTATTAGTAAATACTATAATAATCCCTTAGCGGGATATTTTAAAACTAATAAAATAAAAGAGCTACTAGCTAAAAAATATTATTAAAAGGGCTTAGCAACTTAAGTTAATAAATATATTAAGTTTTATAATATTTACTAGTATATTAAAATACTATACTATTGTTTTTATAGTATACTTTAATCTTTTTTAAAACTTTATAGTTTATAGAAGGAAATTACTATAAACTTTATTATTAGCTTACTTTTTAGTAAGTATAGAAATAGTATTTATAATATTATCTTAGTAATAATAAACTACTATACTAAAATAGCTAAATATATATTAATAATAATAAAAATTAATAATGCTTCGCTAGTAGGAGTTCTTTTTAAAGAAGTTATTTTATAATATAATATACTTAATAAAATAGTAAATAATTATAGCTCCCTATTTATAAGTATATTTTAGTTATTTCTATACTATATAGTAAGAATCTATAGGCAGTTTAGTACTACATTTTACCTATAAATAGATAGATAAATTAAGTACTAAAATTAAGTACTAAAGTATTATTTAAGGAGTTTTATTAATAAAGAATATAATAATTAAGTAAAATTATTCTTTATAGCTAAGTACATATATATAAATAGCTACTTTAATAGTATAAGTATAATGCCTTTTAAGCTTATATATAGCTATTACCTTAAAATATACTAGAAAATCGAAAACAATTCCTTTAAAAAGAAAGTACTTACTATAAATAAATATATTAAATATTTATAATTATTATAGGATTAAATAGCTAAGCGCTAGTATACTACTAGCGAAAGTTAAGCTAAGTACTATAATTAGAAGTATACTCTAAAGAAGTATTATATAAAGGACTTAATTATATTAAATACTAAGAACCTTAAGTAAAAGTATCTAAGTAAAAAGCTTTACTTAAAGTTTATTAAATTATTTAAAATTAAGGATAAGATTAGAATATAAGTATATTACTTAACTCTACCCTTAATATACTAGATTTATTCTATATTCTATATATTATTACTTAAATCTTATATTTATTAAGATAGTACTAAGATAGTATTTATATAAAGATTAAAACTAATTAATAATAAAGAGATATAAAAAATTAAAGAAGTAATAAATAAAGTTAAAAATAAAGATAAAATCTAATATAAGGTAAAATAAATAAGCTAAGGTTTTAACTATAATTAGTAGCTATTAAATAAAGAATTAAATACTATAATAAATTTTTAAAAAGAGTTTAAAAAGCAAGTAACGCGTAAGTAGAAGCAATTATAATAATATTTTATAAGCTAGCTAAAGTATATAATATATACTTAACTAAGCCTTTGTACTTAACTATTATTCTTTATATATTCTACTTTTTAAATTATCTATAGGATATTATTTTTATTTATAGCTATTCTACTAATATTATTAGCTAATAAGAAGGCAAAAGTAATAAATTAAAAGGCACTTTTTAACCTATAGATTAGAAGGCGCCTATAATAGCTTATAGTTGAAAAAGGAAAAAAAAGGAAAAATAAATAAAAAATATTTATATTTAAGAAGTAATATTACTTTTAAATTAAATTAATATATTAATAATAGGAGTGGCGGAAAGTAATTAAATTATTAATAACTAAATATAATTAATATTTTTAAACCTAAATACTGCCCTTCTAAACTAGTTTAATAAAAATATATTAAACTAGTACTTAAGTATTATTATTAAATTAAAGTCTAATGTAGATTAGAAAGTACCTTAATATATAAATTAAAAATTCTAATTTTAAATATTATTTATAATTATATATTAAAACTAGCTTAATAAAAAAAACTAGTAAAAGAAATAATTTCTAATTACTAGTAATATATTAATATAAATACTTTATTAATAAAGTAATCTTATTATTATCTTAAGTTTTAATATTTACTTTATAAGTACTATTATTAATAGGTTTGTATTGCTAAGGATATAAACATATATAGGCCTATAGGAAAGGCTACGCCTGTTAGCTTATTACTATTTTCTTTATTACTACTATCTTTTTTACTATTACTACTACTATTATTTAAGCTAAAGCTTAATATTATTCTATTTATTAATACTAGTAGGGAGCTAGCGGATATAATTTACTTCGCTTTCTCTTTATACTATAATACCCTTTATATTTTCTATCTTTTTATTATTATTATTAGTTTTAGATTTATAATTTAACTCCTTTTAAATAAATAAGCGCTAATATAATAATAATAGTAAAGGGAACTTATATTCTAATACTATATAAAGCAATATTATATAGAATTATACTCTATAATCGCAAAGTTACACTCTATATATATAGAATTATATTTATATACTATTAGCTTTAACCTCTTTTTTATTAATTTTACCTTTTTTTTTAATTCCTTATTCTTTTTATACTTTTAGTCTACTTATATATAGAGTATTATCTCTATCACTAAAGTAAAACTATAGGCCTTCTACTAAACCTAATATTTTTTAAAAAATTTATTAATATAATACTAAGTTATACTATTAAAATAGCCGCTAGTATAAAACTAGCAAGTAACTAAGTCTTATATTTATTAGCACTAGTAGTATATTAGTATTTGATACTTATTATTAAATAATAATCCCTACTATAATAGCTATACTTATATAAATTATAAGTAGTATAGCTATAATTATAATAAATTTATTATTATTAGTTAAGTAAGTAATATAAAAAAGGTTATAATATTCTATTTCTATTAGATTTATATTAGTGTTAAGCCAGCATAATTTATAATAGTAAGATTAGATAAGGTAGATAATAATAGTATTAATTCTAATATAATTATTTTTATAAATAATTAAAATAAAAACACTAACTATAAGCTAGTAGAGGCTAGTAATATATAAATTAAAAAGGTTTTAGAAATCTTAAAACTATACTAGTAGTTAGCTAATAGTTATATTTAAGGATAATAAAGCCTATAAAAGATAGTTATTAAAACTACTTAAAAAAGAAAATAAATATAATAATAATTCTTTATTATAATAGTAATAGCGTTAGCTACTTAATAGTAAAATATTATTCTATAAGTTCTATTAGTTTAGCTTTTTACTATTTATATTATAATAAAAAAGCTAGATATATAATACTTTTACTATATATTAATACTTGCGCTACGCTAGCGCGTAATAGCGTATAACAATAAAAGACTTTTTTCCTCTTTTTTATTTTTAAAAGTTTAGGAGGTTTTTAATAAGTTTTTATAGGATAATCTATAACCTATTTCTATTCTACCTTTATATATTAAAGACTAGTATATAAAAGGGAGGTAATTATTAGCTACTAGTTGTCTATAGGCGCTAAAAGAGTTTATAAGAGCTAGGGTAAAAAGGGCTTAGCGAGCTAAGTTTATTAAAAGGTTTTTTTATCTATTTTAGTAGGTAGAGTAAAACTTTTTATAGAGGGTATTAGCCCCTATAAATAATTCTTTAGTAATTAGTTCTTATATATTACTATAAGCCTATTTATACTCTACGTCTTCTATTATTAGCGTTAGCTAGGAGCTAGCGTATTAGTTTTATATTATTCTAAATTTAAAAAATAAATTTAATAAATATTTAAATCTACTAATAAAGAATAATATATTAAATTAATAATATAATAATTATAATAAACTAAAGTAGTAATTAATTATATAATTATCTTTTAGTATCATATAATAATAAAAAAATAAAATAATTAGGTTTAAATATTTATAGTTAAATAAAAACTAAGAGATAATATTTAAAATAAACTTATATACTATAGTAAAGAAATTAAAAACATTAATAATTTTATAAAAATAGTAATTAAACTTAATAATAACCTATATTAATAATATATAGAGTAAAATAAATAATAAGAATAATATATAAGATAAGTTACTATAAGATATAATAATAATATAATAAAATACTAAGAATATTATAACTATAGAGTAAAATAGCTAAAAAGTACTAATTTATAAAAAATTCTATAGAGCTAGATATATTAATACTATAATATAATAATAAAAATAGTTATAGAAAGTTTAATTAAAAGAAATATTATAAATATAGTAAAATAAAATATATTATATATAATTACTAGTTAAAGAACTAAGTATAAAGATAATTAAATATTTTATAAAAACTTTTATTATAATACTTATTATTAATTAATAAAGAAGAAGCTAAAAGTATAATAAGTAATATAAACTTAAATATAATTTCTTTTATAATAGTAAATAATAATACTTAAAAATAAATATTAATTAAATATAAAAAGTAAGAATAAATTAATATATTAAATAATATTTTATAAAATATAAAAAAAGTATTTAAACTATTTAATATAAACTTTAATAATATAGTAAAATAATTAAAATAAAGATAATAAATATATAAATAATATAAATAGAAATAGAAATATTTTAAAAATAAACTATAAAACTTTTTAATAAACTAAGATAATATAAAAATATAAAACTAAGAGATAATAAATAACTTTTTAAGTAGATACTATATTTTTATATTAACTTTTAATTTAAATATTAAATAAATAGTATTATATATATACTAAAAGATAAAATTTTTAAAATAATATAATAGATTATTTATTAAGAACTTTATAAAAAAACTATATTAACTAATTATATATTTAATTAGTATATATTTTATTTAATTAATAAATATAAAAATAAATTTTTTCTATAATATAAAGATAAATAGTATAAGCTATATTACTAGTTTTTAATAAAAGAATTAAAAAGTAGAATATATTTATTATATATTCTATAAAAAAAGACTAATTTTTAATATAATAATAAAACTTTATATAGTAATACTATAAGAGTATATTATATAAAATATATTAAAATAAGAAATTATAATAGGGAATATTATTTAAAAAAAATTATTAATAATTTTAATAAAGTATAAAATATTAAAGAGTATAACTTATATATTATAATAAATATATAGCTTAATAATATATTAATAACTATACTTATAAATATAAAAATAAAAATAAACTATATTTTAAAATAAAGGGTATAAAAAGTATAAATTAAAATATAAATAATAAAAAGACTATATATAATTATAATAACTATAAAAAATATAATAAAAATTAACTTAATTATAAAAAAAACTATATAAATAATAATAATTATTTAATAGTATAATGAAAGTATAATATTTAATATACTTAAAATAGCTACTTATAATATTATATTAAAAATATTTTAATTAAAGAAATAAAACCTTATTATTAATTAGCTATTTAGAAAATTAAGGTTTAAAAATAGGCTTATTATTAAAACTTAAAAACCTAAGTAATTTATAATTATAACCCTAGATAAAAGAACTTAATAAAATATTATAAATATTTATATATTTTAAATCTTAAAAAATAAATAACTAAATAATATATTAACTTTAATAAATATAGAAGAAAAATTAACTAATTATAAAGCTAAAAAGAAGAATATTAATAAAGCTTTTATATTTTAATTAAAATATAAAAAATAAATATATTTTTTAAAAAAAATTAAAGAAAAAAAGTATTATTATTATATTAACTTTAAAACTATTAAATTAAATTAATTAATTATAAATAACTAATATTTAAACCTATATATTAGCTATTTGAAATAAAATTTAAAACTTTTAATAAATATTTAAAATATAATTTTATAAAAAAATTTATAAAACTATTATTCTTTTTAGTTAAATATTTAATTCTTTTTATTTTAAAAAAAATTGTAAACTATAATTATATATAAATTATAAAAAACTTAATAATATTATAATAAAAAATTAATATTTATTATTAAATATAAATAAACTTAGAAATTAACTATAAAAAATAGAATAGTTTTTAAAATTTAATATATATAAAGTATATAACTTAATATAAATAGCTAAAAGCTATAAATAAAATAACTTTAAAAATAAGATATAGATTATATAAATATATAACTATATTCTTTAAATTGACTAATATACTAGTATTCTATTAAAAACTAGTTAATAATATTTTAAGAAACTTATTAAACTAATATATTATTATATATCTTAATAATATACTACTATTCTTAAAAATAATATAATAATATATAAAAAATATTAAGAAAATACTTATATATGTTATAAAAGTAAACCTTAAGTTTAAACTAAAAAAGTATAAGTTATATAAAAAAGAAATACTTTTCTTAGGATATATTATGAATATTAAAAAGTTAGTAATACATTTTTAAAAAAATATAAGTAATACTAGATTGATTAAAGTTAATAATAATTAAAAAATTTTAGTTATATTTTAAAGTAATTAACTTTAATTAGAAATTTATATAAAAGTTTATATAAACTATATTATTTTTAATAAAGTTAATAAGAAAAGATATAAAATATAATGAAATTAAAGAATAATAGAAAATATTTAATTAACTAAAAAAAGAATATATTAGAACTCTAATATTAAAAACTTTTTAATTAAAGAAAATAATTAAAATTAAAATTAATATATTAAATATAATAATAAAAATATATTAATAATAAAAAATAAATAATAAATAGCATTTTATAATATATTATTTATATAAAATAATAGATATAAAATAGAATTATAATATCTATAATAAAGAATTAATAGTAATTATTAATATATTTTAATAATAAAGAATATATATAAAAAAAGTAAAAACTATTAAAGTATTTATAGACTATAAGAACTTAGTATATTTTATAATAATAAAATAACTAAACTAATAATAAACTAAATAAATAAAACTATTAATATAATATAAATTCTAAATTAATTATATATTAGGAAAAAACAATATTATTATTAATAAACTTAGTAAATAACTAGATTTATATTAATAAAAACATAAATGTTTAGTAATAATATTTAAATAAAGTAATAATAGAATACTACATTTAATATAAGTTAATATATTAATAAAAAACAATTTTATTAATTAAGTATAAAAAGTATATTAAAATAATAAAATAGTTTAAAAATAGATTAAATTAAGATAGAAAAAGTTATTAAAATATTAATAATAGTATTATATATTAAAGAAACTTTTATAAGAACTAATATAGAAATATTATAATAATTTAAAATATAGATACTTAGGAACAATTAAAATATATAAACTTATTAAATAAAATTAGTTTTTACTAAATATAAAAATAGTTATTAATAAATATATTAAGGAATATTTTTTATATAAAAGAAATAAAGCTAAAAACTATAAAAAATATAGTTATTTATAGAAAATATATTTATTAGACTTTCTATAGTAATATACTATAATAAATTTTTATTATAAAGTTATTATTATTATTATAAAATTTAAAAACTAAAGAGATATATAGTGTTGTAATGGTTATAATTAATAGATATACTAAATATACTATAATAATGTTATTTAATAAAATATATAATATAATATAATTAGTATATATATTCCTAAATAAAGTAGTTAAAATTAGAAAAAAATTTAAAAATTTTTATTTTAAAAAATAATTATAGAAGAAACTAAAATAAAATTAAAGCTTTTTATAGTATATTACTTAAAGATAAGTAGTTAAATAGAAAGAATAAATTAAATATTAAAAATATACTTATAATATTATATTAACTAGAATTAAAATAATTAAATAAAACTAATATTTAATAATTTAATATTAAATATTATAAAGATAATACTATTTTATATTTTAAATATAAATAATATACTAAGAGAATTACTAAGATTATAAAAAGCTATTAAATATATATTAAAACTTAAATAAATATATAGAAATATTATAAATTCTCTTAGAAAAAGTATAATTAGAATAGAAAAGCAAGAAAATAAATATAATATAAATAAATTTTAGCTAAAAAAAATTTAAAATATAGCTTTATATAAAGAATCTTAGAATAAAAATAACTAAGTAAGAAACTAGACTATTTATAAATTAGTTTATTTAAAATTTAGAAATAAAAAAAACTTATTAATTATAAACTAAAACTATTAAACCATATTAAAATATACTTAGTATTTTATACATTATTTTTTAAAAAAGTAAAAAATATTAAACTAATATTAATATTATTTAGATATAAACCTAAAAAGATAATACTTTTAAAGTTAAAAAAATATTAAAAAAACAATATAATTAATACTTTATTAAATAGAAAAACTATTTTAAAAAAAAGAAAATATATAAGAACTAGAAGAATATTTACTACCTAATTATATAAGGAAGCTTTAATACTTCTACTAGTAGTAATAATAAGAGTAAATAAGGCTTCTACTTATTTATTAAACTAATTAAAAAAAATATTAAAATTATTAAAAAAAAGAGATTATTAATTATTAAATTTAATTTAAAAGCTAAAGTTAATAGATATATATTATTAAGTTACTATTTTTACTTTTTCTTATATTACTTATTTTTTTTATCGTTTTTAAGCTTAATTTAGCTAGAAAAATAGTTTTTCAAATAGCTTATATCGCTAGCTAGTTATATAGCTCCTTCCCTACTGTTTTTAAGCCTAATTTAACTAAAGAAACAAGCTTATAAATAGCTTTACAAATAGCTTATAATACTAGCTAGCTATATAGCTCTTTTCCTACCGTTTTTAAGCTTAGTTTAGCTAAAGAAACTACTTTATAAATAGCTTATAATACTAGCTAGCTATATAGCTCACTTCCTACCGTTTTTAAGCTTAATTTAGCTAGAAAAATAGCTTTTTAAATAGCTTATATTGCTAGCTAGCTATATAGCTCCCTCCCCACTATTTTTAAGCTTAATTTAGCTAGAGAAACTACTTTGCAAATAGCTTATAATACTATAGGGCTATATACTCCTTTTTTTTTTATTTTACTATTATTTTTAAGCTATTTTTAGCTAGGAATTAAATATTAGCCTTTTCTACACTTGCTGCCTAGCTTTGAAAATATTTTTCTTATTTAAACTTTAAATTACTATATAAATGCGATGGCAATCCACTAGTAGAATTTATAGCTAATAATATTTCTACTCTTTTAATAGTTATTATTAAGAACTAGTATATTAATAGTTGCCTTACTATAAACTTTATTATATTATCCTTTAGCTTCTAGTATATATTATTTTTTTAACTAAAGTATTAACTATTCTAGTATTTAATAAGTAATGGAATGTTCTTAAATAAAACTTCTAAAATTAAAAGACTCTTTAATCTACTATTTACTAATATTACTTTTCTACTAAAGATATATACTTTATTAAATAAAACTAATTATAAACTACTTGTTATAATAGTATTAAGCTTAAATTACTTATTATCCTCTAATAAAGTTATTAAAACCTTAGAAATAAATACTAAAAAATTATTTATATAAATCTTATTAGCTTAAATTATAATTAAGAATATTAATCTATAATAATAATAACTTTAGAAGTAATTATTTAGCTAGTAACCTAGCTTTTTAATTAAAATAGCTTTAACCTTAATACTAGACTTTTTTAGGCTAGCCTTAGTATTTTAAAAGCTATAGATATTAGCTTTTTTAACTATTTTATAGAAAGGAAAAGACTAATTATAATAATAGGCTATTACTCTTTTTATTATAATATCTTTATATTTATTAATTAATTAAATAATTTAACTTATTATTACTTATTTAAAAAGATTTAAAAACTTTTACTAACTTACTTTAAAAATAAAATACTAGAATAATACTTAGTAAAATTAATTAAAGATAAGAGAAACTTACTTACTAATATTAAACTAAAGAAATAAACTAAATAATTAATAAAAAAATTTAAGGAATATATTTTTATAGCTATTAATAGTTTTTAGTAAAGGAAATATAAATATTAAGAGGCTAAAGTTAAAAAGTCTATCTATATTTATATTTAAAGTATTCTTTAATATATATAAGTAATAGAAATAATATTAGTTTTTAACTAGTTTAATATAGTCTAGAATAGTCTCTTCTTTAACTTTAAAAAAGATATTTTAAAACTAATACTAGTAATAACTTTAAAATAGTTTTTAAAATATATTAATATCAAGTCTAGTATCTAGCTTAAAATAGCATATTATTAGTAGTTTTATTAAAAGAGTAAAAAGACTATATTAAAACTAGCTAGACTTTAAAAATTAGATTAATATTTATCTAATTTTTTCTAATCTTAAAATCTTTATTTCTAGCCTTAAATAGGAAGTAGCTATAGCTATAGCTACTTATCTCTATTAAAGTCTTTATTTTCTAATAATTACAGAAATTATACTAATAAGTAAAATAATCTATAGTTAAATCTATCTATATAATAAATTTCCCTTATTAGCTACTATTATAAATTATAGTAGGAAAGATAAATATATTTAATTTAATAAACTATTTTAAAAAACCTATATAGGGATAAAAGACTTACTTAAGTAAATCTTTATAATAGATTTAACTTAATTTATGTTTAAGCTACTTTTAAGGTTAACTATAGCTAAAAGTTTATTTTAGATTAATATATTTTAAAGTCTATTTTTAAAAGAAATTTATTTCTAAAAAAAAGAATACTTTAGAAAATCTTATTTAAAATTTTAATTTAAAAATATCTAAAGATTGTCTTAAGCTTAGCTTAAGTTTATATTTTATAGAAATTTAACTAAAGTAGGCTTAGAGCTTAAATTAAATCTAAAAATATATATTTAAGATTTTTTTTAAGTTAAAACTTTAAAAAGTTATATTGAAAATTAGAGTTTTAAAGCGATCTAGCCACATTTATATAATATAAACCTTAAATTCATACGATTTAGCTATATATATATATAGTTACAGCTCTTCCGCTAGTCTACTTTAAGTATTAAAGTCTATATAATAAGAAATTCTTTAAAAAAAGTAATTTTTTAAGTTTCTTTAAAGATTTACTAAAGTAAAACTTGAGTTTAGCTTAGGATTAACTTACAACTAATTTAAGACTTTTTTAAAGTTTATTTAATATAACTTTAAAGTATAATTGCTCACGTCTTAAGCCACTAACTAGCTAGATAATAAGCTTTTCTAGAGACTTTTTCTAAAAAATCTTACTTTTTTATTAAAAACTTCTAAAGTATTTATTAAGCTAAATTCCTTACTTTTGAAGAAAATTCTAAAGTAATTAAAGAATAGCTTTAGCTTACTAAGCTAAAAGAAATAATACTTTTTAATTAATAGATAAAAATACTAAAATTAAAAATATTATAATATTAATAAAATATTTAAAACTATAATAAAAGCTATAACTATTTTAATAATAATTTAATAGATAATTATAATACTACTCTAATATTACTAGTAAGTTATATTTATTATTAATATTAAAAAGTGTTTACTTCCTATAATTAGCTTTTTAGCTTTTTAAAGAAAATATATTAGAAAAACTTAGATTTAAGTACTTTTATAATAGCTTTAAGTCTAGCTTAGTATAGGTATTTACTTAGAGTAAGCGCTAAGCCTAATTAGGCTTAGTATATATACTTATCTATATTTTTGTCTAATTCTTAGATAGACTTCTACTTATAATTAGAATTCTATTAATTTTTTAAACTATTATTTTAAAACCTTAATATAATTCTAACTATTATTAATATAAAGGACCTAATACTTTTACTTATAATAATAGTAATAAAGATACTATTTAAATATAATAGAAATAAATAAAAATAATATTATAATATCTTTTAAATATTATATAACTTAATAAAGTTATTAGTATTTATATACTTAAAATGCTTAAGTATAATAACTTATAAACTAAAAAAGAAAAAAAAATATAAAAAACTATTAAGAAAACTATAAATATTATATATTTTATAATCTATAGTTTTAGTAATATTTTACTTTTAAATAACTACTTTCTTTATATTTTATTTAGTAATACTAGTAAAACCTTTAAATAATTCTTTAAAAATAATTTTAATATAGAGAGTAAATATAACCTTAACTATATTATTATAGAAAACAAAGTTTTATAAAAGTTAATTATAACTATATACTAGTTTAAAATATAAGCAATAAATATTATAAAAAATAAAAAAAATTATAATAAAACTTAAAGAATTACTAATTAAATTAAAGATATATTAGTAATACTATTAAAGTATAAAATTATAAAGAAAACTTATTTTATTCTTAATCTTAAATAGAATAATATTATAATCTAAATTATATCCCTTCTAGTTATATAAAAATAGTAATATTAAGGGCTTAGTAAGTATTGTAAACTACTTTTATATAAGGGTATATATATATAGACTAGAAGGTTAATATATAGTGACTTTTATTAAGTATATAAGTAGGGTTTTTACCAAAGATAAAATTAGTTCTTTATTTTAATTCTTTTTATTTTTTCTAAGCCTTAGAAGCTAGTTTTTATCTTTAAATAAACTTTTAATATTAAAACTAAAATTATTATTATTATTATAATATCTAAATAATAATATTATAAAAATAAATTTTATAAAGGCTAAATAATTATTAGTTCTTACCCTTAACTTTAGTTACTATTATATAGCTAAATAAAGAAATAGTTAAAGATAGTTCTTATATATTTAAAGAAAAATATAAAAATAAATAATAGTTATATTTAAAAAAAAATAGTAATTAAATAATAGACTTAAGTAAAAGTAGAAAAAGTTTTTAAGCTTATTAAATATAATATATTATAATAAAAATTAATAGTTAAATAAGTAAGATAGTTAAATAAAAAGATAACCTATAAAAGGTTAAAAGCTAGTATTATCTATAGATAAATATATAAAATATTTAAACTAAATAAGAAGGAGTTAAAGATATTCTTTATTAAAATATAATCTAAGAAAAATTAAAAAAACTTAATATGTAAAGTACTAATACTCTTAAATAATGTAATATTTCTATTAAAGATTTAGTATATAATATTAAGCTTTATACTAAGTATAAGTTTCTCTAAATAATTTTTATATTAGTTAATTTTCTTTTTAAAAAATATAAAAAAATAATATTAAATATTATAAAAATTATTAAATAGCTAGAAAAAACTTAGAAAAAGTTAAAAAAAGTAAACTAAAAAATTAATAATTTATAAACTTTTATTTAAAATAAAAAGAATTTTTTAAAGTCTAAGTTAAATCTTTAATATAAAGTTATATTTAATTAAAAAATAAAATATAAAGTAATAATAGTTAAAGTTATACTAAGCTATTATAGAAAAATTACTAATTTTAAATATTTTATAATAATATTTTATAATAAAGTTATTTATTGTTTTTAAAAGAGTTTAATAATAAATAAGCTTAATTATATTAAAAATATATATTTTATTATTAAAGGATAGATTATATATATTAAAAGTTAATTAAAAAATAATATATTTAACTATATTACTATTTTTTTAAATAATAAATAGAATAATTCTATTTCTTTAATAAAACTATAAAAGTTATTTAAATATTTTAATATTTTATATTATAATTATAATTATATTAATAATATAAAATAATAATATATTATTTTTAAATAAAATATATATTCTTTTTAAATATTTTATATAAAGTTTAAATAAATAATATATAAATTAAAAAGAATATTTAATTAATAAAAAAATAACTTTAAGGATTATTTATTATTATAACTTATAAAATATTTAATCTTTAATTATTTAAAAACTTTTAAAAGAATAATACTTTTTTTATAAAAAACTAATTATTAATTATAAGAATATAATAAAAAGAATTTATTTAAAGTTTATAATTTTTTATTATATTTAATATTAATATTATAAAATTACTTTTTAAAACTATATATTAAAATAAATCTATATATAGTTCTTATAAAGTAAGATTCTTTTTAAATATCTTAAGCTAAGAAGAATAAAAATACTAAAAACTTTTTTTTAATTATAAGCCTAATTATACGACTAAAGAGTATAAATAAAGAAAATTCTTTTATAATCTTATTACTAAAATTTAAAAAATTAACTTAGAAGATAAAAAAATATTAAAAAATATCTTAAAAAAAAGAGGATAATAAGCTTAAATAAGTAGAAAATTAAAAGCTTTTTTTAAAAATATAAATAGAAGTAAAGAAATTATAATTTTATTATTAGCTAGCTTTTTATATTAGTATTTTAACCTTTTTATACTTAAGCTATTAATAGAAGTTTATAAGCTAAATATTATATAAAATTAAATTAAATATAATAGATTAATAGATATTAATATATTAGGCTATACTTTTATTAATTTATACTTTATATAAAAATTTATAAATTAGTTTTTAATTATTATTATTTTATTATTTAAGTTAAAGCTAATAAGAACTTTTAATAGAATAAATAGAAAACCTATTATATATAAATTATACTTATTACCTTATTTATAATTTAAGGAAAAATATCCCTCTTAGTATTATTCTTAATTATAAAACTTAGTAATTATTTTTTAATTATTGAATTTTTATAGATAAAAGTAAATTAAGTATTTATTAATTATTTTAAAAGTAGAATATAATTTCTATTAAAAAGAGTTAAATAGTTAACTATTAGTAGAATATTAATATAATAATAATTCTTTATTGTTAAAAAGCTATTAGAATTATAAAGGATTTCTTCTAAAGCCTTTTTATTAAAATTAAAAAAATATTTAAAAGACTTATAAAAAAGAAATAATTAAAATTAATAATTATAAAAGTTCTTAAAGATAATATTATAATTAAAACTAATTTTAATATTATAATAATTAAAATAATATTATTTTTTTCTTTAATAAGTATAAAAAATAAGAAATATTAATAAACATTAATTATTTTATTAAAATAATAAAATTATATATTAAATTTCTAATAGAATTAAATAAAAAAATTCTAGCTTTAATAAAGAAAGGGCTTAAAGTTAAAATATTAAAAGAATTATATAATATACTAAAAATCTTTTAATAAAAAAAAGGCTAGGTAGCTACTACCTTACTAGAATTATAATTATAAAATTAAATTAATAAACTTTATTAAAGATTTTATAAAAAGTAAACTTTATTATTTAGAATATTTTAAATTATAAAAGTTAAAGAAATATATTTAAGAATATTTTATTAAAAAATTTATTATATTTTTAAAAGTATTTTATATATTATTTATCTTATTTATATTCAAGAAAAATAGATTATTAAAGATATATATTAATTATTAAAAGCTAAATAAAATTATTAAAAAAAAGAATTACCTATTCTTCTTAATTAATAAAATAATAGCTAAAGTAATTAAATATAAGTATTTTATAGAAATTAATATTATATTAATTTTTAATAGAATATATATAAACCTAGAGAATAAAGATTATATCTTTTTTATAATTTATCTTAAAATATATAAAAATATAAAATACTTCTTTTTAGTTTATTTAATAGATTAGCTACTTAGTAAAGCTATATTAATAATATCTTTAATTAAGTATTTAATAGACTTCTACTAAGTATATATAAATAATATCTTAATTTATAGTAAAACTTTAAAAAAAATATAAGAAATATATTTATAATATTCTTATAAAATTAAATACTATTAGTCTATAAGCTAATATTAATAAATATTAATTTAATATTAAAGAAACTAAGTTTTTTAATATTATTATTAATAGTAATAGTATTTATATAAATTTTAATAAGATTACTATTATTTAAAAGTAAATAACTTTTATAACTATTAAATAGATTTAAAGCTTTTTAAGCTTTTATAATTTCTATTAATACTTTATATATAATTTTAATAAAATAGCTTAAGCTTTAAATATATTAATAAAAAAAGATTTAAAGTTTAAATAAATAAAACTTAAAAATAAAATATTTAATAAACTTAAAAAATAAGTTACTAAGGCTCTAGTATTATAATATTTTAACTTAAGTTTAAAATTAATTCTTTAGACTATATTAATAAAGATATTTTTTTATAAAAGGATATTAATAGTTTTATTTATTTAATAGTATTCTATAATAAGAATTTTAATTTAATAGAATATAATGATAATATTTATAATAAAAAATTAATAGTTATTATAAAAGCTTTTAAGTTTTAGAGATTTAAGTTTAAAAAGAATAAAAATTCTAATAAAGGTTTTAGTAAATTACAAAAATTTAAAATATTTTATAATTAATAAGAAATTATTTTAAAGATAAGCTAAATAAGCTAAAACATTTATAATTATAATTTTAAAATTAAATATTAAATTAGGAAAAATAATATTAAAACTAATATATTAATTTAATAAGGTTTTAAAAACTAGGCTAAAAAAAAATTTAAGTTTTATTATTAAAAAAAATTTTAATATATCCCTTTTATAGCCTAGAAAAGAATTTAGGAATAAGTCTCTTTATTAGATTATAAAGAAAGTAAATTATAAAGATATTAATTTTAACTAATATTAAATTACTATTTATAATAATATTATTAATAATAAGGAAATAAACTTTAGAGATACTAGTATTAAAAGGAAAGTATTTTATTAAAAAAAATAAGCTTTAAATTCTATTAATTTAATTAAAGAGATTTATAATTAAGCTTTTACTAGTTACAGTCTAGGCCCTTTTAAAAATATAAAAACTAGTTAAAGTTTAGAGAAATATAGTATATAACTAGTTCTTAGTTATATATTATTTATATTTAATTTAATAAACTATATAAACTTAATAATAGAACTAGATAAATACTTAAAAATAAAGGTTTTAAAGTTTTGTTAGCGTCGAATAATATAAACTTAATTTCTAACTTTTTTATTTTTATTACTTTTTAAAATCTTTTTAAAAATTCTTAAATATTAAGAAATTTTATATATATAAACTTTATTTAAAGACTATATACTACTAGTTTAACTTAGAAAACTTTATAAAAAATATTTTATATATAATAATATATCTAGCTAAAAAACTAGCTATATTTAGTTAATAAATCTTCTTTAAACTCTCTATTAACTTTTTATTAACTTTTTATTAACCTCTTATAAGTTATTAAAATATTTTCAACCTAGATTCGCTAGGTTTTTAGATATAGAGATGTTATTTCAACCTAATATTAACTATCTATAGACTATATATATCTAGTTTATAAACTATATATTAATAAGTTAATAACTAGATTTATTTTTTAAAAAAAAGTAAGATAGTACCTAGGAGTTAAAAAAATAGTTTAATTATTATAATAATATTACTATTAACTAGGAATAATAAAAATAATAAATATATATATTATTAATTATTATAGTTTTGAAGGGGTAAGTATCTTTAAGATAAATAATATAACTTATTATATCTTTTATCTATTTTTTAATAATATTAAAATTTAATTATTATTATTTTTATTATTAGCCTTCTTAAATATAATAAAATAAATAGTATTTATATTATTATTAACTTTTTAACTAAAGACTAAGAATATATATTAATTATTTATAATAAAAATAGAATCTCTATAGAAAAAATAATTATAATTTTTATTAAATATATTATTTTCTATTATAAATTATTAAATATAATAATTTTAAATTATAAAGGATAACTTATCTCTAATCTATAGAAATTAATATATAAAAAGTTAGAAATTAATAGTAAACTTTTAATAGGTTATTATCTTAAAACTAATAAATAAATTAAATAAATAAACTAAAAGATTAAGACTTATTTTTAAATATTTATTAATATTTATTAAAATATTTAAATTAATCTTTTACTTATAATAAGGTTTATTTATATTAATATAGATTTTATAGCTATAGATATATTACTTTTTTTTATTTTAAATAGTTTTTATTTATAGATAAGCTTCTCCCTAGATAATACTAAGTATATTAATTCTTATAATTACTTATAAGTAGCTTATATAAAGAATATTTTAATGAAAATAGAAATTATTATTGAAAAATTTTAAAATTATATTATTAAAACTTAAGAATAAATAATAGTTTAAGCTAATTACTATAGATAAGATATAAAAGATAAGATAAATAATTTAAAAACCACTTAAGCTAATAAAAAACTAAATTATAAATAAATTAATCCTTTTAAAATACTTTATAAAATTAAATATTTATATAAATTATATTTACTTTCTTTAATAAAATATAGTAAAGTATTTTATATAAAACTACTAAGGAAAAATCTTACTAATCTACTCTTCAAATAAGTTAATTTAAAGTTTAAACCTATTATTATAAATAATAAATAAGAATATATTATAGAATATATATTATAGTTTTACTATTATTATAATATGTTATAATATTATATTAAATAAAAGGATATTAAATATAATAATTAGTAATGTAATATATATAATTTTAACTATTCTCTTAAGTTAGTAATAAAATTTTATTAATATTATTTTATAACTATAAGTAGTCCTAAAGAATTATTTTATTATTATATAAGATATCCCTAAAGATTATAATCTTTTAATTTATATGATTCTTATTATATATATATATTATTTATTTTACTTATTCCTATTACTAAAGAATAATAATTAAATATGAAAAAAAAGTAGTTTTACTAAGATTTAAACTTAGAACTATTAAATATTATAAATGATTAAGGGTAAAGTTATTTACTATTAGTATAAATTAGCTTCTAGCTAACTTTATAACTATTTATAATATTTAATATATTATTAACTATACTATAAAACTTATTAAAAAAATCTATAAAAAATAAGGTTATAAATAGTAAAAAATATCTTTACTAAAATCTAGACCTTGAATCTATAAGTTTTATAAACTAAGATAATAACTACTTACTATTAGTATAAACTAGCTTCTAACTAAGTTTAAAGGTATAGAACTACTTATATATTATTATAAAGCCTATTATTAAAAGGAACTATAATTAAAAAATATATAAAATAACTTCTAAACCTAAAATATAAAAGTTTTTAATATAAATATTAATATAAATTTACTTTAATAATAGTTATAGCTAAATATATATTATAGTTCTATTTTTCTAGACTATAAAAAGGTAAAAATCTTAATTATAAAAATATATAAACTAAAAAACTTAATATTAATTCTCTATTTATTATAATTATAAACTTATACTTTAATAACTTTTTAATATAATTTTTAATTATTTATAATTAATTTAAATATTATTCTTTTTACTAAGATATGAATATAATAAGGATATTAAAATAAAAAGAAGCTATAGTTAATATAATTTTAAATTAATTTTTATTAGTAAAAGGTTAAATAAGAGATTAAGTTATAGCTACTTTTAATATTAATTTTAAGCTAATTTATTTATTTTTTATTCTTAATAAAATAATTAATATTATAAAGTTTTATTTATAAAAAGTTATAGAATAATATAAATTAAAAATATAATTAAAATATAACTCCTATAATATTATAGAATATAAAAAATTAAGTTTTAATTTTATTTTAATTTAAATATAAATAGTTTAAACTTTTTATAAAACTAGTTAAAAATATTATTAACTATATCATAGAACTTATTAATTTTACTAAGATTTAGATTTAATTTTTTAGTTTTAACTATATAGAAAACTAATTAGTAAGTATTCTATCTATAGAACTAGGATATAATAAACTATATTATAAAGTTACTTAATAAAATTAGAAATTATTAAAGAAATATTTAAGTTAAATAGAAAAGTATAATAAAATTATAAAGAATTATTTATTAAAATACTTAAATATAACTTTTATTTTAACTTAGATTTTTTAAAAATATAATCTCTATAATTAATAATAAAACTATTTAGCTATTTTTCTAAGAAATTAAAATATAGAAATAAAATATATACCTTAGAGAATAATATAGAAATCTTAAGTATTCTTTAAGTTATAATCAAGGTAAACTAGAGTTAAACTCTAAATAAATGTCACAATTACACTGTTGAAAGCTCAATCCTTAATTAGAATTTTAAATTAACTTATTTTTAAGTTAAACTTTTTTAAAAAGTGATTTTAAAGTCTCTTTAAAATCATTTAAATATTAGATGTGTAGTGGAGGTGAGCTCGAGGTGAGCTCGAGGTCACCTTAAACTAGTCTCTAATAGGCTTAGAGGTCACCTCTAATAAATAAAATATTTTAGTATTTAATATTTTTTAAAAAAAAAAAATTTTTTTTTTTTTTTTTTACTTTTTTATATAATATTATATATATCTTTAATAATATAAGGTTTAATAAAGCCTATACTAGCGTGAAAACTCGGGGGTATATATATATTTAGCTAAATCGCGTGAAAATAAAGTTTATATTATATAAGCGTGGCTATATAGCTCTAAAACTCTATTTTTCTAACGTGTTTTTTTAAAGTTCTAACTTTAAAAAAATTTATAAAGTTTTAACCCTAAGCGGCAAAGCCCTAGCCCTAATAAGCTTAGTTTAGATGTCTATTTAAAACAACTTTATTTTAGATTTTAGCTTAAAGCTACCTTGAGTACACATCGAATATACCTCTAGTACTAATCTTTTTAAAAATAACTTTTTTAAAAAAATTAACTTTTAAATAAGTTAAACTCTTAAATAAATAAACCTTAAGTAGATCTTAAGTAAACCTTAAAGAAACTTCTAATAGACCTTAAGCTAAGCTCTATTTAAAGCTTTATTTTAAGTATAATTAAGGCTTACTTAAAGAGACTTTAAGATAACTTTCTTTTTAAGTTCTATTTAAAGTTTCCTTAAGTTTACTTCTAAAATCTATAGCTTTCCCTAAGGTAATTATTAAACTTTTAATTATTATTAAAAAATTTAATTCTTTAAATAATATAAAAGTTTACCTATATTCTAGACTATTTATAATTAATATAAAAATATATTTTAATAAAAAAGGGGGATATTATTATAATTTAGATTATATCTTTTCTAATTATATAGAAATAGTACCTTAATATTAAAGGCTTAGTAAATATTATAAATTATTTTTATATAAGAATAAATATATATAGACTAGAAAGTTAATATATAACAACTTTTATTAAGTATATAAATAGGGTTTCTACCTAAGATAGAGTTAATTTTCTATCTTAATTCTCTTTATCTTTTCTAAGCCTTAGAAGCTAGTTTTTACCTCTAAGTAAACTCTTAATAAGCGACGCTATCTACTTAAATAAAATAGATAAAGATACTATAACCTATATATATAATATATTGAAGTTAGTAAGAAGTATTAAAAATAAGTTTATTATATAGTATAATGTTACTATTAATATAATTTCTATAATATATAATTTTAAATATAGAAATTAACTATTAATAATATTAAAATAGTAATTACTTATTAACTTAAATTAATTTAATTATGTAATTAAGTAAAAAAACATAAATATAAATATATATTATATAAGCTTAGTAATTAAAACTATTAATAAATATACTTAGAATTATTTTACTATTATAATAAACTAGTAGTAAAACTAATTTTAAATATAAGTATAAGCCTTAAATCTAATATAAGATTATAAGTTTTTATTATAAATCCCTTAGATTTATAACGTAAGCTTATAGTAATATTAATAATTATACTTATAATTTATAATTAGAAATATAAAAACTATAAATCCTTAGATAGTTTTTTATCTATAAATAAGGAGGTTCTCCCTCCTTAAAAATTAATTAATCTAATTTTATTTAATTATTTTTTAATACAATTGTCTAAAATTTGAAATAAATACTCTATACTAAAAACCTTTCTTATAATATAAGTCCTAGACTATATATCTTAATTAGGCTAGTTCTAACATTTTTCTAAAACTTAATTTTATTAAAAAACTTTAACTCCTTTTATTTAAATATAATCTATCTTTTAATAGGTTATAAGCCTAGCTTAGCTTATTAAATACTAGTTTAAAAATTTAAAATAAATAAAATAAAGCAATTATATAATACTTATTTAATAATAAAAATCTAATTATTAAAACTTAAAAAATTATATTAAAAATATATTTTTAAAACGTTTTTTAATAAAAAATAATAACTAGCTTTTAAAAAATCTAAAAATTAAAAAATTAATAAAATAGATTTTAAATTAAATAAGATTATTATTTCTATTAAGCTATTAAAAGGAAAGAAAAATTATAAAATATAATTTATAATAGTAAACTAACTACTAGCTAAAAAAGGCTTAATAAACTATATTAATATTAAAAATCTTAGTATTAATTTTAATAAAGAAGGCTATAGAGCTTATATTATAACTAAAGAAGTAATAAAAACTACTTTATTTATAAACTATAATTTAAGTAATAGGCTTTTATAATAAATTAAATATTTTAAAAAACTTTATAATATTTAGAACACTTTAAGCGATTTCTATAGCCTTAAAGAGTTTAGCTTAGAATTTCTTTTAATAAAAAAGCTTTTTAATATAATTCTTTAATCTATAAATAAGATAGAATTATATTTAAATTAAATTAAATATCTTTATAACTAATTAATAGCTAAAGATATAATAATACTTAAAAAAGTTATATATACTTAAGTATTAAATAACCTAGGGCTTGAATATAAAACTTTAATTATTATAATTACTTAAAGTATAGAAATAAATAGTTCTAAATTAATTAAACTAAATAATTTATTTAATAATTTAATTAATAAATTAAAATATATTACAAGTAGAAATATATATAAAAATATATTATATTTTAACATTAAAAAGCTAAAGATTAGCTAATACTATATTAAAAAACTAGAAAAATAAAATACTTATAGTAAAAGCTATAAGAAAATATTTAATAAAAAATTAAATAAAAAATATTTATATTATAATAAAAAGGGATATAATAAAGTAGTATAATCTAAATATTCCTTAAGTAGGTATAAGAAGCTTAGATTTTCTATATATAATAAAAGCCGCTTTCTAAGATATAGTCCTACTTATATTATAGCGCAATTTTATATCTATTAAGCTTATTCTTAAAGCTTGCTTTTAATTATATTAGACTACTTAATACAAAAAATACTAGTGGCGTCTATATTGCTATATTATGTATATAAGTCCTATTTAATACTCTATAATTATAAATACTTAAAACCTAAAGGTTAGAATAATTAATTATAATTAAAGTTCTAGTATTAATAAAATTTTCTACTAGTTTAAATTAATTATAATTAAAGTTCTAATACTAATAAATTTATCTATACTAATATTTATAATAGAGTATTTATACTAAATTAAAAACTTTAATTATTTTTAACTAAAATTAATAATATTAAAATTAGTATTTTATTGTATAAGTCTAAAAATAAGTTTAGATATAATTCTAGTTATGCTATAGTTAATACTAGATAGATTTTCTATTTATTAAAGAAAGCTAGTTAATATATTAGTCGACTAATCTTTTTTATAATCTAGAATAGTTCTATATATTACTATAATAGTTTTCTTATAATCTTTATAGTTAATAGGATATTATAGCCTTTATAAAGATATATTAAAGCTTAATTTCCTGCCTAGAAGTAGACTAATTTATAATAGTAATTATATAAATACTTATTAGCCATTTATATTACTAAAATAGCGTTATAAGCTATTATTCTAGTAACTATCTTATCTAGAAGTATTTTAGATTTTAAGCTATTAAGCTTTTATAGGAGTAAATTAAAAGCTTTATTTAATATAAAACCTATAGCTACTTTATTTAATATAATACCTTTAAATACTAAAAAAAGAGAATTATTTAATATAGCCTATAAGTATAGTAGTATATATAGCTATAGGGAAAGCTTATTTAATATAGTAATATAGAAGTGTAAAGCGATTTTAGCTATCTAGTTTATCTATTTACTAGTTCTATCTATTTGCGGGTAATAAGCTATAGAATATAGTAGTTTAATATTAAAATATTTAAAAAAAAATAAACTAAATTCTAGTCCTAATCTAAGATTAATACTTTAGGTATACTTTAGTCTATAATATCTAGATAGTCTACTAATACTAGAGCCTACTATAATATAGTTTATATTTTCTTTCTTAGAATAAATAAAAAATATTTTAATATCTTATCTAATATTAATATTACTATATCTAGCCCTCCTCTAGTAGTAGATAAAATAAGGATAAAATTATTTACTAGAGTATAGTATAGCGTTACTAAAGTAATAATTAGTTATAGCGAGCTATATAAGCGGTAGCGCCTAGTCTAAAATAATAGATACTCTAGATAATACTATATATAAGCTTAAATATAGGTTAATAAGCTATTAATATAATATAATAATAAAATAATTAAGAACGTTTTCCTATAGCTTAGATAGGCATTTTTATTATATACTATAGTAAAAATATCTAGGAGGGTTAATAAAGGAATATAAAGCTTTTAAATATTTATAACTTAATTAATATAAAATAATAAATTATTAAGTAATATTTATATATACTATATTAGTATTATAAAGCAAACTTATTAATTAACTAGTAGTATTAAAATATATACTAGTATAGGTGTAACTAAATTTTTATTTTCTAAAAGTAAAACTTCTTAAAGTAAATAAATAATTAATCTATTTAGAAGGGTATTTTTAGATAAAATAAAAACCTTTTTTAAGTATTTATTACTTTAGCTATAATTATAAATAAGTTATAAAATTTCTTTCTAAATATAATAAAAAGTATAGATTTAAATCTATAACTAAATAATTTTACCTTTAATAAAAAGAAGTATTATAGCGTTTTTATTTAGTATATTATTATTATTAACCTATTTACCTATTTATTACTAAAATTTATCTATTTAATAGTTATATAAAATCTATTAATAAAAGGCTAGAGATATTTATATTAGAGTTATTATAAAGAAGATTTTAGGTTTAGTGTATAAGGAATCTAGTTCTAAGAAATCTTTAGTTAGTATATTTATATTTAATTTTACTTATTTGAATCTAGAAAAGGTATCTAGAATAATATATTCTTTGCCTAGTTTATACTATACTTAAAATTAGTAATACTATAAATATTAGGATATATAAATAAGTCTTATATTTATTTTTATTATTAATATAATTATAGTAATAGATTTTTAATTTATAATATTATATAAAGCTAAATAATCTATCTACGTAATAATAGGGTATTTTAAGGATTTAATTAAATAAAATTTTTTGTTATAACTTAGATAAACCTAGTTATTTTTAGCTCTATAGGCTAGTAGTTTTTCTCTATACTAGTTAGTATATATAAGAGGTAAAGTATTAAAAGAATTAAAATCTTTATTAGCTACTTGTCTAGAATATAGTTATTTTTAATATAGAATAGTATTGCTTTAAAGCCCTAGTCTTTAGAAGTATTTAAATTAATCTATAGATTCTAATTAAAGTTAAAATAGCTTAAGGTTAATAGGCTTAATAACAATTTTTATTCTAGTATTAAAATTTTATTAAAATAGTATTTAAAGGAATAAGTTTTTCTTTAATTTTTTTAAGAAGAGCCTTCTTTAAAAAGCATATATTTTAAGCTTTTTTAGCGGATTAAATAATTAGGAATAAAATAGGATATAATATCGTAAATAGCTTATAAGACCTAGCTAATATTTTAACTTTAATAATATTATAAAATATTTAAGCTTAGAAATTGCTTCTAGTTTTTTTTATACTATTATTATACTAAGCGAAAAAACCTTCTTTCTAAGTAGTAATACACTAAAATATCTAAAAAAAACTTTCTTTAGACTAATAGAAATATTATATTTTAGTAAAAGTGAAAAAAGCTTATAAAGATTGTTAATATATTCTTAAAGTAACTTACTACTATAAATAATATTATTTATATATACTTTAGCAAAATATTTAACTCTTTATATAATATAATCGATCTAGTATTAAATATATATAAATAAATTTATATAGCTTATAATTAGAATATAAAAAGTTTCCTAGCTATAGTAGGAAATTGTTAGGACTTGGACATGTAGTATGGAATAGTATTAGAAATATATATAAAAAAGGCTCCTATTAGATTCCGACAGGTTTCCGACAAGCACTTGATTTTATAGATATTTTAGAAAAACTATAAAGAAAGAACTAACTCCTATTATAACAAAGTAGGGATCCCTATTATTTAATATAAGCTCCTTTACCTCTAATAATAGGTTTCTAAGATGTTTCCCCGCTTTTTAGTAAGCTAGATCGCCAATCTATACTTTTATATATATAGTAAACTATAGTATAATAGTTGCCTCCCCTCTAGGGAGTATTGTCTTTAGCGTTCCGCTAGGGCTCCGCTATTTTTCTAATAATAAGTTGTTATTTAGAGTTTTATATTTATATATTAACTTATATAAATAAATATAGTAAAGTGCGCTATAGAAGTATTTTCTTATTTTTTATAATAATATATATTATTATATAAATAAATATAATATAGCTTTTAGGCCTAAATACATAGCCTTTATATCTAGATCTAGACTATTTATATTTTTTAATTATATTTTATTAAAAACCTTTAAAACTTTATAGGAAAAAAGAAAAGAAAGAGTTATATATTACTTTACCTTTAAATACTTTAAATATAGTATTATTAATAACTATCTATAGCTTAGGCATTAGTATAATAGCTAGGCTATTAGACATTGTGTCTTAATAGTATATTTTATATTATAATCGCTATATAATCAAGTAGTAAAGCAGGGTCTTTAGCGCTATTAAAGTAGCAAAAATATAGTATATTAAGAATAAATATATATACTATATTATTTATATTAATACACCCTAAAATTACAACATTGCTCTATAGAAATAAGGGTTAATTACTTTATTTTTAGCCCCTTTTAGCTTTCATTTAGCTTTTATTTGCTTTAAGTCTTAGAATTTATTATTCTTTTTAAAATAAATAGAATTCTTTAGTTCTAAGTCTTTTTTTTCTTTATAACTATTTATTATAAGAATTTAAAGTTATTATTATACTTACTTTCTACCTTTAATTATTATATTTACTTTAGTATAATCTATACCTTTTAATAGTTTATTATAGCTGCCTTTTAATAGTATGCTAACGCCCCTTTTAGGTAATTATATTAATTTAAAAAAATAACTAAATATTAACTTATATAGAATTATTATTCTCTTTATATAATTAATATTTTTATAAGATTTAATAACTAAAGCTAGACTTAAGTTTATAGCGTTATTACTATAAAGGCTTAAGTATAGGTATTATATATAAGCCTTGTAGTAACAAAGACTATAAAAGTCTTAAATAATATAAAATTATAAGTATTAAAAAATCCTATCTATATTTAATTCTAATTATATAATAGCTATTAATAGATTTAATAGATTACTTTATTCTTTTTAGTTATATTACCTAGGTTTCTTAGTCTTTTATAAGGACTATTATAGCTAATATTATTGCTAAGGCTAAAGCCTTAGATAGTACTATAAAAATATAATATAAGTATAAGATTAAGACTAAGATTATTTTATTTCTTAGTCTTTATTATACTTATTTTAAAAGCTATAATAAGTCTTGCTATATTAATAAGCTTTTTATTAAAAAAATTAGTACTTTTAATTACTTTTAATAGCTAGAAGAGGAGAACGCCCGCCTCCACTAATCTAATTTATTATTATAAAAGTTTATTCCCTTTTCATATAAGGGCTTTTTTATAAGTTTATATAATTCTTAATAGGGTTTTACTAGATTGCTATTTTTTTATAATTTTATATTTATAAATAATATATGTAATTAAAATCTAAATTTTTATTATTTAAAGATACTTCTTAGAGATTAATAGCTTTTTAATAAGTTCCTACTAAAGTCCTAAGCTGCTCCTTTGTTTTTTAAATAAAATAATATATTTTATGCTTTTTAGCTAGTCTAAGATTTTTCTTATTATATACTTTCCTTAAGTATAAAGAATATTATAAATTATCTTTATATATTTATTAATTATACTTAAATAACTATTTTTTTTTATTTAATTAGATATTATTTATTATTAATACCTAGGGAGTTTTATTTATTCTTTTAGCTTTTAATTAATTCTATTTCTTATTCTTTTTCTTTATATAAAAGTTTAAATAAAAAATATTTAAAATTAACTTAATTCTTATAAGTATAATATAACTCTAGTAATAATATATAGAATATATTATATATTTATACTCCTTATAGTAATATAAGCTTATATACCTATTTACCTATTCTTTTAAGTATTTTATATAGTTTAATAAAGTGTTTAAATAGCTTCTTACTAGGCTTTTATAATTTTAAATTTTTTATTAACAAAAGAATTATATTATTAATATAATATTCTATAGGTTTATACTTCTAATTATAATACTTCGCTAATCTCTTTTAAATATTATACTATTTAACCTTAAAATCCTTATAAATCCTTTGCAAGTCTTATATATGCTATTTTACTATAAGTACCTTCCCTTTTAAAAAGCTATCTTTAGCTTATATCTCTATTTTTAAATAGTATTTATAAAGAAGGAAGAAGGGTATTTTATTAATTATATTATAAATAAAATTATTATATATAAACTTAGCTAATAATAAGATCTTTGCTTAGTTATTTTACTCCTTATTTATATATATATAGGTACTATTTAAGAGATTAATCTTGCTTTTTTATTTAACTATTTATCTATAGATAAAAAACTATATTTAATTGCTTTTTAATCTTAAGATTATAGCACACTTTTAACTAGAAAACATTAATAAATAATAAGCTATAATTGCTTATTATTTTATTTAAGTCCCTATGCTTAAGGAACATTTAATTTATAAGAAGGTCTATAAACTTAGAAGCTATAATAGTTTTTTTATATAGGAAATAATAAGCTATTTTCGTAAATTTATCTATAACTATAAGTATTATATTATATATAATATCGCTATAAGCACTTAATAGAAAACTAATAATAAAGTTTAATATAATCTTTTTTAAGGCTTATCTAGAATAGGGAATAATTATATTTTACTATATAATTTATACTTATATACTTTTACTTTTTAATAAATATTATAGGTTTTAATATATATTTTTATATTCTTTAAAATATTAAGTTAATTAAAATTCTAGCAAAGGAGCTCCAATGTCTTTTTATAAGTAAAATGCTTAGCTAAAAGATTATTATAATATTTTATAATAAGCTCCTCTCTAAGGGTAAGTTCTTTTAATATATATAAAAAATTAAAGAATAATAGATTTTTATTAGTATTTATATTTTAATTACCTAGTTTATTAGCTTACTTAAGCTCCTTTAGCTTTATTAATAAGAAAATATCCCTCCTCTAAAGCTATTAGATTATATAACTAATAAAGACTAATATATTACTATAAACTGTTTCATTTACTATAGTCTCTTATATAATAGAATATAGGAGGTAATGTTTGCAACTATTACTTCTAGCGATAAGACTAACTTTATAAGACTTTATTAAAAGCATATCGCTTAATTATTAAATAAATACTAAACTATTATTGTTTTTTAGCTTTATTATAGAAAATTTCCTAGGTTTTCCTTAAAGTCTACTTTTAACCTTATACTTAATTTTAAAAGAGTATACTGTAGTAAGTATACTATTTAGCCCCTTTAAGAGATTTAGCTTATTTTATAAAATTAATAATATTCTTAATATATCCTAGCTTAACTCCTTATAATTAAGGCGCTAAGATAGTATATCTATTAGATTTATCTTCCTTAGTCTATAAAAGATTTTAAAGTTTATAATAGCTAGCTTTATAACTTAATAACACTATTATCTATTAAGTTCCTTAACTTTTATAAAGCTTTTAAAATTATTATAATTAAAGTATACTTTTATTAAGTAGAGAGCGCCCTCAAGGTAGTAGCATTATTACTTAAAATACTTAATAATTATAAGTAGCTCTTAATTATATATTTTATAGTTTTATTTAGTATTAATTATTTTCTAAGACTAAAAAGCTATAAACTTCTAATAGTTCTTATTATCTTACTAAGATATAATTGAAATTATTTTATAATTAAAAGTATTAGTCTTTATCCTAATCTTTTTTTATATATAGAAATGCTATATAAGTAGTACTTTCATAAAAGTATTATAAATATTCTTAAAGGCAGTATTAGCTTCGTTTAATTATTGCAATAGTTTAAGCTTTTTACTATCTTTACTATTTTTTAATAAGTCTATTAATAGGGCTAACTTCCTAGAATATACTTTAATAAAATAATAATAGAAGTTTATAAAGCCTAGGAATATTTAGATATTATAATAGCTTTTAAAGATAAGCTATTCTATAATAGCTTTAACCTTTTTAGGATTTATTAATACTTTTCTAATAAAAATAATAAATCCTAGAAATTTTAAACAATTAATTATAAATTTATATTTATTTAAGTTTATAAATTAGGAGTACTTGTAAAGACATTCTAATACTCTTTTAATATAGTTTTAATATTATTCTTTAGACTTGGAATATACTAAGATATTATTAAGATATACTATATAAAAATATCTATTAAACTAGCTAAAGCTTAGTTAATATAGGCTTAAAATATAGCTAAGGTATTAACTAAGCTAAATAGTATAATTATATATTTAAAATAATTATATTTAGTCTTAAATATTATCTTCTATTTATTGCCTTCTTTAATCTTAATATAGTAGTAAGTGTTTTTTAAATCTATTTTAAAAAAGAACTTTGCTTTATTTAGCTAATTAAAAATCTTTATAATTAAGGGTAAAGGATATTAATTTTTAATAATAATTTTATTTAACCTATAATAGTTTATATAGAGATATAGCCTTTTATCCTTCTTAGGTATAAAGAGGATAAAAGCTCTAGTAAAGGAGACTAAATATCTAATCTACCTTTTATTAAAAGCATTATTAATATACTAGCGTAATTCAACTAGTTTATTGTTTAATAAGTTATAGATAAACTTATATAAAGGATCTTATTTATTTATGTTAATAGTATAATTATTTGCCTTAAGCTTAGGGAGTCTACCTGCTTCTTTTTTAAAAAAGATATCCTTATACTTTTAGATTTATAATAGTAAAATAATTAAATAAGGCCCTTTTTTATTAGTTATCCTAACTAGTACTAAGGTATAAATATATAGCTTTGCTTTTAGACTTTTAATAAAGGCTTTAAGAGTTCAAATATAGCTTTTCTATATATTTATATCTTAATTAAAGTGTTATTTTAAATGCCCTATATTAAAGATAATAGCTAATAAATATTTAACTAGTAATTTAATAAATAAGTTTTATTTAAGCCTATCTATAGTATAGAAGCATTTCTTATAATGCTTTTAATAATTCTATATATTAATAGCGGCCTAAGAGATATTATATATAATATTATAATATATATATTTCCTATTAAAGCTTATTATTAATAATAGTTAAGGATTCTTAGCTTTTATAAGACTAAGTTTGAATATAAATATATTTAAAATAAAGTTTAACTTTAATTTAAAGTTTAAATATATATTATTATTTCTATATTTTATCTTTATTATTACTTTAGCAACTAACTCAACCTTTCTAATAGTTTTAATATAAGAATAAAGGTTTAGTAATAAGATTATTTCTTTATCCCTTTATTTTTTCCTAACTTCTTTAAAGCTTTATTAGCTTTGTTTTTAGCTTTAGCTTATATAGCTTATATAGCCTTAACTTTAGCTATATTCTTAGGCTTTTTATATTTTATTAATAAATACTTAAGCTTTTTATAATTCTAGTATATATATTACGATTTATTACCTTTTTCTGCAGGCTTTCCGCTAAGTATCTACTAAAATCTTAAAGAAGCTAAGGCATTAAACCTATGCTTCTTTGAGTTTAATAGGCTAGAATTATTTTAAAATCTTTAATTTAATTTTTATAAATTTAAGTTAGAAAAACCTAGCTAGCCTCTATTAAAAGGATTAATATTCTTTAAGTTTAATACTATCTTTAGTTATTCTTTTTAAATTAGTTTTAAAAAAAAATTTAAATTTAATAATAAGATATATATAAGGGTTCTTTTACCTTTTTAATAAACTTCTAGGCTTTAAACTTCTCTATTAAAAAATCTTTTATAAAAGTTTCTAATTTCTTTATATAAAAGTTATAGTCTAGTATAGACTAATTAAGCTTTTAGTAAGTAGTTAGATATTAGTTTAAAGCCTTATCTACCTAATTAAAATTAGTAGAATATAGGTTTAAAAGATAGTTATAAAACTCCTCCTATATTATATTATCTTTATATATTTTTCTATACCCTATATATATTGTTAAAGCCTTGCCTTAAAAAGCTAAGTAAATTTAATAAACTTTTTTAATATTATTAAAGTTAACCTTAGCTATCTTAAGCTAATTGTTGCACTTATACACTTATTATTTATATTGTTCTACTATGAAATTATCTTTATATAATAAATAATTAGCTAACTTAAGCTTATAATAATAAGAAAATTTTATTTAAGTAGGCTAAAAATTAAGGAAAATCCCTTAATTTAAAGTTTACTTCTTAAATATTATAAGTATTGTTGCTAAGATTTCTGCACCTATTTATTTTGCACTTATAGGTAGTAACAACTAACTATAGTATAAAAATCTATTTTATAACCTATTATTAGTTAAGCTATAATAGTTAAAATAAGAACTTAGCTTATCTATTAAATTACTATAATCTAATAACTTAGAAGGGTCTTTATCTTTATTAATATAATTATAAGCTAGCGCGTTTTATCTATATATTTGCTTTAATTTAGCTTACTACTTATATTATATAGTATTTTAATTAAGCTATTTAATCTTGTTTTTAATATTTTACTAAATATTATTAATACTTAGACTATCTAAAGAAGTTAACGCTCTTTTATTAAAACTTTTTTAAGAGTCTATTAGAAGACTATTGTCTTATATATAAGTACTTTATATTTTTATTATAGTACTATAAGATAAACTACTAGCTTTAAAGCAGTATAATAGTTATTATTGCGGTATATCGCCTACGTCCTATATACGTTCTTATGTAGGGATTATGTTAGCGGCTAGTATATATATTATAGCTATTATTTAATTTTATATATTTAAAATTATACTTTAATCTATTCTAAATTATATAAAGGAAGAGGAGTTAGAACTATTAGGACTTAGATATATAATATAGAATAGTATTAAAAAATTATATAAAAAAGGCTCCTATTAGATTTTAATAGGTTTCTAATAGGTACCTAATTTTATAGATATTTTAGAAAAACTATAAAGGAAGAACTAACTCCTACTATAAGAAAGTAGGGATCCCTATTATTTAATATAGGCTCTCTTACTTCTAGTAGCAGGTCTCTAAGACGTTTCCCCGCTCCTTAGTAAGTTGGACTGCCGATCCACACTTCTATGTATATAGCAAACTATAGTGTAATAGAAATAATAGTAAATATAAAATAGTAGTTAAGATAAATATATAAATTTAGCCCTATAAGAGTATAAAGATATTTAATTATAAAAAGACTAAATAAGTATTATAAATAAGGAGATTATTTAAAACTTATATATTAATAATAAAGTAGCTTTTATCCTTTAATTTATTAGGTATATCTTTCTAAATAATAAAAATAAAATAGCTAAAAAAATATTAATAATTTTATCTACTCTAGCTATCCCTATTTATATAATTTTTTAAAAACCTAGTTAATAATAGCTTTATTTTTAATATCTAATAAGTAAATCTTTATTTTACTTAATATATAACTTTACTAGTCCTCCTTTAAAAAAAGTTTTATTTACTTATTTTCTAGAAGATTAATAAAGCTATTATTTTTCTATAGACTTAAGAATTTATAAATAAAGTTAGTTAGCAACTTCTATATATTACTATTACTATATATTATAATATTATTTAATAGATAAGTTTTATTTAATTTTAACCTAATAAATAATATATTAAATAAAGGAATTAAAGACTTTATTTCTTCTAAAATATTATTAATAATATAAAATACTATTACTATATATATAAAAGCTATAACTGCTTACTTAAACTAACTTCAAATTAATAAGCTTATAAATAGTTTCTTAGAGACTTTATAGTCTATATTTAATTAGTAATAATATTTAATATTAAGTTTTTTAATTATATTAAAGCGTTAATAGTAAAAGACTTTAATAACCTAGTTAGTTTTATTTTACGCTAAAATACTTTTAACTTAGTAATTAACTATATAAAAGAATAGTATAAAATTTACTTATAATAATAGCTTAAAAAATAAATCTTAATCTAGTAATAAATTATAAAAGGCTATACTAAAAAGTACTTTATTATAAGATAGAATAAGTATTTTATTTTCTATATAAAGCTTACACTAGACTATCTATCTATATTTTTATATTTTATAATTTATAGAAACTTTATAAAAGCTAATAGATACTTTACTATTAGCCATATTAGTTCTAATCTATTCTAAACTAATAATATTATTACTAATTAGAACTTTAGCTTATAAACTATTTATAAAATAGTATTTATATATAAATAATACTAAAATTTTATTTCATTTTTTATTCATACCTTGTAGATAGACTAGAATAGTAATATATTTATTTAAAAGACTTTTTCTGTTTCCTATACCTTATATATAAATTAAAGAAAATATATAATAAATTTTAATACTTAATAACAATTTTATAAGCTATCTTTTATCTATAAAACTAACTCTGCAACCTAAGTCTAAGTATATTTATATATTTATACCTTCTAGTATTAGTTTAATTTTAATCTAAGTATAGTTCTAAAACTTAAAACTAAAACTTTAGCCTAGATCTATTAATAGAGCTAAGGACTAAATAATATTAAGGTCTTTAATTATCTTTTAATTATTTTTAACTTTAGAATTATTAATTAATATACTTATTCTAGAGTATCTATTCTTTAAATATTAATAAAGCTTAATATAGGATAAAAAGCTTTTTTTATAATATTAATAAATAGTTTTAATCTTAATGAAATTTACTAGTGTATTTTTATTAAGTAGGAATATATCCTTTATTACCTTACTAATATAGAGATTGTTTTTTATATTATTTTAGCTTATAAAATAATATTTATTATTTAATTATTCTTTTTATTTTTTAAATATTAGTAATTTATTCTTATAATTATCCTCTACTAAAGCTTAGTACATTATCATTTTAAGATAAAAGTTTATATTATTTTATCCTTAGAATTTTTAGTTTTAACTTTAATAGTTCTAACCTTAATTCAATTATTTTTAACTATTCTAGCTTAATATTAACGAAATAAATATATTTATATTTAGTAGAGTAGTAATCTAGAATAGTTACCTTAGAGGAAGTAGTTAATTTTATTTAAAATAAAGACCTTAATTCTAGTATTGTAGTTAGCTATTACTAGAATTCTATATTCGATTATAAGTATTATTCTAATAAAAAGAAATATAAAATAGCATTTACTAAGCTTTAGAATATATTAGTATTTAAGATCTTATTAGCTATTAATAGTTTAGATAATTACTATAAGAAGCTAGTTTATACCTATTATATAATAGCTACTATCATAGTGTTAGAACATATTACTCTATAGCGTATATCTTAAACTATATATTTTTTTTATCTCTAATATCTAGATAAAAGCAGAAACAAATATTATATTATTAAGTAAATTAATAAATACTTTAAGTTCTATAGTAATACCTTAATAAACGAAAGTAAGTTAGTTTTTTATATTATTAATATCTACTAATTTTATATAATAAATAATAGCTTAAATATAGGTAGAAAGCTTATATTTAGAATAAGTGTCCTAGAAAATATACTTTTTAGATATAAGCTATAATAGTACAATATCTATTAGCTTTTTAAAGCGTGAAAAAAGCGTGTCGTACTACTTTTAAGTACTGTTTTCATTAGCTTTTAGACTAATATACTATAGGTTAGAAAGTTCTATTATATACTATAAGAAAGCATTCTTATATAGATTAAAATTAATATTTAATCTAATAATTAGTATACTTTTAATCGAAATAAAGTCTTTAATCCTATTAATAAAGAAGTAAACGCTCTAGTAATAGATATCCTTACTAATAATAATAATATTACTTTTTTTATAACTTTTATTAAAATAAGGATTAAAATAACCTAAGTTTACTATATTCTATTAAAAGTTAGAACTTATAGTCGTTAGATTAGTATAGTCCTATTTATTATTTACTATAGTAAATTTAGATTTTAAATAGCTATAGTAACTATAGTATTAATTATTTACTATAATTGTTTTTAACTTATTAGACTAGCTATACTAAAGGGCTATAATTCTAATAAATTATTATAAATAGTTTCTTCTATTAATATTATTATAGAAGGTTATTAATTAGTTTTAGTTAATATATTAGTTAACTATAGATTATAATCTAATAACAATAAATAGTATATTAATAACTTAATTTAATATACCTTTAGTAGCGTAGTGGAATATTGCTCTAGTAAGTTAAACCTTAATAGAAGATTAATTAAATAATAACTAAGATAGTATATAAGCTTATTAAAGTTCTTAATTTACTTTTTTAATATACTTTTCTTAATTACCTAATTCCTAAACTAAAGTAGTTTATTATCTATAAAAGTATCTAATTAATTAAGGAATAGCTATATATAAAGAGATAATATTATTTATTTTTAATTAATAAATATAAGTATAGGATCTAGATCTAGTTCTACTAGTTAAATATTATATAATATTAAGTAAAGGATAACTTCCTATTAGATAGGACTATTTTTAATTTAAAAAAGAATATTAATATCCTATTAAAATAAAACTTCTAAGTTGAAACGCAAAGGTTACTACTACTTTATTAATCTTTAGAATATCTAAATTAGCTAGAACAATAATTATTAGAATTTTAGACTAGAATAAAAGAGCGTAATTAATTATTAAAATTTTAAACTAGAATAAAAAAGTATAATTAATTATTAGAATTTTAGACTAGAATAAAAGAGCGTAATTGATTATTAGAATTTTAAACTAGAACAAAAGAATATAATTAATTATTAGAATTTTTTAACTAGAATAAAAAGATAGCTAGAACTTTTAATATATAAATAAAGATCTTAATTAGTTTTTCTTTTTTAGGATTACTTTTAAATAATTATTACTCTAAATAATTATTATTCTAAGTAATTATTACTTTAAATAATCTAGAAAAAATTAAAATATTACTATTCTAGTAATATAATATATTAGTAATCTAATATTCTAGTAATTAAAGCTTTAGTATATAGATTCTTTTAAAAGTATAATAAGTAGGTATATAGCGAAAGCAGTATAAAGAAATTTTAGTTAATAGCTAATAGCTATCTAACAAAAAGTACGTCTATCTAAAGGAGGATCTCCTAGTCTAGTAATATGAATAGTCTATAGTATTAAAAACTAAGGTAGTTAGTACTAATTTAATATAATTTAAATATTCCTTAAGTAGGTATAAAAAGCTTAGATTTTCTATATATAATAAAAGCCGCTTTCTAAGATATAGTCCTACCTATATCGCGGCGTAGTCTTATATCTATTAAGCCTATTCCTAAAGCCTATTCCTAATTATATTATAAAGCTAAATATTAGATTAAAAATCTAGATTTAAAGCCTAATTTTAAGACTAGTAAAGAAACTAGTAAAAAGAATTTAGAAGAGTATATAATAGTTTTAACCCTTTAAGCTAGTAATAATAATTTTAATATATTAAATATAGTTAATAATAATAAAGATTTCTTTTTTTATTCCTATTTACTTAATTTAAACCTTAAAACGTTTATTTTAAATTCTAGCGCTATTATCTTATACTATATTATTATTATATAGCCTTCTAATTAGTTCTAATAAGCTAATAAAAACTAATGTTATATAACTAAATTATTAAAATTTAATAATTTTATAATACTATTAATATTACTTATATTAGCTTAAAACTTTTAATATTTTATTATAAAGCCTTATCGAGCTTATATATTAATTTATATATAATTCCAACTATTAATTATTAATTAATAGGAGGAATTATATTTTATTAACTTATACTAGCTAGCTAAAGAGCGTAGAATTAAAGCTACTATTTTTATTTTATTTTAAGCTCTTATTTTAGCTTTTTTTTTCCCTCCTTCTATTCCTACTCCTATATAAATAAGCCTATTAATTATATATAGCTACTGAAAGGTTTAAATAGCCCTTTAGCTAATTAGAAAAAAGCTTAAATATATAGAGAATAGCCTTATAAACGGTTTATAGGATAGCTTATAAATAGCTTATAAAATATGCTTTTTCCTAGCTATTTTTAGGCTTAATTTAGCTTAAAAAATAGGCTTATAAATAGCTTATAATACTAACTAGCTATATAGCTCCTTTCCTATTATTTTTAGGCCTAATTTAGCTAGAGAAATAGCTTTTTAAATAGCTTATATTGCTAGCTAGCTATATAGCTTTTTTTTACTATTTTTAAGCCTAATTTAGCTAAAGAAACAAGCTTATAAATAGCTTTATAAATAGCTTATAATGCTAGCTAGCTATATAGCTTTTTTTTACTATTTTTAAGCCTAATTTAGCTAAAGAAACAAGCTTATAAATAGCTTTATAAATAGCTTATAATGCTAGCTAGCTATATAGCTTTTTTTCTATTATTTTTAAGCCTAATTTAGCTAAAGAAACTACTTTATAATTAGTTTATATTACTAGCTATTTTAGCTAATTAGATAAGAGCTTAAATATATAGAATAAGGCCCTATAGACGGCTTATAAAAGGGCTTATAATTAGCTTATAAAATATGCTTTTTCTTAGCTGTTTTTAGGTTTAATTTAGTTTAAAAAATAAGCTTATAAATAGCTTACAATACTAGCTAGCTATATAGCTCTTTCCCTACTATTTTTAAGCTTAATTTAGCTAAAAAAATAGCTTTTTAAATAGTTTATATTATTAGCTAGCTATATAGCTCCTTTTCTACTATTTTTAAGCCTAATTTAGCTAGAGAAATAAGCTTATAAATAGCTTATAGTGCTATATACTTATATAGCTTTTTCTTTACTATTCTTAAGCTTAATTTAGCTAAAGAAACTACTTTATAAATAGTTTATAATATTATAGGGCTATATACTCCTTTTCCTTACTATTTTACTATTATTTTTAAGCTGTTTTTAGCTAAGAATAAATATTAGCCTTTTCTATACTTACTGCCTAGCTTTAAAAATATTTTTCTTATTTAAGCTTTAAACTACTACATAAATGCGATGGCAATCCACTAGTATATATATACTTAGATAAAGTTTATTTTAGCAATTTATTATCTTTTAATAAAATTATTAATCAAAGTAAAATAAGTAAAATTAAAGCTAATAGAATAGGAAATATTTCTATTTTATTTAAAAACTCTAATATAAAAGTGATATTAAAAAATTGCTTATATATCCTAGAATTAAAAGTAAATCTAATTTCTATTAGTTAATTAATAGCTAAAAGCTATAAAGTATTATTTAATAATAATACTTATAAAATCTTAAAAGAAAATAAAAGTATTTTAAAAGCTTATAATAAAAATAGTCTTTATATTCCTAATATTATAAGTAATAATAAAGAAACTACTTTAAATATTACTATAAAAAGTAGTAATATTAAACTATAGTATAAGAAACTAAGCTATATTAGTCCTAGAACTTTCTATAAGCTAGGATTAATTAAATTAAATAAATATAATTTAAAATATTAAAATTACTTATTAGCTAAAGCTAAAAATAAGATAAATTATAACATTAGCTTTAACAAAGTAACTAAACATTTAAAACTAGTTAGTTTAGACTTATTTAAGCCTATTTAAGTTCCTAGTTTAAAAGGCAATAAATACTTTACTACCTTTTTAAAATAAATATTTTAAATATTTAATAGTTTATCTATTAAAAACTAAGGACTAAGCCTTAGAAGCTTTTAAGTAATATATTAGATTAGAAGAATAATCTAGTAATAAAGTATTAAAATATTTAAGAATAGATAATAGTTTTAAATATAATAATATTATTAAATATTATTTAGAAAAAAGAATAATATATAAAAAAAAATAGCTTTATATACTTATAAGTAAGCTAGACTAGCTAAATCTATTAATTTAACTTTATTAGATAAAATATAAGCTATATTGTTTATAGCTAAGATAAATATTAATTTATAAGCTAAAGTATTAGAGGCTACTATATATATATATAATAAAACTTTTTATAGTTCTTTAAATTTTAAAACTTTTTATAAAATAAAGTTTAATAAAATTTCAAATTTAAATAACATATATATTTAAAGTAGCCTAGCCTATATTAAAAACTATAGAGTTAAAAAGCTAGATTTAAAGTCTAGATTAAGTGTTTTAATTAGCTATAATTAAAATTCATTTAAATTACTAAATTTAAAATATAAATATATTTAATTTATAAGAAATATTAAAATATTTAAAGGGGTATTTATTAATTAACTTGAAAATTTTAATACTATAGGGACTAGTAATATACTAGTTAATATTTAGATTTTAAACTATATAAGTTAAAATTATAGTTTTAATAAATTAATTTTAACTAAAAATAATAAAAAACCTCTTTTTAATAATTTAGATTAAAATAACTAAAATTAACCTAAAACTAGTAATAATATTAGTAATTTAGATACTAATTACTTAAAAAATTTAAATATAAATAATTATTGAACTATAGATAATTATTTTAAAAATAAGCTAGTACTAGCTATTTTTAGTAATACTAGTGAACTAAATAGTTATAAGTAAGTAATTAAAGACTTAAAAAATAGGTTTTAGTAAAAAGCTATAGAAACTAAGTTAAATAGTTTAAAAAATTATAAATAAAAAAGAAGATAAATATATAAAAAAAAGCTAGATTAAAACAATAATATTTAAAAATATAAAACTAAGTAAGTAGCTAAAGGTTTTTAATAATAATATAAAATTAATTTTTAAAAAACCTTTAGTAATACTATTAAACTTATAGTTTAAAAAACTTTATTTATATTAATAGTAAGTTTAAACTTAAATATAGAATAATAAAATATAATATTAATATTTTTAAAAAAAAATTTATTTAAAAAAATTTATATAATACAGCTAGAAGGCTTTAGTAATAGTATTAATAAAGTATATTCATTAAATAAAGCTTTATATAATTTAAAATAAATTGCTAAAAAGTTCTATAATTTTCTAGTAAAAATACTAGCTAATTTAAGATTTAATCCTATAAAAGTAAATAAATCTATCTTTATAAATAATAAAATTAATATTATAATAGTAGCTTATATTAATAATCTCCTATTTTTTCTAATAATAAATAAGATATTAATTTATTAAAAAATAATATAAAATTAAAAATAAATATTACTAATTTAAATAATATTAAATATTATTTTAATATAGAAATAAAAAGAAATAAAGCTAAAAATAAGTTATTTTAAGCTAAACTAAATATATTAAAGAACTACTTAATAGATCTAATAAAAAAGGAGATAAACAAATCTTAAATCCCTCGTTATAAGGAATTAAATTTAAAAAATCTATAGAATAGGCTAACTTTTAATATATACTAATATTAATTTTTTCTAATACTCCTAATTAGTTAGCGCAAATAGCTCTAATTAGTTAAAAAAGATTTATAAAAATCTAATTAGCTTTTAATTTTAATACTTAGTAGTATTTAATTACTAAGTTTTAATAGTTTTATAATACCCTTAATATTACTTACTTTTACTTTAAACTTTTATATATTTTTAATTATATTTAAATTTAATTATACTCTAATTTATATCTAAATTTAATGTATTATTATAAAGAAATAAAAGTAATCTAGTATATATATATTAATAACTATAAAATAATTTCTATTATGATTATTTACGCTTAATCTAGCCCTATATTACGCGTTATTTATAAAACTCCTTAAAAATTATCTAATTCTCTTCTATTTTTATATTATACTTTTAATATAAGTCTATTTATCCTATAAAACAACTTAGAATACTTTTACCTTCTTTTAACTTAATAAGTAAGGCTTCTTTTATACTTATTTAATATATTAATTTTATTAAATACTATTAAGTAATCTAAATTTTAATATTTAATAGCTTTAGCGAGGTTAATTATATAAATAACTATATATATATCCCTTTATTAACTTTAAATATAAAAAATATCCTTTGTTTTCCTCCTCCCCTAATATACTTTAAGATAATTAAACTTATCTAACTTTCTATATATATATTTAACTATAAAATTAGATCCTCTAACCTTTATCTTCTTCTTTTAATATTTTATAACTTTAAATACTTATTATATTTTAAACTTAGTTATAGCTTTATATTCCTATAATATAAATTATTTTTAAATACTTACTATTCCCTTCCTTATTACTTAATTTATTTAAAAATATTTTAAACTAGCTTATTCTACTACTTATCCTTTTCTTTTAACTTTAAACTAAAGTTGAAAACTTATTTCTCCTCTACTATATATATATTCTATAATTATTAAAAGTTAAACTATATAATATAAAGGTAATAATATATAATTATAGCTAATATAGTGCTATTTACTAATTTATTAAGTAGATTAACTTTAATATTATAATACTAATAAATTAAATATTTTCTATTTATTATAATAAAGATAATAATATATTAGATAGATTTAATAACCCCTTACTATTATTATAGGCCTTACTTAATAATAATATAATTAAGTCCTACTATTTTTTAATAAATATTATAGTTTATAATAATATATTAATATTTACTTTATATATATATACCTTTAATAAGCAGCTAGCTAGTATTAGAAGGATATACCCCTTTTAAATTAAAAGTAAATTATATTATTTCTAAGGCTTATTTATTGCTATTTAAAACTAATAATTATTAATTACTTAGCTTTATTTTTATAATTTTTAGTAGCTTCTATATACTATTATTTTTAATTTTTTTAGCTTTAATAACCCTTACTTTAATAGCTTTTAAATATAATTTATTTATATAGGAATTTTTTTATAATAATTTTATAAAACTATATAAAAATATTTAAAGTTTTATAAATAATCTTAAGAAGCTATTTAAGTAGTACTTAACTTTTAAATAAAATTAATCCTTAAGTAAAGCGCTAATTAACATTATATAAAATTTTTAACTTCTATTAAATTATTAGTTATTATTTTTAATAAAAGTTTTAAGCTTAGAATTTAAAATATTATTATCATATAATATTATATAGATTTTAATTAATCCTATTTTTATAAAATTAATTATTCTAACTTTATATATATATTATTTGTTATATTCTTTTCTTTTTTTAAGATTAAATAGGTTAGAATTAATTACTATAGCTTTATAATAATCTTAGATACTATTAATAAGATTATATTATATAGTATAAATAGTTTTATTATTATTTCTTCTTTTATTTAAAAAGATTTAGTACTATTTTTAAAAGCTAATAGCTTCTTTAATAATATATAATAGACTATTATACTATCTTTAATTAATAGTAGCTTAATTAGGTTAATATATCCTAGAAAAAGCTTTATATAAAGCTATATAATAGCGCTTAAGACACTTTTAATACTAGTAACATTTAGCTAATAAAGATTAGTTACTATATTATCTTATTATCTTCTTTTATTAAAGCTAATTATTATATAAAGTAGCTATATTAGGATAGTATAGCTATTATCTAATATTTTAGCTAACTAACTTTATTTATTATTTTTATTATAAATCTATAATAGTTAATAGTAATTATAAAACTTTAAAGATATTAACTATAAAATTATTTTAATATAATTATTTATATTTTTAAAATTAAATATAAAATATTATTTTATATTAGGGTTTTAGAATAGTAGTTTAAAAGATTAATAGAATTCTAACTATAAGTAGAAGTCTATTTAAAAATTAAATAAAAATATAGATAAGTATATACACTAGGCCTAATTAGGCTTAGCGCCCGCTCTAAGTAAATGCTTATACTAAGCTAAGCCTAAAGTTATTATATAATTCTCTCCTCTAAAAGTAAGCTCTATTAAGCTATTTATTGCCTACAACTTAGTTATTATAATCTTGCGTAATAGGCGTGACTAGGTAACCGCTATAGGACAAGGACTATAGCTGTACTAGGTTATAAAGAAGAATAACTGAAAAAAGGAAAAAATAGCTAAAGTACTTAAATACACTTAAGCGCTAAGAGTATTTAATAACCTTTAGATTAAGTAAGCTTAAAATAATTAAAAGTTAAATACTATTAAGTAAGTTAAATAAAGTTATATATATAAAATCCCTTATTTCCTTTTTTAAATAAATTTTTTTATATTTAATATAAGTTTTATTCTTTATTATAAAATCTAAAATAATTATAACTTAATTCTATTTCGCTATTTTACTTTTATTTATTTTCTAACTGCTACTTATATTCTAAGAGAACTAACCTACTAACTTATAGTTAAATTAGTTAATACTATTTATTAATTTAAATATTAAAGTTATAATATATTAAACATTTTTAAAATAAGTATAACTAGATCTATTATAAGTAGGCAACGCTTTTAGCAAAAGTATATAATATATCGACTAATTGCTATTAAAAAAATAAAATTAAACTTTTAAAGCTTAACTTTTTTTATAAGAAAAAGAATAAGTTTAATAACTAGTTATTTTAATTAAATCTCTACTTTAAATTAATATTTAATATTAAAAATAAAATTAAAATAGCTTTTATAGCAGTATATATAAAAAGTAAAGTACTATTATAAATTAATTTGGATTTCAGAAAATATATAAATAGAATTACTAATATAGAAACCCGCGAATAAATTGAAAACTATTCTAAATTTAAGAAATAAATCTAATAAGTATTCGGACCTACTAATAAAGAATAATATACTAAATTAGTAATATAATAATTATAATAAACTAAAAAAGTAGCTAATTATATAACTATTTTTTAATATTATATAGTAATAATAGAATAGAATAATTAAACTTAAATATTTATATTTAAATAAGGACTAAAAAATAATATTTAAAACGAGTTTATACGTTATAGTAGAGAAATTAAAAACATTAATAATTTTATAAAAATAGTAATTAAAATTAATAATAAACTATATTAATAATATATAAAGCAAAATAAACAACAAGGATAATATATAGGACGAATTATTATAAAATATAGTAACAATGCAATGGAATATTAAAAACATTATAACTATAAAGTAAAATAGCTAAAAAGTACTAATTTATAAGGTAACCCTATAAAGTTAAATATATTAACATTATAATATAATAATAAATGTAATTATAGGAAGCCTAACTAAAAAAAGTATTATAAATATAGTAAAATAAGATATATTATATATAATTATTAGTCGAAAAACTAAATATAAAAATAATTAAATATTTTATAAAGACTTTTATTATTATATTTATTATTAATTAATAATAAGGAAGCTAAAAACTTAGTAAGCAATATAAACTTAGATATATTATTTTTTATAATAGTAAATAACAATACTTAAAAATAAATACTAATTAAATATAAAAAATAAAAATAAATTAATATACTAAATAAAATTCTATAAGAAATAGAAGAAATAATTAAACTATTTAATATAAACCTTAATAAAATAGTAAAATAACTTAAATAAAGATAATAAATATATAGATAATATAATTATAAATAAAACTATTTTAAAAATAAACTATAAAATTTTTTTAATAAACTAAAATAGTATAAGAATATAAAATTAAAAAACAATAATAAATAGTTTTTTAAAAAAGTATTATACTTTTATATTAATTTCTAGCTTAAATATTAGGCAAACAATATTATATATATATATATTAGAAGATAAAATTTTTAAAATAATAATATAATAAATTGTTTATTAAAAACTTTATAAAAGAACTATATAAATAGATTATATAATTAACTAATATACATTTTATTTAATTAATAAACATAAAAACAAGTTCTTTTTAAAATATAAAAACAAATAATATAAATTATATTATTAATTTCTAATAAAAAAACTAAAAAATAGAATATACTTATTATATATTTTATAAAAAGAAAATTAGTTTTTAATATAGTAATAGAACTTTGTATAGCAATACTATAAGAGTATATTATATAAAATATATTGAAATAAGAAACTATAATAGGGAATATTATTTAAAGTAATAATTAATAATTTTAGTAAAGCGTAAAATACTAAAGGATATAATTTATATATTGCAATAAAAATATAGCTTAACAATATATTAATAATTATACTTATAAATATAAAAGTAGAAAGAAACTATATTTTAAAATAAAAAATATAAAAAGTATAAATTAAAATATAAGTAATAGATAAATTATATATAATTATAATAGTTATAGGAAATATAATAAAAATTAACTTAATTATAAAAAAAACTATATAAATAATAATAGCTATTTAATAATATAACGAAAATATAATATTTAATATATTTAAAATAGTTATTTATAACGTTATATTAGGGATATTTTAGTTGAAAAAGTAGAACTTAGTTATTAACTAGATATTTAAAGAACTAAGGTTTAAAGATAAGTTTATTATTAAAGCTTAGAAACCTAAGCAGTTTACAACTATAACTTTAGATAAAAAAATTTAATAGAATATTATAAGTACTTATATATTTTGGATTTTGAAAAATAAGTAGCTAAATAATACGCTAATTTTAATAAATATAGAAGAAAAGTTAACTAATTATAAAGCTAAAAAAAATATTAATAAAGTTTTTATATTATTAAAATATAAAAAACAAATAAATATTTTTAAAAAAGAATAAAGAAAAGAAACTTTATTATTATATTAACTTTAAAATTATTAAATTAAGTTAATTAATAATACATAATTAATATTTAAACTTATATATTAATTATTAGAAATAGAATTTAAAGCTTTAAATAAATATTTAAAAAAGAACTTTATAAAAGGATTTATAAAGCTATTATCTTTTTTAGTTAGATACTTAAATTTTTTTTTTTTAAAAAGAATAGTAAACTATAATTATATATAAACTATAAAAAACTTAATAAAATTATAATAAAAAATTAGTATTTATTACTAAATATAAATAAACTTAAAGATTAACTATAAAAAGTAGAATAGTTTTTAAAACTTAATATATATAGAGTATATAACTTAATATAAATAGCTAAAGGCTATAAATAGAAAATAGCTTTTAAAATAAAATATAAACTATATAAATATATAATTATACTTTTTAAATTAACTAATATATTAGTATTATACTAGGAACTAGTTAATAATATTCTAAAAAACCTACTAAATTAATATATTATTATATATTTAAATAATATACTAATATTCTTAAAAATTATATAATAATATATAAAAAATATTAAAAAAATATTTATATATTTAATAGAAATAAATTTTAAGCTTAAACTAGAAAAATATAAATTTTATAAAAAAAAGTACTTTTTTTTAAAATATATTATAAATACTAAAAGCTTAGTAATAAATTTAAAAAAAATATAAACAATATTAGATTAGCTAGAACTAATAATAATTAAAAAATTATAATTATACCTCGGAGTAATTAACTTTAATAGAAAATTTGTATAAAAGTTTTTATAAATTATATTATTTTTAATAAAGCTAATAAGAAAAGAAATAAAATATAACTAAACTAAAGAATAATAATAAGTATTTAATTAACTAAAAAAAGAATATATAAAAACTCTAATACTAAGAACTTTTTAATTAAAAAAAGTAATCTGAATTAAAACTAATATATTAAATATAGTAATAAAAGTATATTTATAATAAAAGATAAATAATAAAAAGTACTTTATAATATATTATTTATATAAAATAATAAATATAAAATAAGACTATAATATCTATAATAAAGAATTAATAGTAATAGTTAATATATTTTAATAATAAAAAGTATATATAAAAAAAGCAAAAGATATTAAAGTATTTATAGACTATAAAAACTTAGTATATTTTATAATAATAAAATAACTAAACTAATAATAAACTAAATAAGTAAAACTATTAATATAATATAAATTCTAAATTAATTATATATTAGGAAAAAATAATATTATTGCTAATAGACTTAGTAGATAACTAAATCTATATTAATAAAAATATAAATATTCGGCAGCAATATTTAAATAAAATAATAATAGAATATTATATTTAATATAAGTTAATATATTAATAAAAAAAATTTTATTAACTAAATAAAAAAAGTATATTAAAGTAATAAAATAGTTTAAAATTAAATTAATTTAAAATTAAAAAAGCTATTAAAATATTAATAATAATATTATATATTATAAAAACTTTTATAAAAGCTAATATAGAAGTATTATAATAATCTAAAATATAAATATTTAAAAACAGTTAGAATATATAAACTTATTAAATAAAATTGGTTTTTATTAAATATAAAAATAATAATTAATAAATATATTAAAAAAAATTTTCTATATAAGAAAAATAAAGCTAAGAACTATAAAAAGTATAGTTATCTATAGAAAATATATTTATTAAAGTTTCTATAGCAATATATTATAATAGATTTTATAATAAAGTTATTACTATTATAAAACTTAGGAACTAAAGAAATATATAATATTATAATAATTATAGTTAATAAATATATAAAATATACTATAATAATATTATTTAATAAAATATATAACATAGTACAACTAATATATATATTCCTAGATAAAATAATTAGAATTAGAGGATTTTTCAAAAAAATAATCTTAAATAAAAATAAACTATTTATATTTTTATTTTAAAAAATAATTTATAGTAAAAACTGGAACAAAACTAAAGCTCTCTATAATATATTACCTAGAGATAGATAGTTAAATAAAAAGAATAAATTAGATATTAAAAATATACTTATAATATTATATTAATTAGAACTAAAAGAATTAAATAAAGTTTTTATTTATAGCAAAGTTAGCACATAATAACTTAATATTAAGTGCTATAAAAATAATATTATTTTATATAAATTATAGAAAAAATTTAAATATAAATAATATATTAAGAGAATTACTAAGATTATAAAAGGCTATTAAATATATATTAGAACTTAAATAAATATATAGAAATATTATAAATTCTTTAGAAAAAGTATAAATTAAAATAGAAAAATAGGAAAATAAATATAAGATAAATAGACCTTAGCTAAAAAAGGGAAATAAAATATAGTTTTATATAAAAAATCTTAGGATAAAATAACTAAATAAGAAACTAAATTATTTATAAATTAGCTTATTTAAAATATAGAAATAGAAAAAACCTATTAATTATAAACTAAAACTATTAAATAATATAAAATATACTTAGTATTTTATATATTACTTCTTAAAAAAGTAAAAAATACTAAACTAATTCTAATATTATTTAAATATAAACCTAAAAAAAATAATATTTTTAAAGTTGAAAAAATACTAAAAAAATAATATAGTTAATACTTTATTAAATAAAAAAACTACTTAAAAAAAATATATAGGAATTAAAAAAATATTTACTATTTAATTATATAGGGAAACTTTAGCACTTCTATTAATAGCAGTAATAAGAGCAAATAAAGCTTCTACTTATTTATTAGACTAATTAAAAAAAAAAGTTAAAATTATTAAAAAAAAAATTTGTTAATTACTAAATCTAATTTAAAAATTAAAGTCGATAAATATATATTATTAAATCGCTATTTTCGTTTTTTTTATAATATTTTTTTTTATTTCTAAAATATTTTTTATATTAAGATTATTTAATTAATTTAGCTTTTTCAAATAAAATTATTTTATTTTACAAATATATAGTAGCTTAGAATAAGTAGTTAGCTTTTATTTATTTAGGTTATTAAGGATATTATATTACTTATTTATTTATTTTTTAAAAAGAGCTAAATTATATTTTCGATTATATTTATTATACTTAGTATAGCGAACTAACTAATTGGTTTTTATATACTTAGAACTTTAAGAAATATAGTTCTTATAACAATATATAATAATATAATAACTATAATGTTTTTCTTTCTTAAAAGTATAATAATAGCGTTAAATACTATTATTAAAAGATTGTATAATATAATTAAGAAAGTTATATAATAAAGGAAATTAATAACTAAAAATAGTTATATTAAAAAGGGAGATAATATTACAACTTTGCGTAATAAGTGTAACTAAATAACTACTATAAAATAAAAACTATAGCTATACTAGGTTATAAAGAAAAATAACTAAAAAGAGGAAAAAATAACTAGAGTACTTAAGTATATTTAAGTATTAAAAATATTAAATAACCTTTAGATTAAATAAGCTTAAAGTAATTAAAAGTTAAATACTATTAAGTAAGTTAAGTAAAGTTATATATATAAAACCCCTTATTTTTTTTTAAATAGATTTTTTTATATTTAATATAAGTTTTATTTTTTACTATAAAATCTAAGATAGTTATAATTTAATTTTATTTTGCTATTTTATTTTTGTTTGTCTTCTAATTACTACTTATATTCTTAAAGAACTAACTTACTAACCTATAGTTGAATTAGCTAATACTATTTACTAGTTTAAATACTAGGGTCACAATATTAGTATACTAACTATAATATATAAAATACTTTTTTAAGCAAGTTAATTTAATAATATAGTTTATAAATTAAGACTTATAGCTATTATAGTTAATTAATAACTTTATAAGTATAAAGCTTTAATTTTTTAAGGCTTTAAATAAATTATATAATTTAGTTTTTTTTAAATACTTATAATAAAAATTAGTTATAAGCTATAAATAGTTAGTAGCATCTATTTATACTTACTATTCTAAGTTTATATTCTATTCTAGATATTTATAATAATAAATATAATACTATAAATAGCCTTTTCTTTTAATAATAAGGTTATTTATATATTAATTAATATAGAAGTTAACTAATTTTAATATTTTAATATTTTTAAATTTTTCGCTTATAAAAACTAGTAATAAAGGTAGTATAACCTAATTAAGTAAAGGATTATAATAATCTAAGTAAAGTAACTATAGGTAGAATACTAGAAATAAATTTTCTATCGATTATAAAAGCTTTAACTTATATACTATATTATTAATAACTTAAATAATTTTAAATAAACCTAAGTTTTTATAGTTTAGTAATAGTAATAGTTTTATTATTTTAATATTCTAAGTATTTTATTATTAACTTTAAATTCTAAGTATAGTTAGCAGTAATAATTAATATATTTTTTTTATATTATTTAAGCTTATTTTAGCTTTTCTTATAAGTATTTATATATTTTATCTAATTTATATATTAGCTAGTCTACTATTCTAACTTTATTTCTTTATAAGTATAATATACTATTAGGTATTTCCTTTAAAGCTTTTAAGCTTAAATAAAGTAAGTAACTTTTAGTAGCTAGGAATAGTAATAATCTTATTAAATAATTAATATCTAAATTAGCTTTAAATTTAGCAATAGCTAAGAAGTCTACTTAGTTATCCTAGTTATAGCTAATATAAGCTTTTAAATATTACTTTAAATCTATATTTACATTTTTAGTTTATTTTTTTTTAAAGTAAAATACTAATAATAACTTTAGTTATATACTAATCCTCTTATATAAATACTTTTTAAAAAATAATATAAACTATATTCTTTTATTAATTAAAATACTTAATAAATAACCTTCTCTATATTGAACCTATTTAATAAATACTCATATAATAGCTTTAACTTTAATTAAATTAAGAAAAATAAACTTATATTTTTTAAATAGCTAGTCTATAACTACTATAATATATTTAAAAAAGTGTCTATAATAGATATATATTAAAGATAAAATAATAAACTTATCTTAGAAGAAAACTATAGATTTTAAAAGTAAACTTAAAGAGACTTTAAATAAAACTTAAAAAGGAAGTTATCTTTAAGTCTCTTTAAATAAACTTTAATTCTACTTTAAATAAAGTTTAAAATAGAGTTTAGCTTAAGGTCTATTTAAGGTTTAATTAAGGTTTATTTAAAGCCTCCTTAAGGTTTATTTACCTAAGAGTTTAACTTATTTAAAAAGTAATTTTTTTAAAAAAATTATATTTTATAAGATTAGTACTAGAGATATACTTAATATATACTCGAGGTAGCTTTAAGCTAAAATCTAAAATAAAGTCTTCATAGATAGATATTTAAACTAAGCTCTCTAGAGCTAGGGCTTTTCCGCTTAGGGTTAAAACTTTATAATTTTTTTTAAAGTTAGAACTTTAAAAAAATATATTAAAAAAATAGAGTTTTAAAGCTTTATAGCTACACTTATATAATACAAACTTTATTTTTACGTAATTTAGCTAAATATATATATACCCCCGAATTTTCACGCTAGTATAGGCTTTATTAAACCTTATATTATTAAAGATATATATAATATTATATAAAAAGTAAAAAAACAAAAAAAAAAAAATTTTATATTAAAAATATTTAATTTATTAGAAGTTACCTCTAAAACTATTAGAAACTAGCTTAAAATAACCTTAAGCTCACCTCTAGCTTACCTCTAGTATACCTCTAATATTAAAACTTACTTTATTATGCTTTAAAATTTCTTTTTATAAGAGTTTAACTTAGAAATAAATTTACTTAAAATATTAATAAAAGATTAAGCTTTCAACAGTATAAAATTAATATTTATTTAGAGTCTAACTCTAGTCTACTTTAAGTATAGCTTAAAGAATATTTAAGTTTTTATTATTTTTCTATAAAATAATAAATATATTTATCTAATAATATTTAAGTATAAGTAATAGCTTAAATAGGCTTTACTTTCCTTTATAATAACTTTTAAACTTATTATATATATAGTAGCTTCTTATAAACCTTATAATAATATTTATTATTTTAAGTTAATAGTATTTCTATTTATATAATTATATATTAATATTCTACTATAATAACCTTTTACTAATAAATTATAGGCTTATTTTATAATATAAATATAAAAGTACTTTTTATTATCTAATAAAAAAGTTGATTTTTAATATATAATAAATAGTTTTTAATTTTATAAAATCTTAATTCGAATCTTAATAACTTAGTTTTTTAAAAATTTAAAGGTATTTAATAAGTATTAGTTTATTTTATATATATAATTACTTAAATTACTTTATTTAATATATATATATATTATAAATTTTATATACTAACTCTTTTTTAAATAAAGTAGTTTCCTTACTTAGTAATTCTTTTTAAGACTTTTTATTAGGTACTTCACTTTTAGCTCTAAGCAATAATTCTTTTTTTAACTTTTTATTATTTATAGCTAGTTTAGACTTATTAGGTTACGAATTTTTTAATAACTTTTTACCCTTCTTTAATTCCTCTTCACTTAAGTAATATATTAATATAGCTAAATCTATAATTATTTCTTCTAATTTATTTAAATAAAAAGTATACTAAGTTAACTTTTAGCTTAAAGTTTACTTATTTATATTTAATAATAACTTAGTTTTAATACTAATATCTCTTATTAATATTATCTGTTAGTATATCGCTAGGGCAGTATATTAAACTATTAAACTTTATATTTTACTTACTTAGTTTATAAATAATTTAGAAATTAAATTTAGAAAAGAATTTAGTTTATTATACTTATTTATAATTTAGTTACTTTATTATTATAAAGTATTCTAAATTCTTATAGTTAGTAATTATATTAATAAAATTTTTAATTAGTATATTAGCTAACTCTAGATACTATTCTTTAAATACTTTTATAATAGCTAAGAATTTTTTATTATAAATTTTATAGTTATACTCTTATAAAGTTATTATTTTTAATAAAAATATAACTAGTTATAAAACTCTAATATTATTTTTTGATAATAAAACTACTACTATTATATAATTAGAAATATTAGTTTTAAGTTATAATTCTTTATTAAGGTTGAAGTATATAAAAATAAATATTATAGTAAAAATATATTTTAAGTTATTAAAAGCTTTTTATTCTAATCTACCTAAGGACTATAAGTATTTAAAATCCTTCTATTATAATAATTTTATTAAAACTATTAAAAACGTTGTAATTTTGAAGTAATTAAATATAAAGCAATAATAGAAGTTTATAAAACCTAAGAATATTTATATATTTTTTATATATTTTAGAGTTTTTTATCTTAGGATTATTTTTATTTTCTTAAAGTTTATATATAGTCTTTTATTAATAATAATTAAACCTAAATATTTAACTTTTATTATATAAAAAAATTTATATTTATTTATATCTAAAAATAAGTAAATAGTATATAGCTTTATAAGAATTATTTTAATATATTTAATATATTTTTATTTATTATTACTATAGATTAAAATATTATCTAAATATGCTATATAGAACTTATTAAAGTATTTTTAAAGAATATTATTAATTAAAGCTTAGAATATATTTAGAGTATTATATAAGTTAAATAGTATAATATTATATTTATAAAAACTATATTTTATAAGGAAAGGAATCTTTTCTTTATAGCCTTTTTTAACTTAAATTTTATTAAATATAGTAATAATATTAAATTTTATAAAAACTTTAATAATAAAGTATTCTAATTTTTTATTATTAAAGTATTTAATACTTAATAATCAATATATATATATATAGGCTACTATTAGGTTTTTTTATAATTAATACTAGCGTAATATATAAAGAAATACTAAAGTAAATATAACTTTTCCCTAATATATTATTTATATACTTCTTTATAACTAGTACTTATTTATAAGATATACTATATACTTTCTTAGAAAAAAGTACTACTTTTTCTTTTAAGTTAATATAGTGATTTACTAATCGCTATAGAAATAACTTATTAGCTTTTTTTAAATTTTAAACTTTTAATTAGTTATAATACTTAACTAAAATTTTACTTTATAATTTTTTTTTAATTAAAGGGATTTTCTTAATTTTATTAAAGAACTTTTTATAGTTTTTAGTAGTAATAGCCGCTATATTAGTAGTAAATATAATATATATTTTTTATTAATATTTAATTATTTAAAGTACTTAAGCTATATAGTTATAACTTTATTCTTAGAGTTTATAAACATTTTAATAAAAATATTAGCTAAGATTTTAGTAATATTATATTAAACAATATTTATTATATTTTAAGTATATTTATTAAAATAGTAATTACTTATTAACTTAAAATAAGTTAATTACGTAATTAAGCTAAAAAATATAAATATATATAATAAAATATATATTATATAAGCTTAGTAATTAAAACTATTAATAAATATATTTGGAATTAGATTGCTACTATAGTAAACTAGTAGCAAAACTAATTTTAAATATAAGTATAAGCCTTAAGTCTAACGTAAGATTATAAGCTTTTATAATAAATTACTTAGATTTATAATATAAGCTTATAGTAATACTAGTAACTATACTTATAATCTATAATTAGAAATATAAAGATTATAAATCCTTAGATAGTTTTTTATCTATAAATAAGGAGGTTCTCCCTCTTTAAAAATTAAAAAAAATCTAATATTACTTAATTATCTTTTAATATAATTATTTAAGATTTTAAATATATGCCTTAAACTATTACCTTTATCTATAATATAAGTCCTAGACTATATATCCCAATTAGGCTAGCTTTAATATTTTTCTAACATTTAATTTTATTAAAAAATTTTAACTTTCTTTATTTAAATATAATCTATTTTCTAATAGATTATAAGCCTAGCCTAGCTTATTAAATACTAGCTTAAAATTCTAAAATAAATTAACTATATAATGCCTACTTAGTAATAAAAATCTTATTATTAAACTTGAAAAACTATACTAAAAACGTATTTTTAAAACGTTTTTTAATAAAAAACAATAACTAGCTCCTAAAAAATCTAAAAACCAAAAAACTAATAAAATAATTAATAAAATAAATTCTTAGTTAAATAAGATTACCATTTCTATTAAATTACTAAAAAGAGAGAAAAATTATAAAATATAATTTATAAAGGTAGACTAGCTACTAGCTAAAGAAAGCTTAGTAGAATATATTAATACTAAAAACTTTAGTATTAATTTTAATAAAAAAGGTTATAGAGCTTATACTATAACTAAAGAAGTAATAAAAACTACTTTACTTATAAAGCTTAATTTAAATAATAAGCCTTTATTATAAATTAAATATCTTAAAAAATCTTATAATATTTAAAATATTTTAAGCAATTTATATAGCCTAAAGGGGTTTAGCTTAGAATTTCTTTTAATAAAAAAGCTTTTTAATATAATTTTCTAATTTATAAATAAATAAAATAGAATTATATTTAAATTATATTAAATATCTTTATAACTAATTAATAGCTAAGGATATAATAATAATTAAAAAAGTTATATACGCCTAGGTATTAAACAACTTAAAGCCTAAATATAAAACCTTAATTATAATAATAACTTAAAGTATAAGAATAAATAGTTTTAAATTAATTAAATTAAACAATTTATTTAGTAATTTAATTAATAAATTAAAATATATTAAAAGTAATAATATATATAAAAATATATTATATTTTAAATCTAAAAAACTTTAGATTAGCTAATACTATATTAAAAAACCAGAAAAATAAAATACTTATAGTAAAAGCTATAAGAAAATATTTAATAATAAAAAATTAAATAAAAAATATTTATACTATAATAAAAAGGGATATAATAAAGCTAAATATTAGATTAAAAATCTAGATTTAAAGCCTAACTTTAAGACTAGTATAGAAACTAATAAGATTAATTTAGAAAAATATATAATAGTTTTGACTTTTTAAGCTAGTAATAGTAATTTTAATATATTAAATATAACTAGTAATAATAAAGATTTCTCTTTTTATTCCTACTTGCCTAATTTAAACTTTAAAATGTTTATTTTAAATTCTAGTACTATTATATATATATAATTAAATAAAGCTTATTTTAGCGATTTATTACCTACTAATAAAATTATTAATTAATTAGTATTTTTGAATATAAAATAAAATAAGCTTTTTCTACTAAACTTACTATTTAAATTATTATTAACTTAATATATTTTAATATTATAGTATTTATACTATTTTATATATTTATAGTAGTTATTAGTTATTATACTCTCTGTTAGCTTATAATAAAACTTTTTAATAATAGTTTATTTTAAGTTTTAAACTTTAAAAAAATTATTAAACTTTAAAGGGATAATAGTAATAGTAAAATAGGCGTAAAATTTATTAAAAATCTTATTTTTATTTCTATTTAAGTTTATAGGAAATTTAGAATTATATAGTAAAATATTAGCCTTAATTACCTTATTAGTTTCTCTAAATATATTATTTAAATTTTATTATACTTTATTAATAATAAGATAAAAGCTTATTATATTAGCGAGTATATAAGACTTAATAATATTAAATACTAATTCCTTATAATAATTATAAATAAAGTTAATTTTATAGCGTTTAGAAAGGTATAGTATTATACTATAAAAGAGTTTAAAAAGATATTATAACTACTAAGCTTTATATTATTTATAATGATTTATTGTTTTAAACTTATTTAAGTTAGGATAATATTTATTATTATATAAAGTAGATATATCTTTAGTATATAAATATATATTTACTCTATAGGTTATTTATTTAAGTGCAAAGTCACTTTCCTTATTAAGTTTTAATTTATAGTTTTTATTAAATTTAAATACAACTTTCTTTATATTAGCTTAGAGGCGTTATATTTTTTTAGGGCTTTAACTTAGTATAATAGGTTATTTATATTATTATAGTATAGCTTATAGGCGGCTTAAACCTTAGTAAAGTCTTAAAACGCTTTTTTTAGCTATTAATTAACTTCTTTCTTTTAAGTATTAACTATAATTATAACTTTTTTATTATTATAAAGCATCTTATGTACTTAGGATACTAAGGCTTCTAGCTTTTAGCTTTTTTCCTTTTTTTATATTAAAGCTAACTTTATATCTAACCTATTAATTATTAATAGTTAGTTTCTATACTTAAAGTTATATATTATAGAAATTATATCAATAGTAGTATTATATTATATAGTAGGCTTATTTCTAATGCTTTTTACTAACTCCGCTATATTATATATATAGGTTATAGTATTTTTACTTATTTTACTTAAGTGGATAGCGTTACTTTATTTTAAATTAAGAATAAAGCAAGTTTTCTTTATAATTTTCAAGTTTTCTTTATAATTTTATATTTTAATAAGCAATTCTTTAAATTTTATTATGATTTTCTTTATCTTCTATAACATTTATTTTTTATATTTTAAATTAATATATAGCTATAGTCGGCTTTTATAAAGTTTGATTTTCTATAAGAATATAGTTAAAGTTATATTTACTTTCTATATTAGAATTGTTTTTAAAGAATTACTTAGGGGTTTTATTAATATTAAATAGAGTATAAAAAGGGTAGCTACTTAAAAGTAAAGTATTACTAAGATTATAAATTATAGGGTATATAATATTTATAGTTTTTTTAATAGTTTTTTATATATCTTTTTTTTATTTAGTTTATAAGTTATTATACTTAGGTTTTTTAAGTATATAGATGCCAATAGCTTTATTAGGTTATATAATATTTAGAAAATATTATAATATAGTTTTTTATATATTTTTATTATATTTAAATAGTATCTCTATTATTGTTATTATAAGTAGGGGTATTAGGTCTTTTATATAAGTAATAGTTAAAATTATCTTAAAGTCTTAGTGTCAGAGGACAGATTACGTTCAAACAGAAGGAGTTTAAGTTTTTTAACAAAATTGAGTTTTGGAAAAATGTTGGAGCTAGCCTGATCGGGATATATAGTCTAGGACTTATATCGTAGGTAGGGGTAATAGTTTAGGGCATATGTTTGAAATCTTAGACGATTGTATTGAAGGACAATTGAGTAATATTAGATTGATTGATTTTTAAGGAGGAAGAACCTCCTTATTTATAGACAAAAAACTATCTAATGATTTGTAATCTTTGTATTTCCAATTATAGATTATAAATATGATTACTAATATTACCGTAAGCTTACATTATAAATCTAAGGGATTTATCATAAGATCTCGTAATCTTACGTCAGATTTAAGGCTTATGCTCGTATTTGAAATCAGTTTTGCCACTAGTTTGCCACGGTGGCAATTTAATTCCAAATACATTTATTAATAGTTTTGATTACTAAGCTTACATAATATATATTTTATTATATATATTTATGTTTTTTAGCTTGATTACGTAATCAACTTATTTTAAGTTAATAAGTAATTACTATTTTAATACTTAGAATAGTAGTTTAGAAGATTAATAAAATTCTAATTATAAGTAGAAGTTTATCTAAGAATTAGATAAAAGTATAGATAAGTGTATACACTAAGCCTAATTAGGCTTAGCGCCCGCTCTAAGCGAATGCCTACGCTAAGCTAGGCCTAGAGCCATTATATTTAAAGATATTTAAGAAGTATTTAGCTATTCTCTTAGCTATATTTAAACTTTAAAATTCTAGAAATATAGTTTACCCTATATTTATATACTTATTTTTGTTACTTAAGAGATTAACTAGCTTAATTAAATCTATATTAATAATTTTATTTTTATAAAATTACTTTTTAAAATAGATATTTAATTAGTATTATTTAATATTAAATAACTTATAACTTATATAAGCTTTTAAATCCTATTACCTTATATATAATTAATAATCTAACATCTAAAAATAAACTTATATATATTTATTTAAAACCTTTTCTAAAGCCTTTTAACTTTAAAACTTTTATAAATAATAATAGTTATTTAGTTTATTAGTATTAAGATAATAGTTAATTATTTTTAAAAAAAGTTTATAGTTATAATATTCTTATAAATAACTATTAAATTATATTATATAGCTTTTATTTAACTTTAAAATATAATATATATATTAATATTAAAGTTTATATTTTAATTAAAATTATTAAATATATTTATAAATACATATATAAAGGAGGGAATTAAACTACTATTAAACTTTAAAATAAAGATAATAGAATTACTTAGTACTTAAATAGCTAGTATATTAAGCTATAATAAGTATTATAATATATATTTAAAAACCTAATATAAAGGTATTTATTTATAGTTTAAGTATTTATTATTTATTTTAAAGGTAATTAACTAATATATTTTTCTAATAATCTATTACTTAATAAATTATAAAATAAGCTTAAAAAGTTTTAGTCAACTTTAACTATATTTTTTAAATATAATTTAAAATACCCTAAAGCTTAAATATATTTATATTATAATTTCCCTTAATATTTTATTTTTAAAAATATAAAAAGCTATAAATTCTAGGCTATATAGTAATAAGACTTTTTTATTAAGTATATATATTTTATTAATATAACTATAAAAGAGTATTATTACCTTTATTTATTACTTACTATTATATAAAAGCCTATTAAGTTTAAAGATATTTATATTATTAAAAGTATTATATATTTAATTTTTAAATAAGCTTATTTTGCCTTAAATTTTCTCTAGGATAATAATAATTAGCTTTTTTATTTTTAAAAAGCTATTACCTTTATAAATAGCTTAAGCCTATAAAAATTATTTATAATAACTTTAGTTTATAATAATATTATAAATTCTCTAGCTTTATAAATAAAATTCTAAGGTTAGTTTATTAATAATTTACCTTTATATATCTTTAAGTTTCTATTTTAAGTTAATTTACCTAACTTTAAATATATTTATAGCCTATATCTCTTATAAAAGATTCTTATAGATCTAAGTTAAGATTTTATAAAGTTTAAACTTCTAAAGCCTATTAATTAATAAAGATAAAGCCTTTCTATAAACCTTTTAATTAATATTAAAATAATTTATAATATTATTAATAAACTTAATTAATTAAATATTTAAATTACTTAACTTAACTTTAAATAATATACTACCTTTAAAACAATTATAGACGCTATTAATTAAAACCTTATAAATATATTCTTTTTTATAAAAGCTAGCTAGTATTAATAAAATTTTTATTTATACTATTTTCTATTATTATTACTATATTAAAAATAATATTATTTTATATATAATATCCTTTAGCATTATAGCTCTATTACTCTTTAGTAGGCAAATATTTTATTCTTAATTTAAAATCCTTCTTTTTTATTTAGCTATTAATATTTATAATATTTTTATAAATAGCTAGCTTATAGTTATAATTTAAAAAGCTAAATTAATTATCTAAAATAAAGTCTTAATATAATATAAATATAATATTATAGCTATAAATTATACTTTATATAATATTATATTTATTAATATTATATTTATTAATAAGTTTCTTTTTAATAGAATATTAATTATATTTAGGGATAATTTTATTTAAATAGTCTTTATAATTAAGAGAAGTAATTAGGCACTTTAAGTTAATACTAGTCTATAAAATTTAGACCTATAGCTTTTACTTTATATACTTTAACTCTATTAAAATATATATTTTTACTTAGGCTTTAATAATTAAGCTTATACCTAATAAATTAATTATATATTTTATAATTTAAAATTATTTAAAATAATAGATTTACTAGCCTAGATCTATTATTAATATTATAATTTAAATTATTTTATTTAGAATATTTACCTTAATATAAAGCTAGTATAAACCTATAATATCTTTAATTTCTTTTAGTAGTATATTATTTTAGGTTTTAAAAATAATATTATTTTAGACTTTAATTAATATATTCTTAACTATATAAGTAGGGCTAAATAGGTTATATATTCTATTAATAAAGTTTTAAATAATAAAAATATAATATATTAAATAGCTACTAAGATTCTTTAGAGCTAAAACTATATTATATTACTTTTATTAACTTTATATTTAAAACTTAAAGCTTTAATTATATTATTAAGAAATCTCTATTTAAAAGAAAGCCTTTATAATAGGACTTATTTAGTAGTAACTTACCTTTATTATAACTATATTAAAGGCTAGATCTTAAAATGTTAATTTAATAGTTAATACTATCTCCTATTTTAAATAAAGCTAACTTTAATTAAAAAAAACTTTCTTTATATCTTTTAGTATATTTAGTTTCTAATTTAGCTTTATTTTATAATAATAGTTAATAAAGCTTAAGGGTAAATACTTAGTATAATTAAAGTTAATCTATATATAAATTATTTTAGTTATAATCAATTATATATTATTTTATCTAAAGTTATAAATATATCTTAGCTAAGTATTCTTTTTAATGAAGGTAATTAAAGCTATACTATTAATATTACATATTTAAAGGTTTTAATTAATTAAATATTAAAGCTTTTTATTAAAGAAATAAAACTTTCTTAAATAGTTTTTATATATAAATCTTAATTATAGCTTTAAAATATAGATCTTAAATATATATTTTTAATATAGCTTTTTAATATAAATTTTAAATATAGGTTTTAAATATAAGTTTTAAATATAAGTCTAAAATATAGTTTTTAAATATAGGTCTTAAATATAAGTCTTTAATATAGGTTTTATATAAAAGCTTTTAATATAGATCTTAAATATAAATATAAAATATAGGTTTTAAATATAGATTTTAAATATATATTTTAAATAGAGCTTTTTAATAAAGATTTTAAATATAAGCCTTAAATATAAGTTTTAAATCTAAGTCTTAAATATAAGTCTAAAATATAGCTTTTAAATATAGCTTTTAAATATAAATCTAAAATATAGGTTTTATATAAAGGTTTTTAATATAGATCTTGAATATAGCTTTTAAATATAGCTTTTTAATATAGCTTTTAAATATAAATCTCTAATAAAAGTCTTAAAAATAAGTTTAAAAGATAGGTTCTGAAAATAGCTTTTAAATATAGCCTTTAAATGTAGCTTTTTAATAGAGATCTTAAATATAAGTTTAAAATATAGCTTTTAAATATAGCTTTTAAATGTAACTTTGAAATATAGCTTTGAAATATAGCTTTGAGATATAGCGTTTAAATATAGCTTTTAATATAGCTTTTAAATATTACTTTTAAATATAGATTTTAAATATAGATTTTAAATATAGATTTTAAATATAGATTTCAAATATAAGTCTAAAGAATAAGTTTTAAATATAGCTTTTAAATATAAGTCTTAAATATAGGTCTTAAATATAGATTTTAAATATAATTTTTATATAAAAGTTTTTTATATAGGTCTTAACTATAAATATAAAATATAAATTTCAAATATAGATTTTAAATATAAATTTTAACTAAAGATTTAGAATATAAATATTAAATATAATTTTTATATAAAGATTTTTAATATAAATTTTAAATATAAGTTTAAAATATAGATTTAAAATATAGATTTAAAATAAAGATTTTAAATATAATTTAAAAATATAGTTTTTATATAAAAGTTTTTAATATAGTTCTTATATAAAAGTTTTTAATATAGTTCTTATATATAGGTTTTAAATATAGGTTTTAAATATAGGTTTTATATATAAATCTTAAATATAGGTTTTAAATATAAGTCTTAAATATAGATCTTAAATATAGGGTTTAAATATATTTATAAATATAGGTTTTAAATTTAGTTTTTAAATATAGATCTTAATAATAGCTTTTAAATATAATTTTAGAATATAATTTTAGAATATAGTTTTTATATAAAAGTTTTTAATATAGCTCTTATATAAAAGTTTTTAATATAGTTCTTATATAAAAGTTTTTAATATAGTTCTTATATATAGGTTTTAAATATAGATTTTAAATATAGGTTTTAAATATAGGTTTTATATATAAATCTTAAATATAGGTTTTAAATATAAGTCTTAAATATAGATCTTAAATATAGAGTTTAAATATATTTATAAATATAGGTTTTAAATTTAGTTTTTAAATATAGATCTTAATAATAGCTTTTAAATATAATTTTAGAATATAGTTTTTATATAAAAGTTTTTACTATAAGTTTTGAATATAGCTTAAAAATATAAGTTTTTACTATAGCTCTTAAATATAGCTTTTATAGGTTTTTAATATAAATTTAATAAATAGATTTTAAATATAGTTTTTAAATATAATTTAAAAATATATTATATGTTATTAATTTTATATTTTTCTATATATATATATATATTTATTTATTATTATTATTATTATTATTATTATTATTATTATTATTATTATTATTATTATTATTATTATTTCTTTTATTAATAATAATAATAATTATTACTTAATATATTAAATTACTATATAAGATATATAATATAATAAACTATTATTTATTAAACTATAAGGTTACTTAATAAAATATAGCTTATAAACTATAAATACTTATTTAATTAATAATTTAATATTATAAAATAAAATAAAATAATAATAATAATTAAATTAAAAGAGTTTAAAGGTATTTATATTTAATTTTGCCTATTTTAATAATAATAATTATTATATATATAAATCTGCGTTTAAGAGGCCTTTAAAAATATAATTAAAAATAAAACCTACTTTTAAAAAAACCCTTTTAAAAATATAGCTAAAATTAATTTAAGAGTTGCTACTATTATCTACTACTACTAATTTAAACGCTAAACTACTATTAAATATATTTATATTGACTTCTAATTTATTATTTATTAATGCTTCTAAGTTATTAATAATATTAAGATAGTATTAATTAAGTTTTTTAAACTATATTTAAAAGTATTATAAAGCTTTTAACAATATTTATTAATACCTTTAGATAACTCTTACTTAATTAGCCCTATACCTTAATAATTTAATAATATTTATACTTTTCTTTCTTTAATTTTAAAATATATTTTAAAATAACCTTTTTCGCTTTTAATTTTTTATTAAACTTTTTTTTACCTTTACTTTTTTTTATTATTTATTTTTTAATTTCTAATTTAAGCCTAGTCAATAAGATTAAATATTAATAACAAAATACTAGTTATATTTTAAATAAAAAGAATAATATTTATAATTTTTATTATATTTATAGCTAAGATAAGCTTTTATAAATAAATTATAGGATTTATATTTTATTTAAGGGCTACTTAGATTTATCTAATCTAAATAGCTAGTATATAGCTTTTTTTAGCTTTAAATGTTTTTAGGCCTAAAGCTAAAGTTAATTTAAGTTAATAACTATAGTTCTAGTTTTAAATATACCTAATTAATAGTTATTAAAGTAGAAATATAGGTAACTTAATATAAACTATTTTTATTATTTTATTAAAAGATCTTAATTTTTAAATAAGTATATTATACCTAGGTTTAATTAGTACTAGTAAGCAAATCTATAATCTTCTAAAGGGTCTTTTCTTTATATTTAAATATACTTAATATCTTATATTTAACCTTAATTAATTATAAATCTTTTTTAGTCTTATTAAACTAATAAATAATACTAATATATAAAGGATAAGCTATTTTTTACTATAATTAAGTTATTTTAAAGATAGATAGGTCTATATTATTAAATTTAAAAGTTTTTAAATTAGAGCTAAAGGTGGGCAGAACAGTTTTAAAGCTAGGCTTAGGGGAAGCTTTTTTTAATATAGATTTCTAAGAGCTTCTAACTAAGGCTAAATTAGCTTTAGTTATAAAAATAGGAAAAAAGGAAAAATTAATAAAGGTTTAAATTTAAATATAACTAGATATAATATAAGAAAACTTATAAAGAATATAAGTTAGTTTTAAATCCTTTTAATCTAAAGCTAATAGCTTTAAATAATAGTTTATAAATTAATAATAAAACTAAATATTATTAAAATATAACTAGCTTATAAATATTTAAAGTTAAGTAGTAAATAATATTAAAAACTTTAACTACCTTAAATATTAAATATTTAATAGTAAATAAGTTTTAAGCTATAATTATATCTAAAAATTAATAATTCTTAAATATATATATACTAAAGTAAAGTGTTTTTAATTAGATTATTTTAGGCTAGAAACAGACTTATATACTTAAAAAACGTAGGCGCTAAGCTATATTAAATAAATTCCTTTAAATTTAAAGTTTATTATGTTATTATTTAAAAAGCTTAAGCTATATAATATAAATATATTAAAAAACTAAAATATATATATTAAATATTATTAAATTCTATTTAATTTTTATATAATAATATTTTAAAAATTAAAACTAAATAATAATAATATAGAATATTCTTTTTTATATTCTTTTTAAGGTTTTATAAATCTTATTAATATTATTCCTTATTAGACTTTTATTTAAGCTATATAAAATTTAATATATTAATTATTTAAATAACTTTTTAATATAAAATTTCTATTTTAATAATAAAAATAAATATTAAATTAAATATTATTTTTAAAACTTTTAAAATCTTTAAATATATATTTATTTAATATTATATATAAAAATTAATTAAAAAAATTTATATATACTATATAAAGTATAGCGATTTTCTAATAAATAAAATAAAATATTACTAATAAATAATTAATTTATTAATCTATTTATTTATATATACTAGGCCTAATTTAACTTTTTTAGTTAATAATTATATTTATTATATAAGTAATTTTAATAATAATTAACTTAAGGCTTTAAATTATATTTAACTTTATTTAAAAAATATAATAAATTATAAAATATTATATAGAAGTAGTAATAAACCTAATCTAATTAATTATATAGATAGTAATTAAAGCCTATACTAAAATTACTACTAGAGCTACTTTATAACTTTTTAAAATCAAATAAAGAAAATAATTATATACTTTAAAATATTAGCAAATCTAAGTATCAAAGATACTTTTAGACTAATTATTATTATAAAAAAGTAAATAAAATATAATACTATTTACTTAAAAAATATATATATACTTTTATAAAACTATTATCTATTTTTATATACTTTATAGATAATAATACTTTTATTATTATTACTAAGCTTATAAAAACCTTTTTAACTATGATATTATAACTATATAATTAATATTAATAATAATTATACTTTTAAAAGAATATTTCTTTAGTAAGCTAATATCTTCTTTTTTTTTTATACCTATATAAATAATAGGGAAGTTATAGAGATAATAATCTTCGCTGTTAGCTATTTTCTAGTTTTATTTCCTATTTTATTTAAGATTTTTAAAGCTAAAATAGCCTTTTTAGCTAGTTTTTTAAACTCAATAATAATTATTATACTTAGGATTAGTATAGGTTAAGTTAAGTTATAAGGGCTATAATTTAACCTAGTAACTTAAACTAACCCAACCTAATATATAACCTAATTTAGCTAAGTTAAGTTAAGTTATAAATTAGGTTAACTTAATAGTAAAGATTAATTATACTAAAAGCTAATATTTTTATTAATTAGAAATAGCATTTATTATTTAATTCTATTAATCTATATAATATAGGGTATCTTAATTATATTTAGTATTTTAAAAGTTTTTAAGAATTAAAGTTTATTTCTATTTATTACTAGTTTTATCTTTATAATAAGTATAAAGTAAAAGCTTTATTATTATTATTTTAAATAAAAACCTTAGCTTATAATATAATACCTTAACTAAAAAGGATTTATATATATATCTTTAATACTATTCTTTATACTACTTTTTCTTTTACCTTTTTATTATAATTTTTATTTTTATTTAACTTAGTTAATTTATTACTATTTAATTAATAACTATTAATTAATTAAGCTTTTTTTTACTAGTAAATATAGTATTAAAACTAATACTTATACTAGTAGTAAAACTAGGCTTAATACCTATATTAATAATAAAACTAAAAATACTATTTTTACTAGTAATACTTTTAATATTAAAATTATTAGCTAAGCTAAAACTTCTAGTATTAAAACTACTTTTTCTACTTAGATTACTTTTTTTACTAAAATTACCTTTTCTGTTAGGACTACTTTCTCTACCAGGACTATTTTCTTTACTAAGAGGAAAATCCTTAATAGTAAGATCCTTATTAGTATTATTAGAAAGAGGGGGTAAAAGAGGTTTTAGTATAGTCTTTTTACTTATTTTGCTTATACTTATAATTTTAGTTTCTTTTTTTTTCTATTAATATAATAAAGCCTAATCCTTTAATAGTCTAGTAATATTATATTTAAATTAACCTTTTAATAGATTATAAGTAAGCTTAGGCAAGTTAATATTATAATTTATATATAATATTAATATATTACTTCTAGGATTATAATAAACTAATATACTAAATAAATAAATAAATAAAAAAATAGACTAAATCTTTTTTAGCTATATAATAATATATTCTATATAAATTATATATAAGTTAACTATTATAAATTAATAGAATTTAGTTGATTAAACTATTTAGATTAATAGAAATATAGCTATTTTACTTTTAAAAAAATTAATTATAATTACTTTATAAGTTTTTTATAAAGTACTTATAGCTTCTAATTATTATTTAAATTCATTATTAAGATTTTTAGTAATTTTTTTAATAAAGTAAAAAAATAATACTTTACTAAGTAATAAACCCATTTCCTTCTAATAGTATATAATGTCCTATAAAGCTTTAGTTATTTTAATATATTAAAAAAGTTTTAAGTAATTTTATAATAATAAAATTAATAAAAAGAAAATAAAAAGAATATAATAAAAGCTATAAAATTAATAGAATATATATATAGTAGATTTACTTTTTATTTTTACTTTCTACTTATAAGCTGCTAGTAGGTTAATTATCTTTTTAATATATCCTATACTAGTAAGCTTAATAGGGGTCTTTAATTTAATACTAGTTTAAACTTTACTTCCTTTTTTTACTATTATTTCTTTTTTTATTAATCCTTATTTACTTACTTTTAATAAGTAGCTTACTAAAACTTTAAATTTTATATTATAATACTTATTTTAAAAAGTTAGAAATAGAGAATTAATATTTTTAAGAGAAATAATAAAGTAATAATAGTATAATAATAATAAGTTTAATAGAAGTTATTCCTATACTATTACTTAAGGAAATTCTATATTTAAAAAAAGTAAAAAAATATAAATATAATAATAGAAATAGAAAAAGAAAAAAACTAAAATAAATAAAAGTAAAGTATTAAATAAAGTATTAAATTAAATAAATAATAGAGACTAAGTACTTTTTTAAAGGTAAGCTTTAGAATATAGAATTTATATTTAAAAAGTATATATATATATAGAATTCTTCTTTAATTAAAAAAAGTATAAAGTTTTATTAATCTATTATTACTTATATTTAGAATTTTATTAATTTTATAGCTTAAAGTAATACTAAAATAAATAGTATTTATTTAAGCTAGTATATACATAGCTTTTAGCTCCCCTTTTTTTTTTACTTTATTTACTTTGCTTTTTATTTTATTTCTTTTTCTTTATTTACTTTTATATTTATACTATGTTTCCTACCTATTTATCTAATAAATAAAATTCTTATTTATATAATATACTATTATAATTATCTCCTTATCTTTCTATTTCATAATTTGCTATAAGCTACTCTTAAACTAGTTTACATTCTATGTCTAGCTTTTATTTTAGTTTTTTAAGCTTAAAAATACTTTTTTAGTAAATATAAAAAGAATTAAACTAATCTTAAAGTAGATAGTATAGTCTAGTAAATAATAAAGCTTTTATAAATTAACTAAAATTCTAAATCTAATTATTTGCTCTTTATTAACTTATTTTAATAGCTTTATTTAGTTAACTTTTATTTTTATAAAATAAAAACTTTGCTTTCTATATACTATATTATTTTAAAGAGGAAATTATAGTTTTCTATAATTTATATATCTAAAAAAGAGTAGAAGTAATAAAAGCTATATTTAATACTATTAATCTAAACTACTTAATCAAGGTATAAAGTCCCTATAGAAATATATTATTACTTAGTATATAGCCTAGTATAGTTAAAGCTTAAATATAACTAAAAAATATAAATCTATAAAAATATAAAGTTAAAAAAACATAGAATACTAAGTATTTAATAATATTTATATATTTAAAAAAAATATATAGTTCTAAAAAGTAGTTTAATTTAAATATAAAAATAAGATCTAGTTTAAAAACTAAAATAAAGCTAAATTTATTTATAAAAAATTATAATTTAAAAGCTTTCTATTAAGCTTTTAAACTATTATTTTTAATTATCTATTAATTTTATTTTATTAGATAAGCTAAAGGAAGTAGTTTTAAATTTAAAGCTAAAAATATCTTATTAGTATATAATATGTTTAATATTTTATAAAAAATCTAAAGTAACTATTTAAATATTATATTATAAGAATAGCAAGTAAACTAAGTTTAAAAATCTAATAATAACTTTATTAAATATAATTCTAGTAATTTTAATAATAATAAATATACAGAAGCTTTTAATCTAAATTCTATTAAATAAAATATTTAAATAATAATTACTAATTAAAGTAAAGAGTATAAAAAAGCTAAAAGCTATAGCTGCAAATATAATATATATTATAATACTTAGATTTTTATTATAACTAAAAGTATTTAGTATAAATTAATTATAATTTTTCTAGCTAAACTTAAATATTTAGAAAAATATAATAATATTATTATATATAACTATAAAAAATATATAAGTATTTTATTAATTTTAATTAATATATTTGTTTTTTTCTATTAATTATTATTTTTAATTATTTATAAACTAAGTTTAAAAGGAAGTAAATACCTTATAAATATTTTATTAAAATAGAGATTATTATTTAATAAAATATAATATTATATTACTAGCCTAATAAGCTTTATTTTTACTTACTTAAACTTATAAAATAATAGTAAAAGTATAATTACTAACTATATAAATAGATCTTAAATAATATAAATCTAAAAACAGTTAAATAAATATATAAATTAGTAATTAAAAAGTTTAGTAAAAAGCTTTTAAAGGATTAGAAGTAATTAAAATAAAAATATATATAATTATATTTAATAAATATAATAATTACTACCTATTTTATTTAAACTAGTTTAATAAAAAGTAATAATTAATTAAAATATCCCTATTTTATATAAGATTATAAGTTTGTAGCTATTTTATTTAACTATTAAATAATCTTATAGATAAAGTATTTAATAATTTAAATTTTTTTTTTATAATTATAATCTTTTTTATATATATTATAATAAGTTAGCTAATTATATTTTTTTATTAGTTTAATTTAGTATTTTAATTAATTTCTATTAAATATTTATATTTAAAATATTGAATAAATATAGCTTTTATAACTTTTTAAAAAGTAAATAAAGCTATAGATTAAATTCGCTTATAAAATCTTAATTATATAAAGATTTTTTTATTAGATAATTAAAAGAAGCTTTATAAATTAAAAGTTTAATAGATTTTTAGAAGTATTAGATCTCTTATAAAATATATACTATTATTTTAAAAGTTATTTTATAAGATTCTTTTATTTATACTTATTTACTACTTAGTTTATTTCTTTATTATTTCTTTTTATATATATTTTTTAATAATAATATATATAAAGCTTTTAATATTTAATATTAAGTTATTAGTAAATATTTTAGACTATACCTTAAGCTACTTTAGTTTTCTATATTCTATAGATCTATATTTAATTATAATTTAAATAACTTAAGATAAAAGTAAAAAAAGAATTCTATTATAGGATAAAGTTAAGTATTTAAAAAAAAAAAATTAAAATCTTTATAAAATCTACTAAAAAAAGCTAGCTTATAATAGTAGTCCCTATTTTTAAGTAGATAAGCCTAGCTTAGAAAGGCTTATTTTAAAAGTCTAAATATAAGATATAATAACGCTTATAAATAAGTATATTATTATTTAATATAATATAGTTTTAAATTTATTATTATATATCTTATTATTAAATTATTAAAATATTTTATTATTAGTTATTAAATATATTTATTACTTTCTAATTTTTTTTAATACTTTGTTAAAATTTAGATTTAAATTCTAATAATAATATAAAAAATATTACCTTTATTAGTTAATTAACTACTAGTTAATTAACTATTTTTATTAATTTTCTATATAAAAGCAATAATACTAAAGTTTATTAATAAAGTAAAGAAAATAATACTACTTTTTAAACTTAGTAGTAAACTATATCTTAGTATTAAAGAAAGTTTAAATAAAAAGTGAAAATCTATTAGGGCTTTTAAAATTAAGAGTTTAATATTTAGAAATTATATAGTAAAAGTATAAGGGTATATAATAATAAGCTTTATATAGTCTATATATAATATAATATTTTTTAATATATTTTTAATATAAGTTAGTTAGTAATACAGCGATATTAAACTACTTTAAAATAGATAAATATAAAAAGTTTATAGATATTTAAGGATTAAAGTAGCTTGAAATCTATACTAGTATTCTAAAGTAGATTAGTTATATTTTACTTTCTTCTATTAAGTATAATAAAAAAATTTAAAAAAATTAATAAAAAGTTTAAAATAATTTAATAAAAAAATTAATATTATAATAATCTTAGAAATTATAAGCTAAAGTTAAAAAAGCTATAATTAATAATTATAAATTAATTCAATTTAATTTTAAAAATATACTTTTATTAATAGTTATTATTACTAAAATATTTTATAACTTTATTAATAATACTTTTATTTAATATCTATTTTTATACTTAAATCCTAATATATAGTTACTAAATATATTTATAGTTAGAAATAGGATATTTATTAAATAAAAAGTTTTAAACTTATTTTATTAAGTATATTGCTAATAGAAGGGATAAAAGTTTTATTAGCTTTAAATAGCTAGTTATTTTATAGTTAATTAGCTTATATAGGGATTACTATATATTTTATTAATTTTAATTAAATATATTATAAAATAGTAATTAAATTTAAATATATTAAAAAGCTTTATTCTAGTATTAATTTCTATTTATACTTTACTAAAGTTATATAATATTACTATATTAAGGATTATATTTATATTATTATTATTAATAATATAGGAAATATAGGTACTCTATTTTATAAAATAGTTTTTAAGTATTATAAGATAAATAAGAAATTTAAATAGATATTTATTACTTAAAATACTAAATATATTCTATATTTTACTTATATTATTTAACTAGTATTAAAAAAGATAATAGGCGTTATAAAGATTAAGCTTTTAAATAATAAATTATAAAAGAACTAAAATAATAAATAAAATATATAGGAAATAAAATTAATATATTTAATAGACTCCTAGACTTTACTATAGCTTTTAGCTAAAGTAAGAAAATATTTTTCCTCTTCTTAAGGTTTCTATTAATCTTTATAATAATTTTATTAATCTTAAGCTTTAATTTTATTAACATATTATTTAATTAAAGAAGTTATTCATATATATAAATATAAGTAATTAATATAAGTTTAAATTCTATATAATATAATAAGAATAAATTAATAAAACTTTTAAGTATTTAATTAAAAATAAAGCTAAATTAAAAATAAAACTAAAACCTTTAAAACTTATTTAAAATGTTATTACTTAATAAAATTTAATATTTTATATAATAATATATATATTCTATTTCTACTACAATTTTGAGCTTTCTTTAGATAAATAAATAACTATAATTTATTTAATAAATATTATAAAATAATTTATAAAATTAACTTATACTATTAGCTATATAAAAATAATAATTATATATTAAGTATTCTTAATTTATAAAAAGCTTTTTAATTATTTTAAAGATATATAAAAATATTTTAAGTATAAATATATACCTTAGAAAACTAAAATAAAAAAAGTATTATAAGTAGCTAAAATAAAATTATATTTTTATTATATAAAAACTAAAGAAAGCTTTAAGTTTTTTTATAATAGGGCTATACTTTTAGATTTAGCTTATAATAATAAAGTATTTAAAAGGGTAGATTAGAATACTTATAATAAATATAAATTATAAGCCTCTTAATATTAATAATTATTTAAAAAGGAATTTAAAAATAAAAAATAGTTTTTACTTTATATTAAATATTTATAAAAAGGCCTAGCTAAACGAATATAGTATAAAGTAGATAATTACTTAGTTTTAGTTTTTATATTAGATAATAATAATAATAAAAAAAAGAGTATAAATAAGAGTAAATTTATATATTATTATAAAAATAGTAGGATATTATTCTAAAAAAGTATAAAGATATAAGCATAATACTAACTATAATTTAGTACTTTGGAAGTTATTTTTAAATAATAATATTTTATTATAATAGAAATTATTATTATTTAATTATCTAATTTTAAGTAAAATTACTTATAATATCCTAGCTATAATAATTAATAAAGTTAAGGTTAAAAGACTTTTCTTATATAGCTTTAAGCTATATAATAATAAGTATTAAGCTTTAGCTACTTTTTAAGTTTATATATTATTCTATAAGTATAACTAAAAATAAGAGTAATAAAACTTTTATAAAGTAATATATATAAATAATCTTTTTATAGAAAATATAGCTAAAGTAAATAAAAAATAAAAAAAGGAAATTTATTAAGTTAATCTTAAGGAGAGGCAGTAATATAAAAAAGAATAAAAATAAATAAATAATATTAAATACTAGCTGTTTTATATAAAATCTAAAATTAATAAAAGTATATAGCTTAATATATTAATAATAGCTAACTAATATTATTAAATTATTAAACTTAAAGTAAATAAGTCTTTCTTTTCTATTAATCTTAATAAGCTTTAAAGCTTAGTTTTTATTAATTTTATAAATTATATTATTTAATTTCTATTAATCTTTTTTACTATATTATCTAATTTCTATTAATTTTCTTTATAATATACTTCTAGATTAGGTAAAAGAACTTATACTTAATAAGTATTTATATTATAGTTTTTAACTTTAAGATAGAAGAAAACTAGAATAATATTTTTATTTAATTAAACTTAAAAAATAAGTATAATTTTAATAAATTAGATAATAATAACTATAATAATAATTAAATCTAAAATCTAGCTAAAAAGCTATTTTTGCTATAAATACTTATAAAGCTTTAAGCTTTTTATTTTTTAAATTTTCTAAAACTCTAAATATAAATTATATAAAAATTTAGTCTTTTTAAAAAATAAATATAGGTAAATAAGTAGCTAGAATATTATATTAAGTTATATATATACTTACTAGATTTTATTAGACTTTTCTATATATAGATTTACTATTAAATTAAACTATTAAGTTTCTAAACCTAATCTAATCCTAGTTAGGTTAGGTTGAAGCCTTTATAACTTAACTTAATAACTTAATCTAATCCTACTAATTTAAGTTAAACTACTAGGTTAACTTATATTAATCCTAAGTATAATATTATATTATCTTTTTAATATTTATTTACTATAGCCCTTTAATTTAAGTCTTTATTTCCTTTTTTATTATATTTTTTTTCTTTTATATATTTATATAAAATATTCTTTAAATAAAATTCTATGAGATGATACTAGTAAACTAGTTTAAGTTTAATTTTATTAATTAATATATAATATATAATAGTAATATTGCTAAAATTTATACTAACTTTAGGAAAAGGCTCTAATTAAATAGATTTATTATCTTTATTTTCTAGTATATTATAAAAACTTTTATTATTATTAATATATTTTATTCTCAATGTTAAATAATCTTTTTCTCTTTAAAAAGATTAGCTTTCTTTATATAAGTCTAATAAAGTAAAATATATTAACTTTTAATATAAATAATTAAAGTTAGCCTTAGTGAAATATATATTATAAACTATAGATTCTCTTTAAGTATTTATAAAATATATTAATATATTAGGTACTATTAGTCTATAAATAACTATAGACTAAATTATTAGTTTATAAATAGCTAGAGGCTAAATTATTAAACTATAAGTATTTATAAGCTACTTTACAAATATTAGTTTTTAGTAATATTAAAAATAATTATTATTATATTTTTAATATAATTAAATATTTCTAATAATAATTATTAATAAAGGGTATAATATTAATAATTGTTTTCTAGTACTTTATAAAGCTAGATTTAGCTTATAAACCTAATTTATATTTAATAATAATATTAAAAGTAATATTAAATATTTATATTATTAAATATTAATAAGCTTAAAGCTAGAATTAAAATTAAAATTACTTTAATAGATATTTTAATAAGTATCCTTTATATAAGTATTAAAAATAAACTTAAAGATTAAATAATAAATTATTTAAATAAGATAGCTTTTTAATTATTTTAACACTTTTTATCTACTATTTTTTAAAGAAATTTAATAAATTTTAATCTTATTATAAGTTAGTTTATTTTTATAAAACTCTTTTTTCTTATTTTATATAACTTATTATTCTTAGTTCTAACTTTAATATTGTTTTATATAGTTTAATTAAATAATTCCTTCTTTTTTTTAACTTAGTAATAAAAGTCTAAATATTTATCCTAGATTTTAATAATAAGATAATTGCTTATAGTTCTATTATTAAATTATTCTAGGCCTAGATATATTATATATACTTATCTATAATATTTACTTATTTAATAAACTTTAAAACTAATTAAATATAGAATACTATTTCTTAGCTTTTTTTTATATTTAGGAAACTAAAATTTTACTTATTTAGCTTAATTATTACTATTACTATAAGTAGTTTAATTTATTTTTTTAATTACTTAAAAAGTTATTTAAATTTAAATAAAGATATTAATAAAAAAAATATACTTATTTTCTAAAAGAGTTTATAGCTATTATAATAATACTAACCCTTTAAAATAAAAAATAATATTATATTATATAAATTTATTATCTTTTAAGTAAGCTTTATCCTTAATTCTCTATAATTAAGTATAAATATTATAATAAATTATTTCTTTATAAAAATAAATAATATTCTTTATTTTATAAGTATATTTATAGTTTAGCTATAAAAGGCTAATATCTAAACTGTAAAAAGCTTTTTTTAAACTATTTTATATTAATAATATAAATTATAAGTTAATATCTCTATTAAAGTTACTATTTCTATAATTATTTTAATTATTTATATATTAATTAATAAAGTTTTCTATCTATTTTACTGTTAATATACTTTAATATAATTATACTATTACCTTAGTAATTCTCTATTTTAAAATTTTTAAAATTTTTTTTTAAATTAATAAATATACTATTTAATTAATTATAAATTATATATTTTTTATTAAAATATAAATTTTTAAATTTTTTTTTTATAATTTAGTATATATATATACTTTTTATATTAAAATATATCTAGGTAGCTTATATAAGGTATAAGTAGCTTTTAAAGTATTTAGCCTAAGCTAAGCCCCTTATAGCCTCTAATGCCCTTAAAAAGTAAAGTAATTTAGCTTAAAATAAACTTATTTTATCTTAAGATTAAGCTAGTCTTAGAGCTAAGATATATAGTTTAAGTAGTTAAAAATTGAGAAAATAAGCTCCTATTATAAGTAAAATAACTATAGATAGCTTTTAAACCTAGTTTTTTTAAAGTAGATAAGAGTTAATAAAAGTAATAAAAATAAAAATAAATTTAGTAATTATTAAAATTAAATATATTTAGAGCTATTTAGGCTAAAAACTCTTACTAGAGCTATATATAAATACTATTTAAGTAAATTATATTATAATAAGTATAGTAATAAAAGAGCTATAAAGCTAAATTCTAGTTTAATTTAAAGATATCTAAGTAAGATTATATTTAAATACTTTCTATTAATAATAAAATAATAAATAAAGTAGACTTCTTATAATTAATAAAGGAGCTAGACTTTATAAAGTAAACTATTTAAATATTTAAATAATAAATTAAAAAACTATATTTTATATAATAGCTATAATATAAAAGTGAAATAAACTTCTTATTAGCGATAATAAAGCTATTTCTAAAGTATTTTTAATATTAAAGTAATTAAGTATTAAATTATAAGACTATAGTCTTTATAATATTAAGATAAGTTTTATTAGTAAACCTTTCTAAAAAATACTTAAAATTATATAATACTAATTTATTATTATTTAATAAAATTAAATAATAAAGTATTAAAAATATTATTTTAAACTTAAATTATAATAGAAAGTTTTAAAAGTATTTTAAAGTAGTAGCTTTATAAAGTTATTAGTAACTATATCTATAGTTAAATAGTATTTTAACTTAACTTATTTATTATTAATATATTCTTTAAAGAATTATTAGCAAAAATTTTAAGCCTATATATAGCGTAGAATACATAGAATACAGGAAAGTATATATCTGCTTTTATGCGCAGTTTGCGCAAGCAGTTTATAAACTAAAAAAATGAAACCTTTTTAAAAACACCTCCTTTAATAAAAGGTATTATAGCTTAATAAATTGTATACTAGGGCAACCTATAGCGTAGATTTCAAGTCTTTAAAATTTTTAAAATACATGTAATATTGAGCGAGATATTAGCGTTTTAAAATAAAGAAAAAGTTTATTTTTATTAAAACTCTATAGTTTTTCGCCAAGCCTATATATATAATTAGCTAATCGTAGTACCTTGTAATTTGCGTAAATTATAAGGCAATTGCAGGTCTTAGCACTAGATTTTTGCTAATAATATATATTTAATATATATATACTTAGTTTTATTATAGTTTATAAAGTTCTTTATAAGAGTAATAATACCCTAATTATTATAAAAGATAATTATTATAAAAGTAAAAGTATTTTTAATAAACTTTTACTTTATTAGGAATATATAATTAAAAGTAATATTTTTTAAATTAATTTTAAATAAAATAGTAAAGTTAAATATAATTTTAATTAGCTAGCTAAATAAATATTCTAGCTAAATAGCCTCTTCAGTTATATTAACTTAACTAATATATTTAACTTTATAAATAAATAAAAATATTATAAACTATTATTTAAAAGACTAGTTATATAATAGCTTTAAGTCTAGCTTAGCGTAAGCATTCGCTTAGAGTAGGTGCTAAGCTTAATTAGGCTTAGTATATATATTTATTTATACTTTTATCTAATTTTTAGATAAACTTCTATTTATAATTAGAATTCTATTAATTTTCTAAACTATTATTTTAAAACTTTAATATAATTCTAACTATTACTAGTATAAAGGACCTAATACCTTTACTTATAATAATAGTAATAAAGACGCTATTTAAATATAATAGAAATATATAAAAAATAATATTATAATATTTTCTAAATATTATATAACCTAATAAAGCTATTAGTATCTATATATTTAAAATACTTAGGTATAATAACTTATAAACTAAAAAAAGAGGAAAATATATTAAAAACTATTAAAAAGACTATAGATATTATATACTTTATAATCTATAGTTTCGGCAACGCTTTATTTTTAAGTAGTTACTTTTTTTATACTTTATTTAATATTAATAAAACCTTTAAATAATTTTTTAAAAACAACTTTAATATAAAAACTAAACATAATTTCAACTATATTATTATTAAAAATAAAGCTTTATAAAAGTTAACTATAGTTATATACTAGTTTAAAATATAAAAAGTAAATATTATAAAAAATAAAAAAAACTATAATAAAATTTAAGGAATTACCAATTAAATTAAAGGTATATTAGTAATATTATTAAAGTAAAAAATATAAAAAGAACTTACTTTACTTTTAATTTTAAATAAAGCGACACTATCTATTTAAATAAAATAAATAAAAATATTATAACTTATATATATAATATAATAGAATTAGTAAAGAGTATTAAAAATAAGTTTATAATATAGTATAATACTATTATTAATATAATTTTAATAATATATAATTTTGAATATAAAAACTAACTATTAATAAATAATAAGTTAAATATAAAGTTAACTTTAATATAAGAAAAAAAGAAAAGCTAAATACTTAAAACTTTAATATCTTAAGTAAATAAAATACTTTATAATAATAAAAAGGTTATAATTATAGTTAATACTTAAAAGGAAAAAATTAATTAATAATTAAAAATAATATTTTAAAATTTTACTAAAGTCTAAGCTACTTATAAACTATATTATAATAATATAAATAATATATTATACTAAGTTAAAGCTTTAAGAAAAAAGGTATAATACTTATAAATTAATATAAAAAAATTATATTTATATTTAATAAAAATTATAACTTAAAGCTTAATAAAAAAAATAACTTTATACTTTAATAAATAATTTATAAAGTAAATATATATTTATATACTAAAAATATATTTATTTTAAATAATAGTAAATATTATTTTAATTTAAATAATTTAAAAAAAATAAATAATTATAAATAATATAAAGCTTAATAGTTATAATACTTCTTTAAACTCTTTTATAATATAGTATTATATTTCTTTTTAATATTATAAAATTAATTTTATTTATAATTATTATAAAAAACTAGTATTTAGTATTATTAAGTCTTATATACTTGTTAATATAATAAGCCCTTATTTTATTATTAATAAAATATAATAAAACTTAAATAATATTAATATAGTCTAGATATTCCTTAAATAGGTTATAAAAAGCTTAAATTTTCTAAGTGCAGCGAAAACCGCTTTTTAAGGAATAGTTTTACCTATATTATAATATAGTTTTATATTTATTAAGTTAGCTTTTAATTGTATTAACTTACTTAGAACGAAAAATACTATTAATATTTATATTGCTATATATATATAAACTAAGAATATTTAACACTTATAAATACTTTAAACCTAAAGTTTTAATACTATTTTAAGTTTAGAATAATTACTTTAATAGAAAGTTTTATAGTAATTAAAGTCTAAGACTATTATAACTAAAGTTTTATAGCGATTAAAGTTCTATAGTAATTAAAGTCTAAGACTATTATAACTAAAGTTCTATAGCGATTAAAGTTTTATAGCAATTAAAGTTCTATAGTAATTAAAGTTTTATAGCGATTAAAGTCTAAGACTATTATAACTAAAGTTCTATAGCGATTAAAATTCTATAGTAATTAAAGTTTTATAGTAATTAAAGTTCTATAGTAATTCAAGTTTAGGATTATTATAATATCCTACTTCTAATTAATATTTAGATTAAAAATTTTAATTATTTTCTTTTTAAATGTTTAGGGCATTCTTCCTTAGCTTTAAATTATTTTTAACTAAAATTAATAATATTAGAATTAAAATTTTATTATATAGATTTAAAGATAGATTTAAATATAGTTCTAGCTAAGCTATAATTAAATTAAATAAATTTTTTATTTTTTAAAAAGAGCTAATTAATATACTAGTTAACTAATTTCTTTAATAATTTAAAATAATTTTATATATTACTATAATAGCTTTTTTATAATCTTTATTATAAATAAAATATTATAGCTTTTATTAAAATATATTAATACTTAATTTTCTATTTCAAAGTATATTAGTTTATACTAATAATTATATAAATATTTATTTACTATTTATATTATTAAAATAATATTATAAGCTATAGCCCTAGTAATTATTCTATTTAATAGTACTTTAGATTTTATACTATTAAGTTTTAATAAAAGTAAATTAAGGGCTTTATTTAGTATAATACCTTTAAGAACTAAGAAGGGTAAATTATTAAAAATAGTTTATAAGTATAGTAATATATATAACTATAAAAAGGGTTTATTTAATATAATAATATAAAAGTGTAGAGCAATCTTAGTTATTTAGTTTATTCGCTTACTAGTTTTATTTATTTATAGGTAATAAGTAGTAGAATATAGTAGCTTAACCTTAAAATACTTAAAAAAAAGTAGACTAAAATTTTAATAGAAATTTCTAGTCTTAGTCTAAAATTAATACCTTTAATATACTTTAATTTATAATATTTAATTAGTCTACTAATACTAAAGCCTATTAGGATATAGGCTATATCTTTTTTCCTAGAATAAATATTATTATATTTAATTTTTTTTAATAGTAAGTAAAGCTAGGATAAAATTAATTACTAAAGTATAATATAAAGTTAATAAAATAATAATTAATTAGAATAAACTATATAAATAATATTATTAAATTTAAAATAATAGATATTTTAGATAATAATATATATATACTTAAAAGTAAATTAATAAATTATTAATATAATATAATAATAAAATAATTAAGAATATTTTTTTATATTCTAGATAAGTATTTTTACTATAGGCTATAGTAAAAATATCTAGGAAAATTAATAATAGAATATAAAGTTTTTAGATATTTATAACTTAATTAGTGAGAGCAGACTCTTATAGTATAGGTTTTTAATATAATAAATTGATTGTCTAGCAAGCTATCTAAGAATATAATTATAGAAGAAGAGTAATGCCAAGCCAGGTAGGGCTAAGCTAGGCCTAATTAGGCGATTAGACTTATCTAAGCTCCTAGAGGCTATGCTAATAGTTTGCCCTCTTTTAAAAAATACTTATACCCTATAAGCTAGTATAACTATCTATATCCTTATCAATATAGTTTTTAGCGTTTTTAGACGATTAGGGGGCTATGGAAGCGCTTAGGCAGGTAAACTATTACTTAACCCCTTGTATAAGCTAGCTAAAAATAATTATATAGTCTAGCTCTTAAAAACGCTTTATAGGAGCGTAAAAATAGTTGAAATTTAGTATATAAGGCTGCAAGGAAAAAGCCTATTAAAGAGTCTAATTTAGAGGCTAGTTTAGAGGCTAGTTTTTTTGTTGTTTTTAAGGAGGAGAAGGAGGAGGAGGAGGAGCAAACTTGTCTATAATAGGAGCTATATACGTAGTCTGTTTCTCTAGCTGTTTTGCTTGTATTTTAGCTAGAGAAGACGCGTTTTAAAGCTGCTGTTGCTTTGATTAGAGTTGCTTAGATTAGTGTATATGTGCGGAAGTATATTAGTTATTTTAAGCGCTATAATTGGCTCGGATTATTGTAATAAAGGAGAGGAGGCTTTAGAATTAGCTATCGCTTATAATAATATCTCCCTTATAAGCTATAATACTAATTAAAGTAACAGCTTAGTAGAAAAAATTCCTAGTAAGCAAAGTGCCTAGTAAAAATAATCCTAGTATAGAAGCTAGTACTATGAAGCTAGTAGATTAGTTCTTTAAGTGTTGCTACTAAATTGAGAGCAGACTCTTATAGTATAGGTTTTTAATATAATAGATTAATTGTCTAGTAAGCTATCTAAGAATATAATTATAGAAGAAGAGTAATACTAAGCTAGGTAGGGCTAAGCTAGGCCCAATTAGGCGATTAGACTTATCTAAGCTCCTAGAGGCTATGCTAACAATTAGTATAAAATAATAAATTATTAAAAAATATTTATATATACTATATTAATATTATAGAATAAACTTGTTAATTAACTAGTAGTATTAAAATACCTATAAGTATAAATATAACTAAATTTTTATTCGCTAAAAGTAAAACTTTTTAAAGTAAATAAATAGTTATTTTATTTAAAAAAATATTTTTAAATAAAATAAAAACCTTTTTAAGTATTTATTATTTTAGTTATAATTATAAATAAGTAATAAAATTTCCTTTTAAATATAGTAAAAAGTATAGATTTAAATTTATAATAGAATAGTTTTTACTTTTAATAAAAAAAAGTATTATAATATTTTTGCCTAGTATATTATTATTATTAATTTATTTATTTATATATTATTAAAATTTATTTTTCTAATAGCTATTAAGAATTTATTAATAGAACGCTAGCGATATTTATATTAAAGTTATTATAAAAAAGATTTTTAGTTTAGTATATAGGGAGTCTAGCTTTAAGAAATTTTTTGCTAGTATATTTATATCTAATTTTGCTTATTTAAGTCTAGAAAAAGTATTTAAAATAATATATTCCTTATATAGTTTATATTATATATAAAATTAATAATATTATAAATACTAAGATATATAAATAAGTTTTATACTTATTTTTATTGTTAATATAGTTATAGTAATAGATTTTTAGTTTATAATATTACGTAAAACCGAATAATCTATTTATATAATAATAGAATATTTTAAAGATTTAATTAGGTATTTTATCTTCTTTACAACTTAGATAAATCTAGTTATTTCAAATTCTATAAGCTAATAGTTTTTCTCTATACTAATTAATATATATAAAAAGTAGAGTATTTAAAAAATTGAAATCTTTATTTATTATTTATCTAGAATATAGTTATTTTTAATATAAAATAATATTACTTTAAAATTTTAATCTTTAAAAGCATTTAAGTTAATTTATAAGTTTTAGTCTAGGTTAAGATAGCTTAATATAAATAGGTTTAATAGCAATTCTTAAATTAAAATTTGTTTTCCTATTCTAGTATTAAAAGTTTATTAAAATAGCGTTTAAAAAAATAAGTTCTTTTTTAATTTTCCTAGGAAAAACCTTTTTTAAGAAATAAAATTTTAAGCTTTTTTAAAGGATTAAATAGTTAGGAGTAGAATAGAATATAATATTATAAATAGCCTATAAAACTAAGTTAATATTTTAACTTTAATAAGGTTATAAAATACTTAAGCTTAGAAATCGTTTCCAACTTTTTTTATATTATTATTATACTAAATAAAAAGATTTTTCTTCTTAGTAGCAATATATTTAAATATTTAAAAAAGACTTTCTTTAGACTAATTAAAATATTATATTTTAATAGAAGTAAAGAAAGCTAGTAAAGGTAGTTAATATACTTTTAAAGTAATTTATTACTATAAATAATATTATTTATATATACTTTAGCAAACTATTTAACTCCTTATATAATATAATTAATTTAGTATTAGATATATATAATTAAATTCATATAGCTTATAATTAGAATATAAAATAGTAATTAAAGTAAATATATTATTAATAAGAAAAAGATATTATATTAAGGACTAATATAAAAATATAGCCCTATAGAAGTACTAGAATATTAGATTATAAAAGGACTAGATAAATGTTATAAATAAGGAGATTATTTAATACTTTTATATTAATAATAAAATGTTTTTTATTTTTAATATTATTAGGTAAAGCTTTTTAAACTATAAAGATAAAGTAGCTAAAAGGTATTAAAAATTTTATTTATTTAAGTTATTTTTACTTATATAGCTTATTAACAACCTAGTTAATAATAGTTTTATTTTTAATATTTAAAAAGTAAATTTTTGCCTTTTTAAATATATAATTTTACTAATCCTCCCTTAAAAAAAGCTTTATTTATTTATTTTCTAGAAGATAAATAAAGCTATTATCCTCTTATAAGCTTAAAAATTATAGACAAGGTCTATTAGCGACCTTTAAGTATTACTATTTCTATATATTATAATACTATTTAATAGACAAGTTTTATTCTATTCTAATCCAATAAACAATATATTAGATAAAGGAACTAAAGACCTTATTTTCCTTAGAATATAGCTAATAATATAAAATACTATTATTATATATATAAAGGTTATTATTGCTTACTTAAACTAATTCTAAACTAGTAAGCCTATAAATAGTTTCTTTAAGATTTTATAGTCTATATTTAATTAATAATAGTATTTAATATTAAGTTCTTTAATTATATTAAGGTACTAATAATAAAGAACTTTTATAATCTAGTTAAAATCATTTTATATTAAAATACTTTTAATTTAATAATTAACTATATAGGAAAATAGTATAAAATTTATTTATAATAATAGTTTAAAAAGAAAATCGCGATTTAGTAGTAAACTATATAAAGTTATATTTAGAAGTACTTTATTATAAAGTAAAATAAATATTTTTTTTTCTATATAAAGCTTATATTAAATTATTTATCTATACTTTTATATTTTATAACTTATTAAGATATTATAAAAGTTAATAAATACTTTATTATTAGTAATATTAATTTTAATATATTCTAAACTAATAATATTATTACTAATTAGAATCTTAGCTTATAAACCTTTAATAAAATAGTATTTATATATAAATAAAGCTAAAACCTTTTTTCAATTTTTATTAATATTATATAAATAGATAAAGATAGTAATATATTTATTTAAAGGACTTTTCTTATCTTTTAAATTTTATATATAAATTTAAAAAAATATATAATAAATTTTAATACTAGGTAATAACTTTATAAGCTATTTTTTATTTATAAAATTAATTTTATAACCTAAGTCTAAGTATATTTATATAAATTTTTTTTTAGTATTAGCTTAATTTTAACTTAAGTATAATTCTATAACTTAAAACTAAAACTTTAGCCTAAATTATTTAGTAGAGCTAAAGACTAAATAATATTAAGATTTTTAATTATTTTATAATTATTTTTAATAATATTAAAATTATTAGCTAGTATGTTTATTTTAAAGTATTTACTTTTTAAATATTAATAAAGTTTAATATAAAATAAAAAGCCTTTTTTATAGTAATAGTAAATAGCTCTAATCCTAATAAAATTTACTAGTATATTATTATTAAACTAGAATATATTCTCTATTATATTACTAATATAAAAATTATTTTTTATATTATTTTAACTAGCGAAATAGTACTTATTATTTAGCTATTTTTATTATATTTTAGATATTAATAATTTGTTTTTATAATAGTTTTTTACTAAAGCTTAATATACTTTTGTTTTAAGATAAAAGTTTATATTATTTTATTTTTAAAATTTTTAGTTTTAATTTTAATAGTTTAGACTTTAATTTAAATGTTATTAATTATTCTAACCTAGTAAAATAAATATATTTATATTTAGTAAAATAATAATTTAAAGTAATTACTTTAAAAGAAATAGTTAGTTTTATTTAGAATAAGGACTTTAATTTTAGTATTATAGTTAGCTATTATTAAAATTCTATATTTAATTATAAATATTATTTTAAGAAAAATAATTATTATTTTAATAAAGAGAATTATAAAACAGTATTTACTAAGCTTTAGAATATATTAATATTTAAAGTCTTATTAGCTATTAATAACCTAAATAATTACTATGAAAATTAGTTTATACTTACTATATAATTATTACTATTATAGCCTTAAAATATATTACTTTATAATATATATCTTAAATTATATATCTTTTTTTATTTTTAATATTTAAATAAAATAATACATAAGTAGCGTATAGCGCATAGCGCATAGACTTGAAGCATTTTATAGAACTTATTCTAAAGAGACAATACAATAATAATTAATAATTACTAGTTCCTTGTTTTCTACTTGCAATTGTACTTGCGATTGCTATTTATTATTTAATAGCAATACCTAGTTTTTACTAGTATACTAGCTTCTTTTAAAGCCTAGATCTTTTCTTCTATACCTATTACTAATATTAACTAAAACTACTTTTCTATATTAGAAATATATATTAGCGTTTTATTAAATCTAACAATTACTTTATACTTCTATTATAATAATTTAATTAATATAGTAGCAGCTATCTTTTATTTTAATATATTAATAAATAACTAATGCAAAGCAGTATATATAAGATTATTTATATAACTTGTAGTTTATATATCTATATTAGAATATTACAGCTTTAAGCTATATATAATTCCTATAACTATAAAAGCTATTATATACTATATATACTAAGAACCTGCAAGGCACCTATACGATTTTAGTATCCTTTTCTATTTCTGCTTTCTTAGAATTATGTTCTTTTAGTAGCTTGCGCCTTAACGTATAAAGAAAGAACGCCTTAAAAGGAAGGAAAAAGCTATTTGCCTATTTTTTTTTAATAACTAGATTACTTATTAGGAAATTTAAAAACTGTTTTCTTTAATAATAAAAATATTTTTATTTCAACGCTTTTTATAACTAATTTTTAGTTATAATTTAATATTAAAAAACTAGAACTACCTAAGAAAGTAATCAAACTTTTATTTTAGTTATAGGCTTTTAATTAATATAATAATAGTCGCTATTAAAATAAAGTAATATAGTATCTATATATAACGATAAAATTTATTATTATTACTTATTATTTTTTAGATAATATATTTTAAATAGATCAACTAATATTAAGAAAAAGCAGATCTATATTAGTATTAGTAACTATACCTGCAATTAAAGAAGATAAGCTATCGATATTAAAATAAGTATTCTTTGTTTTTAATAGTATTAAGCCGCCTATTAGCTTCCTAAGTAGTTAGCTTACTAGAGATGCAGCTAGATCTCCTTTAAGGAGAGCAGTATTTAAATATTGAAAGATTATTATTTTATTTTTATAAATTACGTTTTTCTAAAATTAAGCAATAAAATACTATTTAGAAGTCTTTAAATTAAATAGTTTAACTACTTAAATAGATAGTATAAATTATAACGCTAAAAGAATTTTAACTATAACTAACTTTAATTTAACTATAAAATCTAAAAGAAAAGTACCTTTAGAATTAAAAGCAGCTATATCTTGCAAAAGTTATTATAAAATACTATATAAAAGAAGTAACTCTTTTTCCTTAATACCCTCTATTAAAGAGACGCTAAAGAAAGCTTAACTATTAGAATCTAATAAATATTTTATTTCTAATATATTAAAGAATAGTATAATAGCTTCTAATTGTAATAGTTCGCTATTTAAGCAACTATATAACTTTAGTAATAATATATAAGATTTTAATTAAAGTTTTAATCTTATACTACTAACCTATTATACTGCTACGTTTCCCTAATTTAGTATTATAGGGGCGAACCCCTCTGCTAGCAATAACTTTATTAATCCTAAAATTAGAATATCTTCTTAGAATACTTATTTCCCTTAAGCTAATTCCTAGATATAGAATTAGCTAGCAAGTACAACGCACTAAAATACCTAAAGCAATATACAACCTGCAATGCTTTCTATATTATATGAAATGCTATAGTAGGCTATTATATAAGCATTAGCTTAATTTTATTAAAAAAGCTTTTTATAGAATTAAATTGAAAATTTTATAAACTATTGCATTAATAAGACTAATAACTTTCTAAATATAAATATAAATACTAATCTCTATATTAATACTAGCTTAGCGCTTATAAATTTTAATAGCTAAAATGCTAAAGGAATATTTAGAGCAGCAGATATTAGTCTTTTATAGCTAAATTACAAAGAGGCATACAGAATAAGGGATATTATATATACCTATAAAGAAATAATTTATTAGGATATATATTTATAGTTAAAGTGTATTAAAGATAAAATAAGAATAAAAGGAGAAGAATTAATTAGAGAAAATATTGCAAAATATTTTTATAAGTCTATACTTTAGTTTTAGCTAAATATACTATTTAAAAATAAAAGAATATTATTTATTAAAATCTTTTTAAGTTTAAAACGATTTCTTATTTATTTATAGGAGAAGTTTAAACTTTTTATTTTATCTATATTAGCAAAACTAGGAGAGCAATATTATATACTAAATAATACTTTAGAATATAAAGAAGCAAATACTTATATATAATTAATATTAAAATACGCAGAATAAATAGGTATTGCTAATAAAGTAACTTAATATAGTTAAGTATAGAATAATATTATAGTTGAACTGCAAAGTACTATTCTTCTACTAAAAGCGGATTGTACTATTCAGTTATTTACTATAGAGTTTAATAAAAAAAAATTGTTCTACTGAACTATAATTACTTATAATTAAGACTATAAAAGACTTTATAACTTGTAAAAAAAAAAGATATATAAGGAAATACATAAAAAGGAAAAAAAGCCTCTGCGTATAGATTATCTACGTAAAAAGCTATAAAAAAATTAGAATTAAAGTTTATTGAACCTATATTATAATTAGCAATAGAAGAGTTTTAGGAGCATTAATTAGCCGCCTTTTTAAAGCAACTAACCTTTTAATCCTTAAATATATCCTTAGTAGCTTATATACAGTATTTATCTTTTAAGATACTTGCTAAGTCCTTTTTACCCTTCCTAATTCTAAGCTTACTAGTATCTAATAATATAGGTTTTAAATATATATTTGCAAGCAGTACTATTATAGCTATATCCTTAATAGCAGTAAGTATAAAGCGCAAATCAAGCATAACTCTAATAGTTTATAAGAAAAGAGCTACTAGCTATATACCCTTTTTTAATAATTATAGCTAGGAATATATAACCGAATTAAAGATATAGCAATAACTGATTCCTAGCTTATTAAAAAAATATAATATATAGTAATTAGCTAATAGCTAGATATAGTATAATAGCCCTAATACTATATAGCTTTATAGTTATTAATATACCAGTATACTATGCTAATATATAGGAAGAAAACTTATTATAAAAAGCCTACTACGCCTTAAACAATTAGTATCTAGATTAAGAGAATTACTATATATAAGATATCCTTTATATAGAAACAAATAACAATTATTAAAATACTTTTAAAAATTAGCAAACAGAGGAGCTACTAGAAGGAGTAGAGCAAAATAAAATTATTATATATTTTAATAATATATAATATACCTATTAAGCCGATACTTTTAAGCTTAACAAGCTACTAAAATACTTAAAATATAAAAAGAAATTTAAATTAGGCAATTAGCTATAGATATATATCCGAGAAACGCGCTATTAAATAAAGGATTTAAATTATATAGGTAAGAAACCCTATACCGATAGAAATAAATAAATAAAAAATATAAATATTAAATATAAAAGTAAAAAAGAAAATATAATAAGGGAGCTAAGTATTGACGCTTTACTTCCTCCTCTACCTAATACAGCTAAAATATTAATAATTAAGTCTATAGCTAATTTAGCTAAAGGTATAAAACTATTATTTTGTTTATAGTACTTTCTATTAGCTAGGGTATCTTTCTTTATTAAAAAAGTTTTAGACCCTATTTACATAAATACTAGATATAATATAAGTTTAAAAGATCGCTGCTTTTTTAAGGATTACTATAAATAACTGTAAATTAAGACATACCTAAGTATTATAATGCTTAGAAGTATTAGAAAAAATAGGCATATAACTAATAAGTACGTAATATTGAATTTCTATATAAAAAGTAAAATAACTTTAAAAAATAAAGTATTTATCTACTTTAGTTAGAAGGTTTATATTATAGATAACTTTAAAGCTAATATATTATTAAGAATAAATATTCTAAAACTAAAGAATATTATAATCAATATTTTAAAAAAAGTCTTTATATTTAAAACTTGCTAATATATTGAAATCTTTATAAAATTTATTGCTAGGGAAAATATCTATATTTATTAAGTAGTCCGATGCAATAAATTACAAGTAATTTTACTATATAGTATAGTTTTAATAGCTATAATGTTAAAAGAATAAATACTTATTCTAGATAAAGACTTTCTTTTTAAACTAGAAGTCGAAAGAGTTTATACTTATTTTATTAATATAAAAATTAACTTTGTCCTAATATAGAATAATAATAGTAAGCTTTTAGAATTAAGGGCTAAGTATAGACTAAAAGTAATTTTAGAATATAATTAATAAGAAGCCTATATTATTAATACTAAACTATATTTATTAGCTGCTAATTCCAAGTTTAGAGAAGAAACTCTTAAAAAGCGCAAAAAAACTATTATAAGTATATAGAAAAGAATAGTAAATTTAAAATTAGAAACCTATTTAGCTAATAGAATTATAGTATATAGATTATTAGAAAAAGCATTATAGATACAATAATTTGTTAATAAGTATCTTTAATTCTAGGAAAATATAAGTAATATAGTTAAGCTTCTTAAAAATAAATAAATAAAAGTACTATTAACTATTAATTAATAGTTTTCTGCTGCGAAGCTTAATTATTAAATTTATCTATAAAGTCTAGATATTAAAAGACTAATTAATAAGAAATTCGATAAAATATATAAAAAAAATAAAATTTTATAGTTTTAATTATTAATCCCTTTTGCTTTTCCTATATTTATTATATAGAAAACAATATATATAGGACCTAAAAAAACACTTATCTGCAAAAGAAGAATTATTATCAATATTAGAAAACTTAATAAAATTGCAATATTAAATAATTATTTACTTCTTTTCTAAAAGGAGATTATCTAACTACTAATAGGCTATTATTATATTATAGTTATTAATAGAAATAGTATATTTTACTTATTTCTAGTTCGAATTTTTAATTACTATAAATTTATAATAGTTTTATACTATAAAGCAGAATCCTTTAATATAGCTCCTATAGGCTATAAAGGATTAGTTCCTTATATATAAAAGAAAATAGATAAGATGCTATAGGAATTTAAAAGTTTCTACTATTGCTATATAGACAATATAATAGTATTTTTAAAAACGTTTAAAGAATATATATAGTATTTAGATTAAGTATTTAACTTATTTATATAGAAATATCTATTTTTAAAACCGAAAAAATTGTTTTTTAGATATCTGTCTATTATGCTTTTAGGAAGAGTAGTTAATGCTTTCGGCTTTTTAACTATTAAAGAATATATAGCAGCAATTAAATATATTAAGATACTTAGGAACTTAAACTAATTAGAATATTAGTTTAGCTTTTTAAACTACCTATAGTTAAATATCATATATTATATTTAAATTATAGAACTATTAATAATAAAGAAAGCGGAATTACTAAAAAGTATACTTCTTAAAAAGGGAAATAAATAAAAAAACTAGTTTTATATTAAATTATTTATACTTATAGAAGGAGAAATAAAGGCATTTAACGTTTTTTAGAATATATTAATTTTAAATATATAGCTAGTTTATTAAAACATATAATGCTAGCTATTTATTAAGCTTAATATATTGAAAATAGGGTTTAGCGTAATAGTTTATTATATAAAAAGAGATCTAAAAAAAGATAGCTTTCCTTGCAATACTATTAAACTAATTTTATTTCTTTTAAAATTACTAACTAAAGCAGAAAAGCATTATTAGCCGACTGAAATAGAAATTACTTATTTAGTATAAACTTTTAAAAAGATTAATTATATAATAATATATAAAATAGAAAGAAAACCAATAGTTTTTATTAATTATATAGCTATAGCTAAAGTCTATAATAGTACTAGATTATTATCTTTATCTATAGATAAACTAAACTTATAATTAATATAGGCTTCCTAATATATCTCCTAATATAATTTCAATATTTACTAAAGACTTAGAAAAAAGAACGTAATACTAGATACGTTATTATAGCTGTTTTAAAAAAAAGCAAAATCGGTAGAACTAGAAAGCAAAAAAAATATCTTTAATAATATTAATATTTACTATATAACTCTTGCAGAAATATTGCCTATATTTAAGGAAAAGCTTATTAAAAGATATATTAAAGATAGGAAATAGGACAAAATCTATAATGCTTTAAAATCTAAAGAAAGGAAAGAATAAAAGGAGAAGATATCCTTTTTCTATTTTAAATCAGATCTTATCTATTACAAGGATCCGAAAAATATATAAATATAACTATATATACTAGAACTTTGCAAGAAAATGGTTTTCTATATAGTATATAATCTATATTTCTATAATAGCTTATATAGGATATATAAACGTGTTATTAAAGTTTATTACTTGAAATATTTAATATAGTAGTTAAAAATATATATTAATTATTACCTAAAATGCTAATTAGGGCAAATAAAACAGTATCTAATATATAGGTATCTATAACTTATTATTTCCTTGCTAATTATTTACTATACTATTATTATTAATTTTATAATAGCTTTACTGAAACTTAATAGCAATTTTAATTATAATATAATTATTACTTATAAGTTTAGCAAAATATTTAAATCAGTTCTAGGAATAACTATATAGATAGCTAAAGATTAGGCAAAAGTTTTACTCTACGCTATAAGATTATAAGGAATTCCTAAAGTAATTATTTCTAATAAAAATTATAAATTTTTATTAAAATTTTAGAAAAAAATCTTTAGAATCTTAAGTACTAAGATATTAATATTAATATTATATTATCTATAAATAAATAATTAGTTAGAATGTAGTAATTAGACTTTCGAAATTGCATTTAGGTTTGCAATCGCTATATACTTTAATACCTTTTAGGATAAACTTATAGAATATATAATTATTTCCCTTAATAATGCAATAAATTCTAATATTACTTTCTTTTTAAATAAAGTATAATATAGATATAAGCTAAATAATAGCAAATTACCTATACTAATTAAGTATACTAATATAATAAAAAACCGTAAAAGAATTAAGAAAAAAGCTTTAAATGCTATAAGCTTCGCAGTAGCAAAAATAAAACTATACTATAATATATATTATAATCCCCTTATTATATAGGAAAGAAATTATACTTTTATTAAATTATATAAAGGTTATAAGTTACTAGGAATCGATAATAAAAAGTTATATAATTAATATATAGGCTTTTTTAAAATTATTAAATACTATAGGCTAAACGCCTATAAACTATAATTACTAAAAAATTGGAAAATATACCCTATTATATCTATAGCAATGTTAGAATTAGTTCTAAAAGGTAAAGACCTATACTAGAGACTATATAATAATAACTGTTTAAAACTTATAAAAAAATATAAAAATAGGACTAGCAATTATCTTATAGAAAAAATCTTTAATTATAAAGTATTTAGCTTTCTAGGTTATAGTAAATATAAAGAAGTATAGTATTTTATTAAATAAAAAAAATAAAGTTATATATAGAATAAATAGCAGCTATTGCAAGGAATATTTAATATAAATAATACTATATAAAACTTAGTTAACAAATATAAATCTACCTATAGCTAGCAATTATAAGCTAAGTACTATTATTATAAAAATATTATAGCTTAGGAAATCGGTTTAACTTAGGACCTAAAACTAGGTATAGACTGCTATATACTTCTGCTTACTATAAGTTCCTATTTTGTTATTTATATAAAAATTAATTTAATTAGAATATTAATACTTTAAAAAAATAAATTAGTATTAAAGGCTTAGCAGTATAATACTTTAAATCTTTATTTTAACCTTTATTTTTTAAAGAATATATCAGCAATACTATACTATTCTTTAATTATTAAAAAATAAATAGTATATATAAATAATATCTTAATACTTATTAAATATATATATAATATATAAGTAGTATTATATAAACCGACTAGTATATTTAGAAACTGTTTACTACTCTACTAATACTTATCTAAGCTTAATAAAAGTAATCTATAGCTTATACTAAATAAATACTTTAAACAAAATAGTAAAACAATATCTATTACTAATAGATAAACTATAAGTATATTGTATTCTAGGCTCCTAGGGAAGTTAAAGCAAGTATTTACTTTATATAAAGCGTTTTTTTTTAAAACTGTCCTAGAAATAGAATATAATTATCCTAAATTAACCCCTTTAAAGCTATAGGCAATTATATAAAAAGTATTAGTATATTATAGTAATAATAAAACTAATTATATTAGGATAAAGCTTGAAAGCGAAGGTTTAAAAACATTAGCTATAGTTATAAACTTTTTTAAAGAAATAATAAAGCTATATAGATTACCTATTAGTAGTCTATAAATTAGCAGTTTATATCCCGCTTTAAACGAGATCTATAATATAATAAATAAAGTATTTCTATATAAAGGAATCTTATATATAGAATATAAATAGGAATATATATCTTTGCTTTTCTTTTTAATTAATAAATAGTACTAGATAAATATTTTTGAAATATTATTAGATAAAAATTAAAATTATATTATTAGAATAAATCTAGTTACCTTTTATAATTATAATTGCTCTATTAGTATTTTTAGCTTTAAACTAGAATAACTATATCTTTTTCTTTATTAAGCTTTAGGCAATTAAAGCTATGCTCCCTCTGCTAAAGAAATGCGCTTACAAGAAATAATAAAATAAAACAATAATAAATCTATAGAACTTCCTTCTATAGAAAGTTAACTTAAAAACTATAAAAAGGAAAATAATAAATATTCTATTACTAATTTTTTCTTAGGTAGTACGATAAGAAATATTAATTTAATATTGAAAAATTTGTTACTAGAAGACTTAATAAACAAAAACAACGACTTTAATCCTAATATAAATTTAAAAATAGCTTAAAAATATACGTTTAGAAAGTATACTACTAACAATATACTTAAAATAAAATAATAAAAAAGAGATAGAAATCTTAATATAAAAAAAAGTAAGCTAAGATTAATAGACTATAAGCTAATATAAAAGTATAACTAAAAGGATATAGATATTTAGCCCTTATTATACTACTATTTATTACCTAAATAAATAGTATATATATTAAGGAGCAAAATTTTCTAGTTTATACTATTAACTTACTAGGAACTAACGTTCTCTATTAAAAGTATCTAGCTTATATAGGCCTAGCTAGGTATATTTATATAAAAAAAAGACAAAAAAAATCTAACTAAATACTATTATTGCTATTTACCTAGGATTTTATTATATAGTTCTAAAATAAAATTGAAATCGTATATAGGTATAACAATTTCGTTATTGCGCACTTATATATTAGGGCTAGAGATCGATTTTCGAGTTATAGAATAAACCTATAATAAAGAAAGTCTTAGATAAAATTTAAAAGTTTAGGATTTTAGCTAGTTAAAGTTTATAAGTATAGAAATAGGAAATAAAAATAATAAAAATACTTTAATAGAAAGGGTAAAAGCTTTAAAAGAAGAATTAAGTAAAGCAAAAACAAAATTATTTATATAAACTTAACTTCTAACTTAGCTGCCTTCTAGAAAAAATCTGCTATAGCAATTAGCAAATCTAAGTCTAGTTATATAAAGTAAGTAGTAACTAATTTTAGAAAAAGATATTATTACTTGCTTTAAGTAATAACCTAAAAAATAAAATAAGTCTATTTTCAATAATCTAGTATAAAAGCAACGAAAAAAAGAGTTTAAAAAAAGGATAATTTTTTTTAAATCGATAATAAGTAAGATATCTTTTATAGTTGCAGAAGATAGACTTAATTATAATATTTATATTAAAAAAAGTATATAGCAGCTTTAAGCTATTTTAAAATAATTGGTTCCAAAGTACGCTTTTATATCAGATATAATAGATTACCTAGATATAGATTAGAAGGGTAATAAAGATAAAGAATATAAAAATAATAGCTTTATAGCACCTAATAAAAAACCCTAGGAAATATTTATTTATATTACTATATTGCTAAAAGCTAAATAGATTTAAATAAGTAAGTAAGTTAGACAACTTAAAGCGAAAGTAAAAAGTATAGACGTATTAATGCTAGCAGCTAAAAAGAAATAAATAAAGATAATCTAAATACTAGAAAAAATATATTATAATAGTAAAATAATTCTAAAATTCGCATTCGAATTACTAAAAAAAAGCTATATAAACTATAACTAAGTAAAGAAGATATTAATAGCTTTAAACAATCGTTTTATTAGGATAATTAATATTATTATAATAATTATACTTAAGTTGTATTATTGTATTACTATTTATATAAATAACGGAATTATTGCGCAATCTTTTAAAGATTAGGTTAGTAACTAAAGCAATACTAGTAAACTATTAAAAAATAGGGATATTTAGCTAGACTAAAAAGGCATAAAAGTTACTAAAGAAGAATAAAAAATAGAAGTAACTTAAAGTAAATATATATTATTGGCAATATGTCGCTAACAACTTAATAATTCCCTTTTTTATCGACAATATATTTCTATTATTTTAAGATTTTTCTTTGTTTTCTTAAGTATTATATTAATAGGCAATTTAATAGTTCCTTTTCTATAATTCTTAATAAAATATAATTCTTCGATATTATCGATAATATATTAATTATTAATTTAATAATTTTTCTTTTAATTATAATTCTTAATTATGCTTTTTTATATTAATAGCTTATTACTTTTCTTTTAGCCCTAATTTAAATATATAATATATATATTTATAATATATTACTTATCGACTATATAATATTAGCTGCGACTATCGTTAACAATTCCTTACTTATAGTTCTTTATTTCTTTTAGCCCTAATTTAAATATATAATATATATGCTTATAATATATTACCTATTAACTATATAATATCGGCTACAATTATTATTAATAATTTTTTATTTATAGTTTTTTATAAATAATTATTATATATAAATGCATATATACTTGTAATATATTACCTATCGATATTTTAACTTAAGCTATATAAGAGCAGCAGTATACAAAGGGAGGAGGCAATTAATATATAAGTAGCGTATAGCGTATAGTACATAGACTTGAAGCATTTTATAGAATTTATTCTAAGGAGACAATACAATAATAATTAATAATTACTAGTTCCTTGTTTTCTGCTTGCAATTGCACTTGCGATTGCTACCTGTCATAAAAGTAGAAATAGATATTATATTATTAAGTAGGTTAATAAAAGTTCTAGGTTCTATAACAATATTTTAATAAATAAAAGTAAGTTAGTTTTTTATATTATTAATATTTACTAATTTTATATAATAAATAATAGCTTAAATATAGATAGAAGGCTTATGTTTAGAATAAGTATTTTAGAGAATATACTTTTTAAATATAAACTAAGATAGTATAATACTTATTAATTTTTTAAAATATAAAAGGAATATATTATACTATTCCTAAGTACTGTTTTTGTTTACTCTTAGACTAATATATTAAAGGTTAGAAAACTTTATTATATATTATAAGAAAATATTCCTATATAAACTAAAATTAATATTTAACTTTATAAGTAGTGTACTTTTAATTGAAATAAAGTCTTTAATTTTATTAATAAAAAAATAAATACTTTAGTAATAGATATCCTTATTAATAATAATAATATTACTTTTTCTATAACTTTTATTAAAATAAAAATAAAAATATTTTAAATCTAATATATTTTATTAAGAATTAAAGCTTATAATTATAAAATATAATATAGTTTTATTTATTATTTATTATTATAGTAAATTAAAATTTTAAATAATTTTAATAACTATAATATTAATTATTTATTATAATTATTTCTAATTTATTAAACTAGTTATACTAAAAAGTTATAGTTTTAAAAGATTATTATAGATAATTTTTTTTATTAATATTATTATAGAAAATTATTAATTAATATTAGTTAATATATTTATTAATTATAATTTATAATTTAATAATAATTATGTTTTTAGTAATATAATAGAATATTGTTTTAGCGAATTAAACCTTAATATAGGATTAATTAAGTAATAATTAAAATAGTAAGTAAGCTTATTAAAAGTTTTAATTTATTTTTTTAATATATTTTTATTAATTATTTAATTTTTAAGTTAAAAAAGTTTATTTTTTATAAAAGTATTTAGTTAATTAAAGAACAATTATATATAAAAAAATAATACTATTTATTTTTAATTAGAAACTATAAGTATAAAATTTAAGTCTAATTTTACTAGTTAAATATTATATAAAATTAGATAAAAAATAATTTTCTATTAAATAAAACTATTTTCAACTAGGGAATAATATTAATATCTTATTAAAATAAAACTTTTAAGTCGAAACGTAAAGATAACTACTATTTTATTAACTTCTAAAGTTTTTAAATTAGCTTAAAAAATAGATTATAATTAAATAATTATTAGAATTTTAAATTAGAATAAAAGAATATAATTAATTATTAAAATTTTTAAACTAAAATAAAAAAGTATAATTAATTATTAAAATTTTAAACTAGAATAAAAGAATATAATTAATTATTAAAATTTTAGACTAAAATAAAAAAATATAATTAATTATTAGAATTTTTAAATTAGAATAAAAAGAGTTATTAAAATTTTTTAATTAAAATAAAAAAATATATAGAATAGTTAATATATAAATAAAAGCTTTAATTAGTTTTTCTTATCTAAGCAATTATTACTTTAAATAATTATTACTTAGTACTTTTTTTGCTTTTAAACTATTTTAACAATTAAATATTTAATATAATTTCTTTTAAAAGAGTAGTAAGTAAAAGTGCGTAGCGGAAGTAGTATAAGAAAATTTTAGTTAATAATTAATAGCTAATACTTAATAAAAATATATTTAGCTAATTAATTAACTTTTTTATTAATATTATAATTTAAAAAGGAACTTTTAATTTAATAGTATTAATAATTTATAGTATTAATAACTAAAATAGTTAGTACTAATTTAGTATAATTTAAATATTCTTTAAATAAATTATAAAAAGCTTAGATTTTCTAAATATAATAAAAGCCGTTTTTTAAGGCATAGTCCTACCTATATTATAATATAGTTTTATATCTATTAAGCTAGCTCCTAATTATATTAAATATATTTAAAGAAACTAATAAAATAAATAAAGCTAATACCCTATTATATAACCTTAAATTCTTAATAAGCTTAAGTAAAAATAAATATAAAACTTTTAATAAATTCTATACCTATTTTACTATTATTATTATTTTTTTAAGTTTAATAACCTTTTAAAAATCTAAAACCTAAAACAAATTATTATAAAAAAACTTCGCTATAAGCTAGCGGATAGTATAATAACTAATAACTATTATAAATATATAAAATAATATAAATATTATAATATTAAAATATATTAAGCTAATAATAATCCTAATAATAAATCTTATTAAAAAAGCTTATTTTATTTTATATTTAAAAATATTAATATTTTAAAATTTAATATAACTTTAAATATAAATATATATTACCCTTAAATTATAATCTAATAATTAAATAAAAAAGAGTATTATTAAAAATATAAAAAAGTAGGATATATTATAAAAAATAAAAATATAAATTATAAAAAATATTAAATTAAAAATTAAAAAACTAAAATAATAAATAAAGTTATGAAGTAAATTAGCTACTATTAAACTTTCCTTTTACTATATTAATTTAAATTAACTTTTATAATATAATTAATAATTTAATTTTAAAAAGAAACTCTTTATAAAAATAAATAATACTTTAATTAAGTACTTAACTAATATTAAAATATCTATCCTAAGTTTTATAAACCCTATATTAATTAAAAAATATAAGTTAAATATTATATCTCTAATAAAGTTTTATAAACTTATAATAATTAATAATAAGCTAGTATTAAATACTATTTATATAGCTTATATAATGTTCTAGTTAGGAGATTATATAAATAAAGTATAATATATAATAATAACTTTAAAAAGCTTTAATATAATTTTAAATATATTATAGCTAGAACTATATAACTTGGATATTAAGTTTTTAACTTAATATTTAATATTTAATTCTAACTATTATATATTATACTTTCTAAAATATTATAAACTAGTAATAATATTAAGTAAAAAATATACTTAAAGGATAAAAAATATTATATAATATAATATTATAGAAATCTTAGCTAATACTTTAAATAAAATATTTATAAACCTTAAAAATAAAATTATAGCTATATAGCCTAAGTACTTTAAGTAATTAAATATTAATAAAAAGATATATATTATATTTACTACTAATATAATAACTATTATTATTAAAAACTATTAAAAGTTTTTTAATAAAATTAAAAAAACCTTTTTAATTAAAAAAGAATTATAAAGTTAAATATTAGCTAAGTATTATAATTAGCTAGAAGTTTAAAATTTAAAAGAAGCTAATAAGTTACCTTTATAATAATTAATAAATTATTATATTAACTTAAAAAAAGGAATAGCGTTTTTTTTAAAAAGATATATTATATATTTTATAAGTAAGTATTAGTTATAAAGAAGTATATAGATAATATATTAAATAAAAGCTATATTTACCTAAGTATCTCTTTGTATACTATGCTAGTATTAATTATAAAAAAACTTAATAGTAGCCTATATATATATATTAATTATTAAGCTTTAAACGCTTTAAAAATAAAAAATTATAACGATTTACTATTAATTAAAAAAACTTTAATAAAGTTATATTAAGTTAAATTCTTTATAAAGTTTAATATTATTACTATATTTAATAAAATTTAAATTAAAAAAGGCTATAAAGAAAAAACTACTTTTTTTATAAGATATAGTCTTTATAAATATAATATTATATTATTTAGCTTATATAACGTTTTAAGTATATTCTAAGCTTTAATTAACAATGTCCTTTAAGAATATTTTAATAGGTTTTATATAGTATACTTAAATAATATTTTAATTTATAATAATAATAAATATAAATATATTAAATATATTAAAGTAATTTTTATAAAATTATATACTATTTATTTATTCTTAAATATAAATAAATATAAGTTTTATTCAATAGAAGTTAAATATTTAAACTTAATTATTATAATTAAAAAACTATATATAAACTTTAAAAAAATAAAAGTAATCCTAAGGTAGAAAACTTTTAAATATATAAAAAATATATAAGTATTTTTAAGTTTTATAAACTTCTATTATTATTTTATATTTAGCTATTCTAAAGTCGCGATATTTTTAATAGTTTTAATAAAATTATTATAATAAATTTTTTTAAAATATTTATAGTCTTTAGATAAGTTAAAATAAAAGGCTTTTAAAGACTTAAAATATACTTTTACTATAGTACTTATTTTTATATATTTTGACCCTAATAAAAAGTTATAACTTAAAATAAATACTTTTAACTATATAATAGTAATAGTTTTATTATAGAAAAATAATACTAAAATCCTATAACTAATTATATTCTTATAAAAAAAAATAACTTTATAAAAATATAATTATAAAATCTATAATAAGGAACTTTTAATTATTATAAAAGCTTTTAAAAACTAGTATCTAGAATTAACTAGTATATTAATTAAAAATTCTATTAATATAATTATTAATTATAAGAATTTAAAATATTTTATAATAATAAAGTAATTAAATCGTAGATAAGTATAATAAACTAAGTTTTTTTCTAAATTTAATTTCTATATTATTTATAGACTAAATAAATAAAAAGTAAAACTTAATAGTTTAATACGCTGCCTTAGTAATATACTAACTAATAATATTAATAAAAAGTATTAATATTAAAACTAAGTTATTATTAAGTATAAATAAGTTAATTTTAAGCTAAAAGTTAACTTAGTATACTTTTTATTAAATAAATTAAAGGAAATAATTATAAATTTAATTATATTAATATATTACTTAAGTAAAAAAAAAAAAAAAAGTTATTAAAAGAATTATAACTTAATAAATTTAAACTAGCTATAAATAAGAAAAAGTTAAAAAAAGAATTATTACTTAGAGCTAAAAATAAAACACTTAGTAAAAAGTTTTAAAAAGAATTATTAAATAAGGAATTTATTTTATTTAAAGAGGAGTTAGTATATAAGATCTATAATATATATATAAAATAAACTAATATATATTAAATACTCTTAAATTTAAAAAAAACTAAATTATTAAAACTGAAATTAAAATCTTATAAAATTAAAAACTATTTATTATATATTAATAATTAATTTTTTTTATTAAATAATAAGAAGTATCTTTATACTTATATTATAAAATAAGTTTATAACTTATTAATAAAAAATTATTTTAATAAAATATTAATATATAATTATATAAGTAAAAAGTATTATTAGTTTAAAATAATAAATACTATTGCGAGATTTGTAAGGAGCTATTATATATATAATAAATTAAAGAATTATTATAAAGGAAAGTAAAGCTTACTTAAGTGATTACTTATATTTAAATATTATTAAATAAATATATTTGTTAATTTTATTATTTTACTCCTAATATATATCTATTATAAATATTTATTTAAATATATTATAATAATTATAAATAAACTATTTAAAAAATGTAAATCTATCCCTCTTAACTTAATTAAAGTTAAAGCTATTATATAAATATTTATTAAATAGGTTTAATATAAAGAAAACTATTTTTAAAGCGTTTTATCTAATAAAAAATATAATTTATATTATATTTCTAAAAATACTTATATAAAAGGATTAGTATATAACTAAAGTTATTTTTAGTATTTTACCTTAAAATAAATAAATAAACTAAAAACATAAATATAGATTTAAAATAATATTTAAAAGTATATATTAATTATAATAATGATAATTAAGTAGATTTTCTAGTTATTACTAAGTTTGAAGCTAATTCAGATATTAATTACTTAATAAAGTTATTACTATTCCTAATTACTAAAAGTTATTTACTTTATTTAAGCTTAAAAACTTTAAAAGAAATACTTAATAATATATTTTGCTTATAAAAAAATAAAGTCTAAGTAATAGATTAACTAATATATAAGCTAGATAAAATATATTAATATTTATAAGAAAAGCTAAAATAAGCTTAAGTAATATAAAAAAAGTATATTAATTATTATTATTAATTATATTTAAAGTTTAAGGTTAATAATAAAATAATATTAAATATTTAAAATGTTAGAATAATAAAGTTTTTACTATTATAATTTATAATATATAAGCTAAAGCTTCTATAATTAATAAAAAATGTTTTTTTAATATTTTACTTATAGTTACTCTATTTAAATTATTATAATCTTTTACTTAGTTAAGTTATACTGCCTCTATTACTAATCTTTATAGGCGAAGGGTTTAAAGATAATAAAGTATTAAAAGTAGTTAACTTTTATATTAATTAATATATAAACAATTTTATTACTAAAAGAAAAGGTTATTTATAATACTATATTCGCTACTATAAATACTTAAAATAAAATATAAACCTAAAATAGTAGGTATAAATAGATACTACTAACTATTTATAGCTTATAGCTAACTTTTATTATAAGTATTTAGAAAAGGCTAAACTATATAAAAAATTTAAAGCTTTAGAAGATTAGAGCTTTATATTTACTAAATTATTAACTAACTATAATAGCTATATTTTTAATTTGTAAGCTATACTATTGAATTTACTTGCATAAAAAATATTTTATATATTATAGTTAATATACTAAGTTATAGGCAATAATAATAGCTTAATAAAGCTTACTTCTAGAGGGGAGGGTTATATAATAGCTTTAGGTTTAGCTTAGTATAAGTATTTGCTTAGAATAGGCATTAAGCTTAATTAGGCTTAGTATATATACATATTTATACTTTTATCTAATTCTTAGATAAACTTCTACTTATAGTTAGAATTTTATTAATTTTCTAAACTACTATTCTAAGACTTTAATAAGTTAATAGTAATATTCCCTAAGTTAAATATAAAACTTAATATTAAATAGCAAGTAGAAAAATCTCTAGTATAATTTATATTAAAGAAACTAAATAAAAGGTTTAATAGCTCCTTAAAAATAAATTTAAAAGTTATAATACTATATAAATACTAGAAAATATACTCTATAGTCTTTTAATAAGATTTATTTAAGTTTAATAAATAATAGCTAATAATAGAAATTATATATATAATATTAAGATAAATACCTAGTATTAAGTATATAAAGGAGCTAATAGTAGACTAGTATATTTATATAAATATTATAATAATTATATAATTATTTATAGCTAGCTAAAGCTAGGTAATTTCTATTAAAATATTTATATCTTTTTTTTATATTAAAGTTAAATATATTAAAATATTTAAAAATATTATAGAGATAGCCTTCTTAGCTTAAGTAAATAATATAATTTAAATAATTATAAATTGAACTTATATTTAAATAATAGTTAAAAGGGCTTAAATCTTTTATATTAAACTTTTTACTTAGTTAAGCTTTTGACTATAAAATAGTTTTTATATTTAAGTAAATAATAGTAAAATTATTTATATATATAGTAATAATAATATTTAACTTTAGGTATAGGAATATATTATAGTTTTTAATAAGTAAATAGTACTTTAACTTTATAAAGAAGTTAAATAGATATTAATACTAGATCTATAGTAATTATTTTAAGCTATATAAGGCTTTGTAAAGCTTATAAACCCTTTTTATTCTATTTTTAAAGCTTTTAAGCTATTTAATATAAATATTTTTAATAATATTACTATAAAAAATAGTTTTAATATTTATTTATTTAAATTTAAAATTATAAGCTATAGTAATAATAAAAAGTACTTTATAGCTTATTAGTTTAATAATTATAATAAAAGTATTATAGAAACTATTATTTTTATATTATTAAAAGTTTTTAATAACTTAGTAAGTTTTATACTAAATAACTTTACTAGTAAGTTCTCTTTTAAAAGTATATATTTAGTATTTACTTAGAATATTAATTACTTTTAAAAAGTTAATTAAATCTTAGGTATTATTTTTTATAAAAGAATTAAGTTTTTCTTTTATAGTAAATTATAAGTTTATCTTTTAATAAGTATTAGCTGTAGCTTTATTATATATTTTAAAAATTTTTAATTCTAGGTAATTAAATATTATTAAATATACTATTAGTTAAATAAAAAAATATTTATATAGGGGCTTAGCCCCTTTATAAATAATTATAGTAGATATAATATTAGTAAATAAATTTAATAATTTAGAAAGTCTATATAAGTAAAAGTAATAATTAAGTTAAATATCTCCTATTAAAATAGTAGAAAAAGGTATTTTAATATAATTTAATTCTATAAGTATATAGTTTAATTTTATAAATATAGATAAATTAAAAGTTAAGTACTTTAATCCTAAGGTTATATATTTAAAGTTAAATAGTATAGAATTAATTAGTTAAACTTAGCTATTAATATATTATTTTTAATAAATAGAAAAGAAAAATCTTTTTAATTAATATTATTATTGTAGGTAAAATTAATATATTTAATATTAAAGTCTTTTAAATAATATTATTTTAGTACTAGTAATAATATAGAAAGTCTTTTTATTTATAGTAGAGATATAAAAGAAAAAAGGATTTTTTCGTTATTTTTAGCTAGTCTTTTCTTATTAAAAAGCTATTCTATATAATAGTAATATTAAATAAAACTCTTAAGTATTAGTATATAGTAGAAATTATTGCTTTTAAAGCTAATAAGCCTCTCTTAAGTAGCCCTAGCCTTAAATTTAGTCTAGTTTTTTTTAGCTAGATTTTAAATTTAATATATATTATAAATACTTAAGTTTTTTAAGTAAACTAAAGTCTAGTCGACCTCCCCTAGCAGCTTTATAAAGTATTATATCTAGCTTATTAATTAAATAAAAGTTTTAAATATAAACTATAATATAAATAGCTTTTATAATTATAATTTTAAGGAGTTTACTATCTTTAAATAAAGTATAAATATATATTATAATAGTTTAATTATTATTTTTTAGCTATTCTATTTTTTTAAAAGTTATTTAGAATAATAGGTTTTTAGATAATATTATATTTAATATAATAATCAATAAATAAATTATTATTATAAGTATTAAAATCATTTTATAAATATATAATAAATATATTTAAATTAACTTTAATCTTTTTTTTATAGCTAGTAAAAGTCTACTAGAAAATTAGCCTAAATTTATCCCTTATAATATAGATTTCTATATTCTTAATAATATTTTTAATAAATATATAAATGTATTTTAATTTAGGAAGTACCCTTGTAATTAGTTTAAAAATATCTATATAAATAAGTTTATTTTAGTACTAGCTAGGTAAAATATAGCTTTTATAAAGTAAATTCTTTATCTATATTTTAGTATAAATAATATAATAGTAATTTTAAAAAATAAAAGGCTTAGTTAAGTTAATATTATCTATTATACTTAATAGATAAGTAATATTCTGCTCCCCTATATAGCCTATAAGCTTGTATTAAAAAGCTATACTTTCTTTATTAATATTTTTTAATTAAGTAAAAAATGTTTTTAAATATAAATTAACTAACTAATCTAACTTAAAGTAGTAAAGATTATAATCTATAAAATATATTAAAATACTATTATACTTAATTGCAATATTTTAAACATAAACTCTAATAGATAGCTTAACTATTAAAGCTATAAAAAAGAAATTAAATTAAAAGAGTTATTTAGTATATAAAAAATATTATTAATAGTAAGTAAATATATATTATTTTAACCTATTAATAAGAGCTAAATAGTTCTATATGTAGTTATATATTTACTATTAGCCTAGCCTATAATTAAAATAAACTAAGTAAAGTATTTAATTTTAATAAAAATTAAGAAATTATTAATAATATAATAAAAGACTCTATAGTTAAAAAGCTATATAAGCTTTATTCTAGAAATAAAGCTAGCTATAAATGCTTAAGCTAATATAATTTTACTAGTATTAATAGAAATAATACTAGTAGAGGGTTTAGTAGTATTTTTTAAATTATTTTAATAGTTATCTTTTTTATTTTCTTTTTTATTATTATTTAGCTAAAGGGTTTTATCCCCCTAGCTATTACTTTAGCTTTTATTTTAAAAAAGTTATTTAGCCCCCTAAATACAAGCTACTATATTATAAAAGTAAAAATTTAAGTACTCTACTTTCTTATAAAACGTTATAAATTTAAAGATATTTATTATTTATTTATTTTTTAGGTTAAGTTAAAGCCTAACTTAAATTAGTTTTCTAAGATTAAAGAATTAAACTATAAAAGCTTTTACTTTTATAATAAATATAAAAGTTTATATATAACTTAAATTTAAAGCTTTATAAGCTAGGAAGTAAATAATTATATAAAATAGGTTATACCTAACTTTTATAAGTATTATTTTAATAAAGGAATTATAATTTTTATTAAATAAGTTAAAGTGGTACCTATATTTAGGCCTAAAACTACTATAAAGCCTATAAATAAAATAGTTATTATTTAATAAGATTAGTATTTTATAATTTTTAAAAAAAACTTTATAAAGATTATAGAACTATTTATAATACTTTTTTAAAAAGCTATACTTCTTTATTATTAGATTATCCTATTTAATAAAGATTTTTTTTAAAAAAGCTCTCTTCTTTTAAATAGTTAAAGACTTAATTATACTTTAAGCCTTTTTAGCTATAAATTTATTTTTAATTTAATTAGCTAAGTAGGAGTTAATAATTTCCTAAAGCTTAGTATAGATTATATTATTATAAAGGTTTTATTTCTTTTATTTAGCTAGTAAAATATTAGTAAATAATAAATTTTTAATAAGTTATATAGTTTTAAAGCTATTAATATATTATTAAAGCTCTAGTATAAAGAGCTTATTCTTAACTAATTTAGCCTAGGGAATATAGTTCTTACTATTTAAAAAAAGATTTTTAATCTTTTTTAAAGTTAAATTAAAATTATTAAAATCTATTATAATTAAAGCTTTAAAAAGACTTTAAAAAATATAGAAGCTTTTAAAAAAGAGCTTAAAAATAATCTTTATTTAAGTAGTATTTATATTTTTAAACTAAATAAATTAATATTATTAATTAATAAAAAAATAGAAATATAATCTAAAAGTTAAAACTTTAAAGTAGAAAGTATACTTAATAATAAAATATACTTATAATTAATAATACTTTTTAAAGTATAATTATATTAAAAAGAAGCTTAAAAGTACTAAAAAGTATCTTCTAACTAGTAATAATATACTTATTTTTATTTTAAAATAAGCTTACTTTAAAGAAGCTTAAAGATAGTATACTTCTAATATTTTTAAAAAGTAAAGCAGATAGAATATTATTTATAAATATAAATAAAAAAAAATATTTTTTAATTATAAGAAGAGTAAAATCTTTAATATAATCTTTTAAGGGTATTTATTCTTTAGAGATTTATTTATTTTTATATTAATAGCTAGCCTACTACTAGTTTCTAGTAGCTAGCTAGTTTTATTAAAAAATATTTTTAATTTATTAATAATTTTAATACTATAATTAGCTTATTAGCTATAATTAGTTTAAATATTAATTTCTTTAGTTTAAGTACTAAAAAGCTAGCTTAATATAAATTTTTAAGACTAGTTAGCTATTAAGCTAATTAAAGGTTATAAGCTCTAGCTTAGAAACTAGCTAGGAGCTTAATTATAAAAGTTTAGAATAAATATACTTAGATATTATACTTCAAATTAATATTATTTAAAGCTTTTAATAACTTAAACTAAAATTAGTTTATAATAGATTTAAAATATTTACTTCTAAATAAATTTAAAAGATAAAGCCTTAAATAGTTATAATATATTAAAAATATAGTCTCCCTAGAACTAAGTTTATAATAGAAAAATTTCTAGCTTTTAGCTACTAATTTTTTAATATAATATATATAATAAAAAGTGACTATAAGATACTAAGGTATTTATAATATAGTAAGTCTATATATATAGTTAATAAAAGTTAAATGTAATTACTTAGTAATTATAAATATAGCGCTAATATAGCTAAGCTTATAATCTTTTAAAAGTAGGTAAGTAACTTAGTTAATTATAATATAATTAGCTATAATTATAAAAATAATTTCTGCTAAGCTGCTAGGCTATAGTCGGCCTAGTATTTTAACTTTAATACTTTCTAAAGTCTAAATTAATTTATAATAATACTTTATCTTTTATATATATTGCTATAAAAGTTACTTTAATTTTATTTTTAATATTAGATATTAATTTAAAATAGAAATCTAATTAAAATAACTAGTTATTAAGCTTATTTTTTTCTTTAAAAAAGGTTAAGTTTTAAAAGTTTAGTTTTATCTTTTTTAATAATAGTTAGTTAATATATTACTTACTTTTATTAAAGGTATTACTTATCTATTATAAATTTAATTATATTTATTTTAAAAGTATTTAATATATTATAACTTTAGTATTTAAATTAGTAAATAGTATTAGCTAATTTAACTATAAGTATATAGGTTAGTTCTTTTAAATATAAATAGTAATTAAAAGATAAATAAATGTAAAATAATAAAATAAAATTAAGTTATAATTATTTTAAATTTTATAATAAAAAATAAAACTTATATTAAATATAAAGAAATTTATCTAAAGAAGGGAATAAAAAGTTCTATATATATAACTTTATTTAACTTACTTAATAGTACTTTACTTTTAATTATTTTAAATTTACTTAATCTAAAAGTTGCTTAATACTTTTAGTACTTAAATATACTTAAGTACTTTAGTTAAATTTTTTTTTAGTTATTTTTCCTTATAACCTAGTATAGCTATAGTTTTTATTTTATAATAGTTACCTAATTATATCTATTATATAAGATTATAATAAAGGAGTTTTACTAGATACTTACTACCTTAGATAATTATTAAATACTAGAAACTTATAAGTCTATTCTTTTTAAGTTAATTTTTTAAAACTAGTTTAAAGAGTATTATTTAATTATTTTTAAATTAAATATCTAAATTATACTAGTAAAAGAGTAAGGAATTAGAAACTAAAAATTTTAAGTCTTTAAAGGCTAACCCTTAGTTATTTTATAAGTTAATTCTTTTAAATATATAATTTTATTACAAATAAGAAGAAGAGAGAGTTTTATTATTATAGATAAATTAGATTTCTTTATTAAATTTATTACTTTTTATTAAAACTATACTAATAAGATTACTTTTAAGAACTTTAAATTAGGAGTTATTAAATAGTATATTTAAAATAAGAACTATAGAGTCTTTTAATAAGTTATTATTTAATTAAATTATTAATTAAAGTTAAGTCTTAAATATATATTATTTAATTAAAAAGGTAGAACTTTTAGATAAAATATATAAAATTATTATACTTTTTTTTAAAGAAACTAATTAATAATAATATTTAAATAATTTAATATTAAAATAATTAATTAAATAATTAAGCCTAAGATTTACCTTTATAAAGTATAGGACTAATTATATATATATAAGGGGATATAGTAATAACTTAAATTATATTTCTAATTACTTTAAGTATAAATAATATAATAAGTTATAGTAATTAAATAAAAGTATTAAAGCTAAGACGCTAGGCCGCTTACGGCCTAGCGGCTTAGCAGAGATTATTTTTATATAATTATAGCTATTAATATTATAATTAACTAAGTTACTTACCTACTTTTAAAAGAAAGTATATAAATAAAACTATTAGTATTAAGACTTATTAATAGATTAAAAATTATTTTAAATTTAAGAAATAAATCTAATAAATATTTAGACTTAATAATAAAGAATAATATATTAAATTAATAATATAATAATTATAATAAATTAAAAGAGTAGCTAATTATATAACTATTCTCTAATATTATATAGTAATAATAAAATAAAATAATAAAACATAAATATTTTTATTTAAATAAAGATTAAAAAATAATATTTAGGATAAGCTTATATACTATAGTAGAGAAATTAAAAATATTAGTAATTTTATAAAAGTAATAATTAAACTTAATAATAAACTATATTAATAATATATAAAATAAAATAAATAATAAAAATAGTATATAAGTTACTATAGAATATAGTAATAATATAATAAAATACTAAGGATACTATAACTATAAAGTAAGTTAGCTAAGAAGTACTTACTAATCTATAAAATAACCTTATAGAGTTAAATATATTAATTTTATAATATAATAATAAAAGTAATTATAGAAAGCTTAACTAAAAGAAGTATTATAAATATAATAAAATAAAATATATTATATATAACTACTAGTTAAAGAACTAAGTATAAAAATAATTAAAGATAAAAAGTAAAAATAGATTAATATACTAAATAATACTTTATAAAATATAGAAAAAATATTTAAACTATTTAATATAGATTTTAATAATATAATAAAATAATTTAAATAATATAATTATAAATAAAAGTACTTTAAAAATAAACTATAAAATCTTTTTAATAAATTAAAATAATATAAAAATATAAAATTAAAGGATAGTAATAAAAAACTCTCTAAGTAAATACTATATTTTTATATTAATATTTAATTTAAATACTAGGTAAATAATATTATATATATATTAAAAGATAAAATCCTTAAAATAATAATATAATAAATTATTTATTAAAAATTTTATAAAAGAACTAGCTAGTCTAACTATATAATTAATTAATATATATTTTATTTAATTAATAAATATAAAAATAAGTTTTTTTAAAAATGTAGAGGCAAATAATATAAGTTATATTACTACTTTTTAATAAAAGAATTAAAAAATAGAATATATTTATTATATATCCTATAAAAAAAGACTAACTTTTAATATAGTAATAGAATCCTCTATAGTAATATTATAAGAATAAATTATATAAAATATATTAAAATAAGAAACTATAATAGGGAATACTATTTAAAAAAATATTAATAATCTTAATAAAGTATAAAATACTAAAAATTATAACCTATATATTATAATAAATATATAACTTGATAATATACTAATAACTATACTTATAAATATAAAAATAAGAAGAAACTATATTTTAAAATAAAAAATATAAAAAGTATAAAGTAAAATATAAATAATAAATAAACTATATATAATTATAATAACTATAAAAAATCTAGTAAAAACTAACTTAATTATAAAAACTAACTTATTTATAAAAACTAACTTATTTATAAAAACTATATAAATAATAATAGCTATTCAATAGTATAATAAAAGTATAATATTTAATATATTTAAAATAATTACTTATAATATTATACTAAGAATATTTTAATTAAAAAAGTAGAATTTAGTTATTAACTAGCTATCTAGAGAACTAAAGTTTAAAAATAAACTTATTATTAAATCTTAAAAACCTAAGTAGTCTATAATTATAACTTTAAATAAAAAAATTTAATAGAATATTATAAATATCTATATATTTTAAATCTTAAAAAATAAGTAGCTAAATAGTATATTAATTTTAATTTATTTAAAAAAAAAAATAAAAAAAGAAGTATTACTATTAAATTAATTTTAAAACTATTAAATTAAATTAATTAATAATAAATAACTAATATTTAGACCTATATATTAGCTATTAGAAATAGAATTTAAAGCTTTTAATAAATACTTAAAAAATAATTTTATAAAAGGATTTATAAAGTTATTATTTTTTTAGTTAAATACTTAATTTTTTATACTTTAAAAAAGAATAGTAAACTATAACTATATATAAACTATAAGAAACTTAATAATATTATAATAAAAAATAAATACTTATTACTAAATATAAATAAACTTAGAAATTTATCATAAGGAATAGAATAGTTTTTAAAACTTAAGATATATAGAATATATAATTTAATATATTTAGCTAAGGGCTATAAATAGAAAATAGCTTTTAAAATAAAATATAAATTATATAAATATATAGTTATAATTTTTAAGTTAATTAATATATTAGTATTATACTAAGAACTAGTTAATAATATTTTTAAAAACCTATTAGACTAGTATATTATTATATATTTAGATAATATATTAATATTCTTAAAAATAATATAACAATATATAGAAAATATATAGAAAATACTTATATATTTAGTAGAAGTAAACTTTAAGCTTAAACTAGAAAAGTATAAGTTTAATAAAAAAGAAATACTTTTTTAAAATATATTATAAGTATTAAAAGCTTAATTAATAGATTTAAAAAAAAATATAGGTAATACTAAACTAGTTAAAGTTAATAATAGTTTAGGAATTTTAATTATTCTTAAAAGTAATTAACTTTAACTAGAGATTTATATAAAAGTTTTTATAGATTATATTACTCTTAATAAAGTTAATAAAAAAAGATATAAAATATAATTAAACTTAAAAACAATAGTAAGTATTTAACTATTTAAAGGAAGAATATACTAGAACTTTAATACTAAAAACTTTGTAATTAAAGAAAGTAATTTAAATTAAAACTAATATATTAAATATAGTAATAAAGGTATATTTATAATAACAAATAGATAATAAATAATACCTTATAGTATATTATTTATATAAAATAATAAATATAGAATAAAACTATAATATTTATAATAAAGAGTTAATAGTAATAGTTAATATATTTTAATAATAAAGAGTATATATAGAAGGAGTAAAAGATATTAAAGTATTTATAGATTATAAAAACTTAATATATTTTATAATAATAAAATAACTAAATTAATAATAAACTAAATAAATAGAGTTACTAATATAATATAAATTTTAAATTAATTATATATTAAAAAAAGATAATATTATTATTAATAAACTTAGTAAATAATTAGATTTATATTAATAAAAATATAAATATTTAGTAATAATATTTAAATAAAGCAATAATAAAATACTATATTTAATATAAATTAATATATTAATAAGAAATATTTTATTAATTAAATATAAAAAATATATTGAAATAATAAAATAGTTTAAAAATAAATTAAATTAAAATAAAAAGAGCTATTAAAATATTAATAGTAGTACTATATATTAAAAAAGCTCCTATAGAAATTAATATAGAAATATTATAATAATTAAAAATATAAATACTTAAGAATAGTTAAAATATATAAGCTTATTAAATAAAATTAGTGTTTATTAAATATAAGAATAGTAATTAAAAAATATATTAAAAAATACTTTTCATATAAGAGGAATAAAGCTAAAAACTATAAGAAATATAATTATTTATAGAAAATATATTTATTAGATTTTCTATAATAATATATTATAATAGATTTTATTGTAAAATTACTATTATTATAAAACCTAGAAACTAAAGAGATATATAATACTATAATAGTTATAGTTAATAAATATATTAAATATACTATAATAATATTATTTAATAAAATATATAATATAATATAATTAATATATATATTCTTAGATAAAGTAATTAAAATTAAAGGATTTTTTAAAGAAATAATTTTAAATAGAAATAAATTATTTATATTTTTTTTTTAAAATAATTATAATAAAAATTAGGATAAAATTAAAGCTTTTTATAATATATTACTTAAAGATAAATAGTTAAATAAAAAAATAAATTAAAAATTAAAAATATACTTATAATATTATATTAATTAGAACTAAAATATTAAATAAAACTTTTACTTATAGTAGAACTAATATTTAATAACTTAATATTAAATACTATAAAAATAATACTATTTTATATAAACTATAAAAGAAATTTAAACATAAACAATATATTAAAAGAATTACTAAAATTGTAAAAAGCTATTAAATATATATTAGAACTTAAATAAATATATAAAAATATTATAAACTTATTAGAAAAAAAATAAATTAAAATAAAACAATAAGAAAATAAATATAAGATAAATAGACTTTAGCTAAAAAAAAGAAATAAAATATAGCTTTATATAAAGAATCTTAAAATAAGATAACTAAGTAAGAAACTAAACTACTTATAAGTTAGTTTATTCAAAATTTAAAAATCGAAAAAAATAAATTAAAACTATTAGATAATACTAAAATATACTTAGTATTTTATATATTATTTTTTAAAAAAGTAAAAGATACTAAATTAATTCTAATACTATTTAGATATAAATCTAAAAAAAACAATACTTTTAAAGTTAAGGAAATACTAGAAAAACAATATAGTTAATACTTTATTAAATAAAAAAACTATTTAGAAAAAATAATATATAAAAACTAGAAGAATACTTATTACCTAATTATATAAAAAAGCTTTAGCGCTTCTACTACTAATAGTAATAGGAGTAAATAAAACTTCTATTTATTTATTATATTAATTAGGGAAAGAAATATTATAATTATTAAAAAAAAAGAAATTATTAATTATTAAATTTAATTTAAAAGCTAAAATAAATAGATATATATTATTAAATTACTATTCGTATTCTTTTTTATATTATTTATCTTTTTTTATCTTTAGAATATTTTTTATATTAAAATTACTTAGTTATTTTAGCTTTTTTAAATAAAATTATCTCATTTTATAAATATATAATAACTTAAAATAAGTAGTTAGCTTTTATTTATCTAAGTTATTAAGAATATTATATTATTTATTTATCTCTTTTTTAGGAGGAGCTAGATTATATTTTTAATTATATTTATTATACTTAATATAGTGAACTAATTAATTAGTTTTTATATATTTAAAACTTTAAGAAATATAGTTCTTATAATAATATATAATAATATAATAATAATATTAAATATTATATTATTAAAAAATTATATAATATAATTAAAAAAATTATATAATAAAAGAAATTAATAACTAAAAATAATTATATTAAAAAGGGAGATAATATTATAACTTTATATAATAAATATAACTAGATAATTATTATAAAATAGAAACTATAACTATATTAAATTATAAATAAAATAACTAAAAAAAGATAGCTAAAGTATTTAAATATATTTAAGTATTAAAAATACTAAGTAAATTCTAGATTAAGTAAGCTTAAAATAATTAAAAGTTGAATATTATTAAATAAATTAAATAAAATTATATATATAAAACTTTTTATTCCCTTCTTTAGATAGATTTCTTTATATTTAATATAAATTTTATTTTTTATTATAAGATATTAAAATAGTTATAACTTAATTCTATTTTATTATCTTACCTTTATTTATCTTCTAACTACTATTTATATTCTAGGAAAACTAACCTATATACTTATAATTAAATTAGTTAATACTATTTACTAGTTTAAATACTAGGGTCGCAATATCCTTATAAACTAGCTAGCTAAAAAGCTAATTAGATCTAGATTTATTAAGTTAATAAATAAAATATAATCTATATTAATAGATTTACCTCTTTATAGCTCTAGCTATTTACTTTATTACATATTTATTAATAGTTTATAATTAAAAGTAATTAATTTAATTACTAAACAAAAGTATATAATAATATATATATAGAAATAGCTTTTATTATAGACTTATAATACTTTAAACTAGAATAAAAGTTCTAGTACTCTTTTAAAAAGTTATAGTTAGTCCTATTTCTTAGTTTAATTTATAAGAAGTAAAGATAATTAGTTACTAGCTTTTAAGCTTATATAAATGTTTTAAAAACTAATTAATAGTTTTATAAGTATTTATTAAATAATTAAATTACTAGATAACTAAGTTACTAAATAATTAGATTATTAAGGTAATTATTATAATAGAACTTTAAAGCTTCTTCCTAATAAATATTATTCTTTCTTTTTTCTAAATTTTATATTTATATTAGTAACTTATAAACAATATTATATTAATAGTAGTATAGAGTTTTAAAGATTAAAGACTAATTATAAAGTAGTAGAGAATCGTTTCTAAATCTCTAATAAAAGCTATATTTATTTATAAAAAATTATATTATAAACTTTTTTTAAATTCATTTAAAGCTATATATTTTAATATAAATTTTAAATTATTAACTAAAGCTAAATAAAGCTATTATATAAAGATATATTAATTTTGTTAATATAATTATTATTTTTAATTATAAGAATAATTTAATTAAAATTACCTTTAAATAAAATTAATATACTTTTAAATAAAAGATTTTTAATTTTTATAATATTATAAAAGATTTTTAATTTTTATAATATTATGAAAAATATAATAAATTATAAAAATATTATATTTATTTTATATTAAGATTTTATTTTAATTAATTAATTTTATTTATTTAATTTAATATATATTAATATTAAGTTTTTCTATACTCCTAATTAATCTATACTAAATAGCCTTAATTAGTTAAAAAAGATTTATATTAACCTAATTAGCTTTTAATTTTAGCTCTTAATAGTATTTAACTATTAAATTTTAATAGTTTAATAATATCCTTAATATTATTTATATTAGTTTAAAATTTTTAAAAATTTATTATAAGGTCTTATTAAGCTTATATATATAACTATTATAATTTTAAATATTTATTACTAATTAAAAAGACGATTATCTTTTAATAGCCTATAGTAAGTATTAAGTAATATAGAATTAAAATTACTATTATTATTTTAATTTAAGCTCCTTCTTTTACTCCTATTCCTCTTCTTATTCCTACTTCTATATAAATAAGCTTAGTTATTATATATAGCTATTAATAAGTCTAAATAGCCTTTTAGCTAAATAGAAAAGAGCTTAAATATATAGAAAATATTTTATAAATAGCTTATAAAATACGTTTTTTTCTAGCTAATTTTAGGCCTAATTTAGCCTAAAAAATAGGCTTTTAAATAGCTTATAATAACATATATTTATACAATTTTCTTCCTATTATTTATAAGTTTAATTTGGTTTAAAAAATACTTATAAATAGCTTATAACAATATATACTTATCTAGCTTTTTTTCTATTATTTTTAAATTTAATTTAAGCTTAATTTAATTTAGAAAACTATTTTATAAATAGCTTATAATACTATATATTTATAAAGCTCTTTGCTTACTATTTTTAAGCCTATTTAAGCCTAAAAAATAAGCTTATAAATAGCTTCTATTGCTAGCTAAATATATAGCTCTTTTTTTAATATTTTTAAGTTTAATTTAGTTTAAAAGATAGACTTATAAATAACTTATATTATTAGTTAGCTATATAGCTTTTTCTCTACTATTTTTAAGCTTAATCTAAGCTTAATTTAGCTAGGAAAACTACTTTACAAATAGCTTATAATAATATATACTTATATAGCTTTTCTCTTACTATTTTTAAACTTAATTTAAGCCTAATTTAGCTAGAGAAACTACTTTACAAATAGCTTATAATATTATATATTTATATAACTTTTTTATTATTATTTTTAAGCTTAATTTAAACTTAATTTAGCTAGGGAAACTACTTTATAAGAAGTTTATAAAATTATATATTTATATAGCTCTTTTTCTATTATTTTTAAGTTTAATTTAAGTTTAATTTTAGAAATTATTTTTTAAAAAGTATATAATATTATATATCTATATAGTTTTCTCTTTATTATTTTTAAGCTTAATTTAAGCTTAATTTAACTAGAGAAATTACTTTATAAATAATTTATATTATTATATAACTATATATTCTTTTTCTCTATTATTCTACTATAGTTTTTAAACTATATTTACTTAAGAAACTTTTTAAGCCTTTTCCCCTTTATTAACTAGCTTTTAAGATATTTTTTTAAAACTAAAGCCTTTATACTATATATAGCGTAGCGATCTTTTAGTTTATATATATTAGTTACTCTTTTACATAGATTTTTCTAATTTATATTTAGAAAAGCTAAGTATTAATACTTTATTAATTAAAATATTTATTATTATATTTATTAAGATTAATAAAGCTAGTCTAAATAGTATTTAATAATATTATAATTAATAGAAAAATAAAAGATAATATAAGTAAGTTTAAGTAAAAGATTAATAAAGAAAATAAAAAAAAGTAGTAAAAAGCCTTAAATATAAGGCTATAAAAAAGAATATTATTAATTTTAAAATAGAAAAGTAATAATATAATAGATAATATAACTCTATATAAATAAGCTAATTAGTAATAATATTAATATATTAAATATAATAAGATTATTAATATTTATAAATATTATATAATATATTTTAATATTTAAATATTTAAATATAAAAGAATTAATATTTTTAATCTTATCTTTTCTTATATTTAAAAAGCTTTATTATATTTATTACTTAATATTTAAAAAACTCTATAGTTTAAAAAAATTAAGGTTTATATTATTTTATTATATAATATATTATATAATAAAGTTTTAAAGATTTTTTAAAAAATAATATTTAAATTACTTTTACTTATATTTAAATATTATAAAATACTTTATATTTTAAATTTCTTATATTCTTAATATTTTTGATTAAAGCTTATTAGAAGTCTAAGCTAAAAAGTTAAATATAAAATAAAAATAAATATAAAAAGTTTCTAAGAGATTATATAATATAATAATTATAGAAAAGTAATAGTTTTTTATTTAATATTTATATTAAATTATTATTTATAATTAATAAATAATAAACTTTTTTAAGAATATTAATAATAAAATTATTTATTAATTAATTTATAATAAAAAGAAAAGCTAAAACTAATAGTAATTTATATTTAATTAACTTTTTATTAATTATTTAGTATTTAATTATAAAAATAATAATAATATTTAAAAAAATATAAAAAATAACTTAAGAGCTTTCTTTAATAGTTTATAGCCTCCTTGCCTACTATTTACCTAGACTATATTAATATTTAGTAATAAGAGATTTACTAGTAGTAGGGGCAATATATTATAAAAACTATAATAATAGGGTTTACTACTACATTTATAATAGAAAAGTTTATTATAATTATATAATCTAGGTCTTAGTAATAAATAACTAGTATATTTTACTACTAGTTTACTACTAAGGTAAATTGCTACTATATAGATATAATACTTAGTAATAATTATTAAAGATTAGTTAAATATATACTTTTAAAGTATATTAAGTTATATATATATAAACTAGTTATTATTAGTTAATAGTTATTCTTTTAATATATAAAGATTTATAAATTGCTCTAGATATTAAATATTCTGCCTTATATTATATAATTATAATAAGTTCTAAGCCTAAATAAACTAGCTACTATATAGTAATAAAGGTAGATAAGCTTTAGTATAGCTATTTATATAAATTTATTAAAGAATCCCTTATTTACTATCTTATTAGCTTAGTTTTTAGATAGCAAGCTTAAAAGTAGTTTATAAATACTTCTAATCTTAAAGTTTTTAATAGGGATATAGTAAATAAAGTACTTTATAAGATAATAAAACTAAATACTACTAATTAGTTAAAGTAATTAATAGAAATAAGGATTTCTTTATATTTAAATAACTATAAAACTATATACTCAAATATATATAAAAGCTAATATCTAGTATTAAGTATATTAATTAAGAAAAATATAATACTTTTATAAAACTATTCCTAAAAAATACTATAGAGTCTATATAGAAATTATATTTTTTTATTAATACTTTATTAAAAAATCTAGTATATATAATATAAAGTCTATAACTTATTAGCAATAATTAGACTTATCTTATTAATATAATAAATACTAGTAATAAAAGCTAAACCTAAAGAATCTATAGATATAGTAGTATTGAAAATTAAATAATTAAATAACTAAATTAAGGAGATTAGCTTAGAGGATAAGTAAAGTATTATTACTATTAGAATTGCTATTATTAAAGTATTTAAATATAATAAGAATTATAAAATAGTAATCTACTACTTTTATTTCTTCTATAGGCTTAATATAAAAATAGTTATTTAATAATTTAAAGTAGTAAAAATAGGCACTATAACTTATAAGTATAATATTACTTAAATTAAGTAAAAAGAGTTAAATTATAAACTTAAAAAGAATATTAAATACTAATAATATAGTAGACTATATATAATATATAATAATAATTATAATAGTAATTTAGCTAGTACTTTAAATACTTAGTAAAAATATAATAAACTTATTCATAAATAAAAAAAATATTTAAATAAATAACTAGAAAAAGCTAGATAAAAAAAGTAATAAAAAGGATTTAAAAAGTTAATATTAAAAAAGTTATATATAGCTATAGCTAATAATATTAATAATAATAAGTCTTTTATAGAAAATACTAAAGTTGCTAAAAAGTAAGCTTTAAATTAAAATTAAATATTTTTATTACTAAAAATATAGATATTAATTATTTTAATTATAAGAAAAAAGATTATAAGTTAATACTAAGTTATATAGAACTTAATATAAAACTATAATAAATTAATTATATTTTAGTTATAAAGATTAAAAATAAATCTATATTAATTAGTTTAGCTTTATTTATAAAATAGATTAATTAATTCAAGAGTATCTAAATATATAATAACTTTAGAAACTAATTTTATTATATATAATAAAGTTTTAGCTACTATTTAAGTTAATAATAAATAAATATTAATATTATTTAATTAAGAGAATATTAAGGTAATAGTAAATAATAAAAAGTATATTATTAAAGATATTTTATATATATTTAAGTTAGGATATAACTTATTATTAATCTTAGTTTTAAAACGCTTTAAATTCTTAATATAATTCTAATAAAAAGTAGTAGAAATTATATATAAAGGTATATTAATTATAATAGGATATAAAGTAAATAACTTATATTTACTAGCTAATATACTAATATAAGCTGCCTTAGTTTTAAAGGGAAATTCTAAAAATATAGAAAATATTAAAAAACTAAAAATAATTAATAATATAAGATTAACTAAAAATAATACTATTATAGTTAAAAGAAATAAGTTTAAAAAACTATATAACTAACTTAGATATCCTAGTATTATATATATAAAGAAGTTATATAATATAATATATAGCCTATAAAAGCTTAAAATTCCTAAAGACTTTTTCTATAATATATATAAAAATAATAAATATATAAGATATATAAGAAAATATAAATATAAAAAGTAAATAGAAGTAAAAGTATATTTATTCTATAATATTTAAAGGCTATATAAAGTGTAAATAATAATTTTTCATATTAAAGTAAAACTATATTTTATATTTATTATTAATAAAGTATATAGCTATATAAAACTATTTCTAATAATAAATAAAAAATATATATAGAAGCTTATTATAAGGGTAATAAATTAATATAATTACTAAGAATATAATAGTTAAAAAATTATAATATAATTTATATATTTTAATAATATAAAAGAAATTCTTACTATTATTAATAGTTTTAAATAGTAAAATATATAAATAGAATATATTATAGACTATATACCTAAATAGAATAATACTATTATATAATTTAATAAAATAATTATAATAATAATAAAGTATATAATATAGTATACTAGCTTATTAAATAGATTTTAACTTTATATAGTAAAATATATAAATAATTTTAAAAATTATCTTTTATTAATAAAAAGATTTTATCTTATATATAGCTAAATAGGTTAAAAAACATTAATTAAGTTTAAATATATATTTAGAGTATTATATAAATATAATATATTAAAGGAGAGGCAATCTAAGCTGAAAAGCCTAGCTAAAGATAATATATATTTTAAAGTAGCTTCTATTATTTAAGCTAAAGTCTACTTATTATATAAATAATAAGGAATTATATTTATTAGAATAAAAGTTTTTAATACTTAGATAGCAATATACTTATTAATAGAGATTAATAAAGCGCTAATAAGTATTATAGAACTATTAATTCTTATTAATAATAAAGATTATTATTATATAAAAGAAGAAATATCTATAATATATCTTTTAACTCCTATTATATTATTTATTTTTTAATAAATAAATAGAATTAACTTAAATATTAAAAATAGTAATAATAATATTACTTTAATTATTATTATAGATAAACTAATAGTATTAAAATATATATAAACTATTATTAATAATAATACTATATATAAGTAGTCTTTTTTTTAAAGGGAGAATAAAAATAATTCTTTTATAATTTTTTTAAGGATTATTAGAGGAAAAGGTAACTATAGAAATATATTTAAATTTAATTTATATAAATAAATAGAATAAAACTAGATTAATCTTTTTTATTAATATTTATTTCTATATTAGAAAATTAAACTAAAAATAGTATTAGTAAGAAAATAAATATTAATATTAATATTAATAGTAATTATAATAAATAATAACCTTATTATTCTATATATAATAGGGAAACTTATAATCCTTATATTTTTAATAATATATTTAGAAAATAGTAATTTAGTATAAAATAGTAATTTAGTATAGCGCTCCTAGTTTCTGTAGAAAAGAACCTAATTACTTATAAATAAGTAATTAACTCTATAGACTTATTTTATTAAAATAAAGCTATTTAAAATAAGTTTAATTTTTTTATATTAAATAATACTTAAGAAATTATTAATAAACTAGCTAGTTAAAAACTTATAAGTTATAAGTAGGTTTTTTAAAAAAAATCCTATTATCTAATATAATAGACAAATATAAAGCTAGACTAATAGCTTATAGATTTATTTAAAAAGAAGGAATCAATTATATTAAAATATTTATATTAATATTTAGATTTAAATTTTTTTATTTACTTATTAGCTTAATAATAAAATATAAGTTATAAGTATTCCTTATTAATATTATAATAGTTTATTTAAATAGTAACTTTAATATTAAAGTTTTTATATTTTTATTAAAAAGTATATTAAATAGTAAATAATTAAAAGGAAGAGTTTTAAAGCTTAAGAAAAGTTTATATAAATTAAAGTAATTAGCTTATATTTAGGTAATTAAATTTTATAAAATTATAAATAAACTTAAATTCTTTTTTATATTTATAAATAGCTATATCTTTAAAAAAATAATAGATAATAGATAAATATATTTAATTATATTTTATATTAATAATATTATTATTACCTATAAATAGAAATTAACTTATATTAAGATTAAAGAATTTTTAAAATACTATTTTAAAGTTATGGATTCTAGACTATTAATAAGAGTTTTTAATTATAAATAATATATTATAATAATTATATTATAGTAGATTAGACTTCTTATATTAAAAAACTAATTAAATAATAGAGTTTTATTAATACCTAATCTATATGTACTCTTATAAATAAATATAAAAATATTATATAAGTTTAGCTAAATAAAAAGCAATATAATTAATATAAATATTAGTATTTAATAAAAAAGTTAATATATACTAGTAATATTAAAGTTTAATTAATTCTATTATAATCCTATAGTATAGTATATAAACTTATTAATAAAAGTTTTTAAATACTTAAAAAAAGTTCTTAATTTAATAATTATATTTATATTATAAAACTTTAGTACTATTTATTATATAGATATATTATATATAAATAATTATATAAATAAATAATTAACTTATAGCTATATAATAACTTATAACTATATAATAACTTATTATAATATATTATATATATAATATACTTAGAAATAATATATAATAGCTATATTAATAACTAAAACTAAATATAGAATATTTTATAAAAAAAGTAAATTTAGTATATAGGCTTTATAATAGCTTAATAAAATTAGTTTTAATAAAAGATATTCTATTTTATTAAAAAATAATAATTTTAAAAATATTACTTTTTTTAAAAATTTTAAATTCTATTAAAAGATAAAGTATATTACTATTTAATATTATTATATTTATAAATATATATAGAAAAGTTTATTAAAAATAAAATATATTAATATAAAAAACTAGTTTATAAATATATTTACTAAGCTATTAAATAAGAATTATTTTAAATATTTATAATTAAAATTAAACTTTTTATTTATTATTTAAAAAATAATTTTAAGAAAGAATATTATAATTATATAATTTAGGTTTTAATAATAAATAGCTAATATATTTTATTATTAGTTTACTATTAAAGTAAATTACTATTATATAAATATAATATTTAATAATAATTATTAAAGATTAGTTAGATATATACCTTTAAAGTATATTAAGCTATATATATATAGACTAGTTGTTATTAGTTGATAGTTGTTCCTTTAATATATGAAGATTCATAAGCTGCCCCGGACATTAGTTATTCCGCCCCGCATCGCATAGTTGCAACAAAATTACAACAAATGTGCCCCGCAGGGCTAAGGGATCTATTGAGAGAACGACGCGTGAGAGGAGCATCGACGACGATGCTAGTGCTAGCACACGAAGGCCAGAGTCAACAGAGCCCCCGCCACCGTACCCTGGGCCCCTTCAAGGCAATTCCAGCTTCAAATGGCTTGCAAGGAAAGCTCTTAGCAGCTCTCATCTACGACAACATCTCATCGTAGTCCTCCACGATGCTTCGGGCAATACTTGCCCGCTTCTGAGGTCTCATAATGGAAGGACTGATACGCAAACAACTTTGCGCTCTTGACGTTGCGAAGAACAAAGATGACAACGCGAGCTTACAGCATATACGCCATATTTGGAAGACGCATACAGCGAGAAATGTCTCACCCGGAGCCCGATATGCGCGAGCATTGCATACATCTCAAACTCGACATCAGCACTCTTGCTCTCATTCCTGTCTTCTTGAGTTATCAGCTTCCAAATAATGTTGCTTCTGCTAACTTTGGGAATGATTACTTCCACTACGTCTACCCTAAGCTTACGGTCACCCATCAAGAGCATCAACACAGAACAAAACACGACTTCCCAATTGGCAGTGTAAGTAATCCTCATCACTCATCCAACCCTCATCTTACACTCCTAGCTCCCTAACCCTAGAATCATCATCTCCCCTCCCCTGGCCTGCAAGCTTCCAATTCGCCTTCACCCTACATTTCACTACCCAAGACCTCGCGACCACATCCATTTACCTTGCCTGCGCAGACGGCCTCTTCAACCACTCACTCAATACAATCGGTACCCCAGAACCCGAATACCGCAAATCTCACGACCCCACCAACACCACCACAACTGTCGAATTCTTTACCTACCCGGCTGTGGCTAGCTTGGTCGAGTACGCTCTTTGGACGTACGAGGGTATTGTGAGGAAGCTCGAAGGATATCCGATCGCGGTGCCGAGCACGAAGTTCGTGCTTTTTCGCCCGAATGAAGGGATGACTCATCTCTCGGCTGGTGCGATACGCGCGAGGGCACCGGTAGCAGCTGGTAATGCAGCACAAGAGGAGGTGGTAGGGGCGCATACATCGAAAGACCCGAATGATGTTGATGCCCATGACGTCTTATCTGAACTCGTCGTCCGCGACGACATCGCACAGCGACAGCAGCAAACCTCTCCCGATTCGTTCCGTGGCTCCCAAGTCTACATCTCCCCCACTTCCAACGCCCAACTACTTCCCTCGCCCCATTATGCTCTCCTCGCTGCCTTGAAGGTCTTCAAACGCGTCGCTGTTGAGCGAAAAGCTGATACGCTTACCACGAATCGGGCCTTCGTGTACGAGAGAGATGGTGTGCTGGTAAGGGTTGCGATTTTTGCTTGGCCTGGGAAGAGACTGGAGATGAAGTGGTGGGAGGTCAGTTGGGCGGTAAGGGAGCTTTTGGTGTGGATGAAGAAATATGAGGATGCGGGTGGGAGTCTTGGTGGGGTTAGGGTATGGCGGGAGTGTAGAGGCACTGTTGTCAGGGGTGGGGTTGAGGTTGGGAGGGCGTGGGTGGAGGTTGAGAGAGCTGGCGAGGGGGACAAGGAGCTGGGTACTGGGGAGGGTGTACGGAAGGTGCTGGTGGAGTAGGGGCTCGCTTGTTGCTGCTTCATGAGGTGAGTCGCCGTTCAACCAGCGCCGTCGGAATTGAGCGCAATCATTTACTCAGGAATTGGTGTTGGCTTTGATTTGGCAGCAGCTGCGAAGCTTTCCCATCGCTGAAGCCAACGATGGAGATCCCTGTCATGATGTCGCTGGCTCGCGCCTATCTGAAGGACTCAGGATATAGACTTTCCGGGAGCTCCTACCATGGGCAACGCCACGCACGAGAACAAATATAGACACGGCCGGACCATTCTGCTTAAGCACCTAGCTCGTTTCGGTACGCCTCGAAAATAGCGACTAGGCGCGGCTCATGAAGCGACGAAGAACATAAATAGGCCAAGAGGCTTGCGACTATGCATCGTGTCGCCAATAACCATGCGCGAAATATGAAACAAATTCACTGTCAATATCAAGAACACCGTGGACAGAGACAAGCTTGAGAATGGCCTCGGGCTTCGAGCCAACGGCCATGGTCTGGCCCCACGCTTTTCGGAGAATACTCGGAGAAGGGTATTACTGACAGATCGTTGTCAGATGCATGGTGCGAAAGGATGGGTTCGGCCAGTCCAGACACCTGGACCTCCATCTTTCATGGCTCAAAAATGTGCGAATATTGCTGAGCTGCGGGCGACTCGAATGACCCTATTAGCTTCCTGTTTCATTGACGCCCTATAGGGTTCCTGAAGCGGCAGCAGCTGTCAGGACGCCTGTCTGTAGCATCCTCTAACAAACGATGCCATCTCGCGTGTCTATTCTCGTCGTGCAACAGTTCGACGCCACACATAGCACCTTCCCAGTGATATTGAATATAGATAAGAGCTGGCAGAGAAAGCACCGTATCTACCTCCGCTCTGCTTTTGTGCAACTTCGAAGCGCAGTTGGAAAAATATGGCTGGATATATTGTAGCGCTAACGTTACTACTATCGAGGATAGTACTTGCCGGGCAGACTGTGTGGCTGATTCAATTCCCAAGACCACCAGAGGATTGGGCTTTAGACGTTTCGGACAACAAATTTGCCCCCGTTGCAGGATCGGATTTTGCCATTGCTATTCAAGCTACCGATGCCTTTCCTGGCTTCAATTTTTGGCCTGAGATAGCGCCTATAAACAATGCCAATCAACATGGCTCTTTCGGTTACATTCAAGGGTTTGAAACAGGAACAAGTATCAACGATCAGATGGTCAATCTTCGTAGCAAAGATCAACCTCCAGCCCTGACTCCCCTTGGTCAAACCACTCTTATGCCAGACGAGGTTGTAACATTGGTTGAACGCGCGGACCCTTCTCCGTCGCTAAAAGGCCCCTTCGCCAACGCCATTGCCCAGAACCCAGCGATTGTGCTTCGAACTCCTACCGATGTCAACAACGGCGACTCTGTCTTGCAAAGACTTGTCAAGCGCTTGCTACCAGCAGCTGACTTAGACCGCCCGCTAGGAGCGGGTCTATCGTTCAATCAACTCATTGCAGCGAATCACAAGTGGGCTTTTCTTTTATCTCGGGAGAGGGGTCTTCCTATGATAAAACCCGAATACAAAGGAGTCTGGTATGAGGACTTCAAGGCCGATGGGACGAAGAGTGGGACTTCACGGAATTACCGATTACCAGTCTGCGCGGAGGACTGCGGACCTCAGGCGATAGCAGAGCCTCAACCCCGAGCTCTCACTCCTCCTCCCGATCTCGATCCTTCAGCATGGCTACATGTGCCTGATGGCGATTTTGATTTGATGATGCCTCAGTTTGACAGTCCCGCCAATCAATTAAATCAAGCAAGAGAAAATGCAGTGCAAGCTCGACTCGGAGGCAATCCATACCCTGAGCTGGGCGGCTACCATCAAGGAATGGAGCTGGAACCACTACAGGGCACCTGCTCTATTCAAAAGCGACATGCCGGTCTTCCTAGTCTACAGAAACGAGACTGCACCGATCTCTCACTGAATAAGCAAAGAGTGATCCAGATAGGCAAGCTTGACGGTAAAACGCTTACAGCGCTGGAGATGACCAAGGCAATTCCCCATCCAGTCTCTGCAGACGTTGCAGCGAAGGCAGGCTTGGCTGCAGGCACAGCTGCAAACGTTGGCGCAGGCATTACATTCTTGGTCATAGATCTCAAGGATGGTGATGTGGAGGGGGCAGCTTTTGGCATCGCGGGCACTGCGGCTTCCGTAGCCACTGCAGCCATTGAAACATTCACTGCTGGTCTCGTAAGCTCAGTCGCTGTCTTTGCCGACCTAGCACTCATTCCACTCTTTCTCACCTTGCCAGCTGTGATCAAAGAGGTCAAAAACTATCCCCTGAACGATAACAAAGTCGAGCTCATGCAATTCAGCATGTTCGGCAACAAGTCCATGACGGGCAACGAAGGCTGTCGCACACCTACCGAACAAAACGCAACTCCGGATCCAAAGTGTGAGGTTCTTTACGGGCCTGGTACATTAGAGAAAGTCTTCACTGAATGGGGCCACCTGGAATCTGCAGCTTTCCTCCTCGCATGTACAGGAGGCTACCCAGCCACCCTCCCAGTAATGGTCCAATGCTTCGAAACAATTCCAGGTGCCTACTTCGGCTGCCGCAACGGCGCCAACGGTCGCGGCGTTGCCTCCCAAGTATGCTCCCACCGCGCCTACCCATCCCTCGATCTTACCAAAATCCCCCTCAGCATCACCCAATACAATCTCGACGGCAGCACCCAAGTCATCCAGAAACCCGCATCTGAAATCAATATTATCGACACAGACGGCAGTGGCGACTGCCTTGTCAGAGCCGACGTCGCAGGCGGCTACGAAATCAAAGAACACAATACCATCTACACCGGCCCCCCGTTACCATCGCGTGCGGCGTCACCGCCTCCTGGAGCTGGGACGTGAGCAACCGCCAAGCTCTCGCCCAGGGCGGCCCCATCCCTTTCACGAGCGCTACAAACGGCAATGGCGCTGTCGCGGTGCTTGAATCACCTCCTCCTGCCCCAGCCCCTGCGCCTTTAAAGGGGTATGATGAAAGTAACGGCGTCTGCTTCAACACTCCCAAGGTAAATCTCTGTCTCCCAGAGGGCACTTACGACATCAACATGCGCGACTGGGGGTTCCAATTCTTCGACGCCAGCTCCATCACCGGCGTCACCGGGTCCATCACTTTCACTAACAAAGACAACTACGTGCCCCCAACCCTCCGGATCCCAGACCCGCCCTCTAACTTCCAGGACATTATCAAGCAAGGCTGGCAGGGCGACGAACACGCGCTCATCCACATCGCCACAGACACTCCCTCGCCAGACGGAGCTTGCTTCGCGCAACACGTAAACGGGTATGGCAGTGTAGCGTGCCTCGTCGCTGGGAGCGCAAACAATCTCACGGATCCAAGGATGGTGGGGAAGGTGCAGTCGGTTGGTCTCAGGGGTAAGGCGCAGGTGGCGCTTTATTCGGATCAGTATGGGGGGAAGAGCTCTGCGCTTATCTCAGCTGACGCAACGGATTTAGGGGAGAAAGGGGTGGGAAAAGATAATGCGGATCGGTGGGGGGATAATGTTAGGGGTGTTTGGGTGTTTGTGCCTGGAAATGGGACGGTGGGGGTGGGAGGGCAGGTGAGGAGAAAGCGTAGGTGGGATGCAGAGAAACTGGGAGATCTGGTGCTGCGGCGGCGGAGAAGTTTAAGGAAGTAAAGCAGGAGGAAGCGGTGGGGTGATATCGCTGATATATATAGTATGGTAACTATTAATGATGAGTTGGCAAGGTGATGCTGCTACTAACCCTAATCCTAACCCTCCTCTAAATGTGCTTCACATGTCACTGGACAGAGCCTCCGCCGCTGCACTGAGTAACTCTCTACCACATACAGCGAAGGGATGACAATGGAAGTATCGATCCATCGCCCCGCAATCCTTGATTTGGAGAACATCAAGCTACCCCGTACAACAAATCTCTACCATGGTAATGGTTAGATTACATGCCAAAGCTCCCGTAACGACAGGCTAGCTGGGACTCAAGAAACAAGCAAGAGTCGGATGGCACATATACAACGCAATTCTCACGGCTCTGAAGCCTGATAGCACCCTCGAATGCTGCGAGAACCTACAGAGACCCAGCGAGTCTCTTTTCGAGGATCTTTTTACTATAAAGATGGCTAAGGAACTTGAACAGCGAAGCGGCTACATGAATAAGACGGGTTCTGTATCACGCATGTTGAGCAGCCGACAATCGTTCCCCATGATTCACTTTACCTTTCCGACGTGGGCGGCAACATCTTGATTATATACCATATAGCATGGTTCATGCTTTCAGCTTTAGACGAGCCATGATAGAGAAATTAAACTGTCAGTCATGACCTCGAGTCCCTACGTCTCTACTATTTGAGACATACTCATCTTAAAGATGCCCTGAGATTGTAATACGAGTCTTTTCACAAGCAACCATGATTCGCCTTAGATATAGGAAGAGGCAGTGGCAGTACTGGCACTAAGGGAAGATAAAACAACAGCTACACTAGTGAGAGGAGCAGGAACAAGAAGAATTCTGTTCTCTTCGACGGAGCACGACGTCAGAAAGATTTTGGGAGAGCGGGTATATTGTGCTTAGAAGTCGCGCTCGGCAGCCACATCCTTCTCCTACACGTCTAAAGCTCGCCACGATGGCCCTCCACCATCGTAAGCCCACCGCCCACGTCGATGAACGTCCGCCCGACTGCTCCTTCATAAATGCCCACGTACAACCTTGCAACCACAACTCCCGTTCAATCGTTGCCCGCACTCAGAAAACTAGCGAGCGAACCTTCTTCTGAAAAGCTCGCATTCAGCAAAGATGATCCTCCTCACCGCTAACGAGCTACACCATGTGGTCCCAGCTGCTGCTGTTCTAGCTAACGGTCATTCTCGATCTTACTGCGGCTCCGCAGTCCGATTTGCAGATCCTCTCTACCTTTGTGACAAGAATTCCAAGCGCAGCTCAGACATTATTCGCGATCATCAACATCTCTGGATAGCTTGCCCAACTTGTATCGGGACTCCCTATAAAGCTCATACTCCGATGGTCCTTCTGTGACCGCGGCAAAAAAAAAAAAAATACAAGCCCACTCAAGACATGGTAGACCTGTCAGGAAATTACGTGGCCCCACGCATCGATCCAACGACGGGGAAAGGGATGGTCAGCGTCTAGAACAGCGACAGCGGACACGTTGCAACACGCGATGAGTGACGCGGCAAGCAACATGAGCATTTTCAACTTCACCAGCAGCTCGCCACACTGCGCTGACAGGGGCAGTAAGCAGGGTGGCAGCCAAATCGATGCATAATTTGAGCCGTCATTCTCGGGACCCCTTGATATTAGATTCAGGGGAGAGCTCAATCACGGTTTCGCGCCGAAGAGGAGGCGCCCGCATCTTAATAGGCCAGAGATAAATTGTTGCAGGAGCTTAAAGCCAATTCTGAAAACATCTCACGCGAGAATATTCCGCGGGATTGAAAGGTACCTCAATACCGCCGCGCAGAGAAAGCGTAAAGCCCAGCGGAGACAGAGACATATCTGCTTTGAGTGTTCTTAGGCGTGAAGCCTAGGAAGATACTGTTGAGAAACTGTGGATTGGATCGACCAGGCAATTTGAACATATGGCTGCTCCCTTCTCGGCCTGACACCCGATGAGCAGAAGCTTTAATCGAAGCTCGGAAAGTGCGCTCATCAACATGCAGTCGTCGCCACTTATGTCTGCAGCTCCTATACTACTTTTGGCTTTTGTGCGATAGCATTCCTCCACGCGATCGAGTTTCAACAGTCATCTTCTCGCAACCTAGATGACGCTTGAAATGGTTCCCGAGCTGGTTTAGAGGCACCAATTAGTGACAGCCGCGTACTACACTGCTCCGCTACTCTTCCTGAGACTTTCCTTCCATCAACGAGTCTTTGCCCGCCATCTGCAAATGCTCGAGCTCACCAGATACGCTGATGTGAGCGACAGTTGATACCTTGACAAACTGCGTTGGCCTTCGACTCAACTCCTACACCTCAAGTCTTCGGGGATCAACAAGACTCACATCTGCCCTCAAAATGCTCGTAAATCTCTGGAATCCAGTGTCGATCTAGCGGCAAGACACTTTACTTCAGGATTTCCAACATTGCCATTTGGGCTGCCTTTCCACGAGAGGGAGGCGCGAGTTATTCTGGATTTACGGAGTTGGGGTACGCCAAGCCAGGGCAAGGCTGGATTGTCCTCTACTCCAGTGAGCGGATTGTCATAAACAACGGACAGGGCTGGGCGCCATGGACACCAAGCACACCGCGGCATACACGACGACGGACGAGGACTGAGGGATGACCCAAAGGTGGCATAAAAAGAAGAAGAAAGAGGGGCTACGAAGCCATTAGGAAGCTCTCAGCTCTAAACGCTGAGTGTCCAACGTTAAGACTAAGGGAGTCACAGGCCTCAGTCTCGTTAGTACGCGCACGCGCCTAATGCTTTAGCGCAGCAACGTTATGCTTCGCCTTCGATTTACGAGCATAAAGGAGCTTGTTGCGCCTTGAATTATGATGTCGACTGTCAAGCGCGCTACTTACGCGAGGCTGCTAAGGAACCAGAAATCTACAGTGACGCCTACTAACAGAAAGGCGACTACTACGAAGCTCGAAACCCTAGTACTAAGGAACAGGTAAAAGTTACGCCTCTGTGTGCAAATACTCAAGCTGCAAGGCCGCAAAGCGAGGACACAGAGCCCGCTGGCTTTAGCAAAGGTACGCAATTGCCTGTTGTACAGAGTAATTAGGAAACTAGACGAATATAACCATTTAGAAACTCCTTTAGAGCCAATACCGCCGGTAGAAATAGCTAGGCGCGCGATCGTTGACTCGCCCTTGATGTTTGATCCTTCGATGCATTAGTGCCATCTGTTGAAGAGCAGCGGGTGCACCCATCTCGTGAGGAACAGTGGAATGCACTTAGAAAGAGAGCTTCCGCTATGTGGCCAGTGAGTCTTTCCTAGAAAGGTAGCTTAGAAGTTGAAATGATCTCCTGGTCACTATGGTTGTGCAGCGAACCCGATCGTGCCTGCCTATTTGCAATGTAAACAAGTTATGCAAGTCTTTCTCTGTTCGCGTTCTTTTTTTCTTCCTCATATTACTACCACAATATATCTTGATCAATTCTTTTGTTACAATTTTTACGAAAGAAATCAATTTTTATTAAATAATTTTCAATAATGCAACTCCCTGCGTGGCTTCACGACTCCGGCCTAGGGGCCTGGGGCCTGGTCCTCATGGAGCTCCTTGAGCTCCTCTTGCACCCGCGGGTGAAGTGGGGTCTATTGATCCCACGACCCTGGCGGCGTGACAGAGCCCAACCTTGTGATGAAGAGGCGTGTCCCGGCTGCAGGCGGAGAGAACGTGACCTAAAGGTCGTCAGGGCCGATGTCGACCGTCCGCGGAGTGAGAACGCGATTCTGCTTGCTAAGATTCCGTATGTATAAATCCGAAGACTTCTACTCCTTATGAGATTAATATATATGTAGAGACGCTACCACTCTCAGACGTCTCGTCGACTTGCCCCTCGCCTCTAGTGTCACGTTCTCGTCCGTGCAGGCCGGGCCCTCTTCTCCGGGGGAGGGACCTCATAGCACGTCCAGCGAGGTCGACATGTGGCTGGCCGAGTGGCTGGCCGCGTGGGAGGCCTCGCTGGATTGACAACGTCCTTCGGGGCGCCTATGAGGTGAGTGAGAGGGGCTTCTCTGACGGGGGCAGGTCCCAACCCCGAACCCTAGGTCGGAGGTGTGTGGAGCAGGCAGGGAGAGAGAAAGAAAAAAAAAAAATTCTCCCAGTACGTATTAAAGATCTCCCTTTCGAAGGAGAATACACTGGCGTTTATATAAGGAGCGGGGAGCAATTCTCCCAGTACGTATTACTGGGCTGTGGGTGGTGGCTCGGCGGCACCGGAGGCCAAACGAGAGGTTGGGGACAATTAGGCGGGAAACATTTCATGGCATACTTGTTAGGGAACAATACAGGTGGACTGGGAAGACGAAAGGTCGGTCAAGTTTTCTATAAGATTACGGAGTTAGCAGAACGCTAAAACCAAGACAGACGCAACCGTTTCTCGGAAACTCCAACACTATTCTCGCAAACAGTCAGCCCAAGTGTCGATGCCATAGGGTCGAGAAAAGAATCCATCCCATGACATCAAGCCTATACAACAAGATATATATCGAAGCTTGCGATACGGCCAACGAGTAACAACAAAGGGTCGGACAGCAGCGCAATTCGCGAGCAGCCACAAAAGAGAGACCCATAAAATCTAAGTGCGTCAAGACTCGGAATCTAAGAAGCGAACAACGATTGATCTTTGGTCCCAGCACATTTCTAATACAACTCGGCATCGAGGCTCGGAAGCGGTGATTGGTGGGCAAATTCAACCTCAGGACGCTGCAAAGACAAGAAAGGCTCCTAAACAGCGAAAGAACGAGCAGTTGAAAAGGCTTCTTGAAGGGTAACAGAGTCGCGTAGGAGGCAGAGGAGGCAGAGGGGCAGGTGGAGGAAGCAGAGAGGAAGGAGGAGAAGGAGGCTGAGGGGAAGGGGGGAGGGGAATCAATGTAGTGCTGGTGTATATTGGGGAGAAGGGATGAAAGAAGTGAAGCCATTAGGGACGGGGTATTAGACGGACGAGACGACAGCCAAACAGAACAACCGAGAGGCAAGATAAGACTTAAGGGGGTCGGTCTGAGAAGCAAATGTCCTTAGATCAATTACCGCAAAAGAGAGGCAAGGGGGACAGAACGCAAGACAACAACGCCAATGTAGCTCCAGCCGTCAAATACGAACATCACGACAGAAGCGGAGCCCTTGGGCGATTTACTTCAAGACTTATAGAACGAGACATCGGGATTGCAAGACCGAGAAAGAGGAGAAGGAGAGTCTATGTAGTGATGAAGGCTATTTAGGACGGGGACAGAACGCTTGACACGACGAGGGGAGGTATATAAATTAAATGAAAGAGACGACACCCAGAAGACAGAGTCTGAGACAGAACAAGGCATAAGGATAACACCTTAAAGAAGCAAGTGTTCTCGCCGACCTTACTCAATTGATACCAACTGGAGGCAAGGCGGACAGAGAGCAAGATGTTAACATGGCTCCGCTGTCTCGCACTGTCACTTCAGGTATAGACATAAGTCGAAACATTGGTTCGGAGCATTGCACCGTACGATGCGCTTCTAGACGAACGGGACGAGAGACGGAGATGCGTCACGACATGGAGGAGACACGATTTCGAAAGAAAACAGGCGACACAAAGCACTCAAACACCAACCATCTCGGGCGCTATACCAGTGTTGATATGACGACAAATGGCCAAGAAGCTACAAGAAGGCGGACGATACATTTGCTGGAGGAAGCTCTTCAGGGTTCAATAGTCGTCATTAGAGGGGGGGGGGAGGGAGAAAGGTGGAGAAGGCTGAAGGGCAAAGGGGGAAGGGGCAAGATTGTCGTCAACATTCTCTTCGAGTCGACAGGCAGGATGGCGAAGATCAGGCCATCGATCACTGTGAGTGGACATTGAGGCACCCTCTACTGCGATCACTGCTGACCCACTGCAAAGCCGACGTACAACCACAAACCACATAGTAACTAAACTTCACTCCTTCGTTGGAAGCCAGATATTCCGAATACCCAAGGGTTGGCGTCGGAAGATAAAGCAGCGCTCACATCATCCTCTAAACCTTTGTTGAGTAACGTTCTCGGAAGCGTCTAGTGGCGTTTGGCTGACTCCATGAACCACGCCACCTTTGTAGCAAGGTTCGTTGGCGAAATGGCGTCAACGGCACACGGAGCTTATGCGTTGGCAATCCTTTCAACAACGTCTTCAGTCACACCTTCGACCTTTTACCTTGACCATGGAGGCAATTATGATGGCAACATTGTTTTTACGACTGATTTACAGATGGTTGAAGGGCGTCGTCCAAGACCAACGACCCGAGTACAGCATGAGTACACAAACCTCCTTATTACAACTACCGCTAGAACTGCTTCTAGAGGTCGCGAAGTACCTTGATGACTGTTCCTGCGCCTCTCTATGTCTTAGCTGCAAAAGTTTGAGCAATCTATTATGGAAGTCAGACGATTTTAACGATCTAAAGCTACCCAATGATGCGCCATGGTGTGCACAGTTACGGCAATTCAAAGCACCTTACAACGAACGTCGCAAGCTCCTTTGGTTGCTTCAAGATGATAATCGATGGCTTTACTGCTCCAGTTGCATTATGCTTCACCCTTTCAACGACTTCACAAAGCAAGAGCAAGCGTGTGATCTGACAAAGAGAAGTTGCCTCTATGAACCTAAAATGGCGAAATGGCAACGACTTCGTGAGTTATTGGACTCAAGAGTTATCAGAGTCTGTCCATGCCTAGAAATAAGCAGCCACGAAAAGCGAAAAATACTCAACGATATCATCAAACGTTACGAAGACCAATTTGGCCTTCCATTCCCATACCATTATACAGACACCTTACTAAGAAATCCTCGCGCTATACCCCCATTGCATATATGCGAGCATACCTATAATAACGGCACAGACAAAGTCGCAGTCTCCTACAGCTACGTCGTCGACATCCACGCAGATCTTGAACTTATCACGCAATACGACTATGAATACGCGCTTGACCCTAAACCCAATCCCAACGCCAAAGAACGAACTCATCTGCCCGTACAAATCTGCCCTCACAAATACCTCGACACCTTCGTCAACGATATCATGCGATGCCGCTCAGCGTATGCGTACAGCTACCCTGCGCCTTCAGATTCGTGGAAGTGTTCGAGGGCGTATAGATGCTCCAGGTGCTTGTCGTGGGCTACGGCACTTCGGAAGGAGGAGCCGAGGGGTAGGGTCAAGGGAAAGGGGAAGGGGAAGAGAGAGGGGAGAGCAAGGGTGTCTTTTGCTGTGCAGAGGAATTTGGGGGATCTGTTTTGGTGGGCGCAGGTTGTAGAAAGGAGGGGATGATTGGGGCGTGGAGGGTAAAGATGTATGGTCGTCATTCCAAAGCATGTTGAAGCATAGTGTGGGCCACATGTCTATACACGCAGTGTGTTGCGCTGGACCTCGATTTCATTAAGCCAGAAAACAGTTTCTACCGCAGTCATTCTCGCTCCTAAATGGACTTCAAAGCGGCGCGCTTCCCTTTCCACTATGCATTCAAGTAAGGTAAAGCAGGCGCAAGACTCTTTGGAGAAGCTGACGGATGCCCAACATACTCTCTACCACTTCTACAAAGCCTTTGAATGGACGTTAAAGTAGATATTCCCTAGTTCTATAGCTTTGTCGGCGAGCGAGCTAAGATTGTAGGGATAGACGAGCGACCTGGAAGTATTCGCCTTAGATCTATGACAAAGACCAGCCTGCAATTGAGGTCTCTGGAGGGGTTTGGAGACCGTTCGTCGTGTTCGGTGACTTTGCTAATCTCGTTGGAGCCTATTCTCGCTGGAGTCTATATCACACTGCTGATGTAATCGTTTTGACCCGCGATTGATTTGGCGACGTCTGATTGAAGTGAGGAGCTTGGAGATCTTTGAAGTGACGGAGGAGGCGGAGGGTTGGAGATCTATAAGTCGACCAATATGGTTCTAATTGCGATTCTCTTGGATAAACACAGCCTTTGGATGTCCAGCTCAGTTGGAGTTCCTCCCTAGACCAAAGACTTTAGGTCTGCGGTCGAGCAAGACTTGCATGAGGACACAACCTCTGCATGGACAGTAGTTGACAAGGTCGTATGATTAGGCATCGATGATGGGGGTAGTGTTGATGGGGAAGGCTGAGATAGGGGTGAAAACAAGCGGCTTAGTATTAGCGCGAAAGAGAGCTTAGCAAGGGCTGCTACTTGACTTATACGTCACACACAGTGTCATTGTGATAGCTGCAACTTATCTGCTTCAATCATAATCACACCGAGAACACGTTGTCTCTTGCTACATCGAGACTCATTCTTTCAGCAAATGCGTCCGAAAGAGGTGCGTAGTGACCGCCGTCAACATATCGAAGCTCGGCAAGAAATGAGAGACCAGCTCCACATCCTCGAATCTCCAACCTACGCCTCTTGCAAGAAATCATAGCACAACCTCCCCAATTACCAAACGTAAAGTCTCGTTATTATAGGTATCAACTCACGCACCTAGATCAATCAGAGGCGCAATTTGATTGCCTCTAGCTGCAAAAGCCGCAGGTCAGACTCAAACGAGACCTCATCATCTCAATCTTGCGCAGTTCTGAATGCGTATGAGCAGAGCGATGGGGGTGTATTGATAGGAAAATGTGGTGGACAATGATAAGGGCTTCGACGTTTTTGACTATGAAATCTAATAACCTTCTTTACACCGAAGATCCGCTTCGAACCTTCCTTGCATCGAGTCTACTTGAAGTAATGCTCTCCATATGTATAATACTCAGCAAGCATTTGCTTTATGCCGGAACCTTCAACATGAAAAAGTCACGACTACGCTCCGAATGCACTCGATACGCTTCGCAAAAGGCTTATCTCTATGATCAGCATCTCTGCAGCGATCATTCTTCCGAATGAAACCACAACGACAAAGGCACATCTATCAACGACTTACTAATGTAGCTTGTTGGCGAAGCCCGTCGTAGTCACACAAACGTTCATTGAATTCTAGGTCAAGAAACGCTAAGGTAGTTACCTACTGCAATGTCTATATGGATGAGTATAGCCAATCGCTCGGGCTAGGCCACTATACGTGAAGGACGCTTTGACCTTCCTCCCATCTAAGTTCTCGTTGGAGACTCTTTTGCCAGGGTCAATTGCTAGGACGATCATAACATAAGTGCCTCCAAAATAAAGGGAAGCATTCATTGCCTTTGCCGGCTCGACCACGGCGGACGTAGCAGTGGAGTGTTAGTGCCCTTCGTCGCCGAGACTAATTTGGCGTGTAGAGGCTCACACAGCGAGCGGCCATACTAAGTTAAGTATTCGCGCTTTCAAGCAACCCTAGTTCAGATCTGAATATCTCCAATACCCAACCAAGACAGATGCCGTAATCGAGTCTTACACGCCGCTATAATCCATGGCTCAAGGAGCCGAGTTGTCTTTGAGATTAGAGACGGACGCAATATAAGAAGTACCTCTAAGATAACGTTTATCCCACACCTCCACGAGACTGGACTTCCACGGCATTTTCACTTCCACTATTCTTGACTTTCACAACTCCTACACAGCCATTAAGCTCCCGCAAGGCGACTTCAGTTCCGGACCATAGTAAGATCGTGTTAGGTAGGGGGGAAAGGGGTTTAGGTATATTGGGTGTAGGGAAGAGATGGCATAAGGGAAGAGGGGAATGTGTTCAAGAACTGTGTCGAGACAGTAGACGTATGAAACAGTGCTTTGCTGGCTGAGGTCCGTTTGTGGGCCGATGGGCTCAGAGATAGTCTATCAATAGTGAGAGGATCTGGTAGTTGCGCGCCATAAAAGTGCGGCTTTAGGCGATGGTGATGGAGGTATTGGATCAGTCCTAACGTTTGGGGTGATTCGCCGGAGAACGTGTATCTAGTTGCGCATATTATAATGGTCGTTAGATGCGTTGTTGAATTACTGTGCTTCTAAATCAATGCTTAAACATATTTGCTTAGCTAAGGACTTGAGTTGCAATAGAGAGAATTGTTTCACCTTCAAGTACATATCTGCTATGAGTCAATGTTCTAGAGAATATCTTAGAGTCTTTGCAGCGTACATAAACCCCTATATCTCCTAGTTATACATCAACCGTCTCTAGCATATAGGCTGATCTTCTAAGGTCCCCATATCGCGGTATATTATGCTTGACAGTCATACCTCTGCTCCAAAGCACTATTTTCTTATTGTGGTAAATTTCCCTCCTATGGTAGCCTACCAGACTTTCGACGCTTACAGTCTCGAAAAGATTGTCGCGGCTACGCTAAGCGGGTAGACAACTTATGCCGCGTTTCTTGACGATACTGAAGACTAAGAAGGTTCAAAGGAAGCAGCCATGACCTAGCATTCGCAGAAGTACGTCGTTGGGGACTTGGCTTGAACCGTTTGTTCGGAGATAATGGCCCAATCATGTCGCAAGCTAGAATGTGCTGTGGACTTTTTGGACGACTATAAAAGCTACTCAACCACGAATCGGAGCGAGCGGAGCCGCCAATGCCTAGACTGGCTTCGGGAAAAGATTCCGGGCATTGCTCTATAATTAGCAAAGAGAGTTAGAGAGGAGGAAAAGCATTGAAAAGAGATAGTATCGAAAGATCCTGGCAGCGGAAGAACTTCTTGAAGCATAACATTACACAAGTGAGCTACAAGTTTATGAAAACGACAACGAACTTACGTGTAAAGGTGTAGATCAATGACTGAGAGGCCACGGCGTATGCTACCGATGTTCGTCACGGAGTAGCCTAGAAGATAGCACGATCTCATAACTCTTACTGTCCCTCGAAGCGTTCAGTCACCGCTATTCCTCAAGTATTCTCGCATTTTTCCACACTCTAATTTGCGAAAAGGTATCTTTCCTACAGCATTCCCGCGGTTCATCAGAGTGGCTATACCCAGTTTGGTAGCCACCGGCGGAAGAGAGGTGTAGGGGGAGGCAAAGATATGATACGATGGTACAGAGGCGAACCTGGTGGGTGGTGGCTTTTCATGGCTGACTAAAGGGAAGAGAACGAGATATGAGTTCTTGAGCCAGCGGTATCTGACAGTGTATATGGTGTTGTAAAATCCATGATAGCATATAGGCATACTTTTCAGGATACTGTTTCCTCGCGGACTGGTTCTTCAAATGAAGTACACATCGAAGGCTTTCAACGCTTGTAGTTCTCGGTTCGACCCCATTGAAGTCTAACCCTGCGCTTCCACCTGTGGAGGCTTCGCTGTATGTTCTAGTATCTTCTCCTCCCACCAAACCAAATACTCTTCTTTGCACCAACGCGCAAGTCGCTGAATGAGTGCAAGCACCTTGAAAATTCCCTGGATGTCTGCTGTTGAGGCAATGGGCTCACCTCCATGCACCAGCAGCTCCCCTGGTCCAGTCATCCTCATCGCAAAAAAAATCCATTGGTGGCTCTCTGTGAGAACGACGGGGAGTGTAGGCAGATCACTCCAAGCAAGTCCTGGATTCAGTTGTACAAGCTTCCTAAAGTGTGCAATCGTCCAGATCGCCAATTGTCGGATCCCTTTGGCGCGGGCTTTACCGCTTCCAAGAACTTTGGTCTCTATGTTTGCAGCCAGAATGACCTTGTCAAGATCCTTAGCACGGGACTGGTTCAGCTCGTCAGTCCGCAGCGCGCCCAGTTTCTTCACAATTCTCTCTATGGTCTCGGATGATAGCTCTAAAAGGATAGCATAGTCTACCATAGTGGCATGTTTCCCTGTACCCACCAGGCCATCCCGAATCTCAGGATCCGTTATCCTATGCGTTGTAACATTACGGAACCAGGTATGATTTTGCTGCCTTCCCGCAGCGAGGGCAAGACTCAGAAGTCTCGAATGAACTTGGTTATTCCATCTAGGCTCGGCATATGATTTCGCCTCGCATTCGTTCGCGAATCCTTTGATTCTGATGATCTCCTTCCAGAAGTCTGTCACGGCCTCTTCATCTTCCGCTGATAGCCTGACTGTGCACTCAGCGGCATTTTTAGCGACGCTCTCTGATATGTATTTTCGTTTCAGTGGCAACGAGGCGGCAGATGTACGATCTTTCAGCTGCAGGGGAATGGTATTAGTACCATGAGCTATATCAAACAAATTTTCGGTCAACGTCTTCAGATTTGGAGGTGGGAAGGCATATTGCTCGTCTTCAAAGGATGCTTGCTGAATGTGGTAATCGCGGAGACGTAGAAATTGGGAGACCTCAGTGCTGGCAGCAGAGTCAGAAGAAGCTTCATCGCCTTCATCCGCTGCCTCGTCGCCGACTTCCAGCTCTCCAATGTCTTCAATCTCGCCATCTGCCTCTTCTTCGGCCTCTTCCTCCTCTTCTAGTATGTGTCCATGTCCCCCTCTTCTCTCGCGAGCCGGCGCCAACGTTAGTAGTGAAAAAGGCGGGATTTGTGGAGCTGCCTGTGGATGCAGTCTGCTGGATTGACGCGTAGGTAATTTTTGCGGGGAAGGTTCAGACCGCGTGAGGCGGTGAGATGGTCTGCGAGGATTCGGGTTGTTTTGCGTCGGAGTCTTTTCATGGTCAAGAAGACTTGCGGTGCTGACTGGTGTCTGTCTGGGGGGTGTGTTTGGGGCCAGCGATGGGGTAGCTTGGGCACCCTTCTTTGTCTGGGAGGCCTTTGGCGCCATAATGTTGGTCGAGATGGAGCTGAGAACGGGACGCTTCCCGTGGAGCTGCTGGCATCCGTTGACTTTGCGCTTCTTTTTAGGGGGTGTGCTTGCGACCGAGGGATCAGTGAAATCTGAAGATGAGGGAAGCGAGTCCAGCCATTCGCGGGTCGTCGCCGTGCAGCAGCTTGAAGATGATTTGGAGGTCACTTGCATAAACATGTTGGGCGATGTGTGAGATGAACTGCCAAATAAGGCAAGCCGGTGGCAAAAGTCTGTGTTGTTCTTCCTTTTGTTGTCACACCTCAATTGTTGTGAGCGGGAAATTGGAGATCTGCGTGACGATTATCTTATCACGGACGGCCCCGATAGCGATAACGGGCCAGCCCGAAAGCTTAGCATGATCAAAATCGCCAACGCGCAGGACGAATCCTTCGTTATCATGCATCAATGGCCAAACATACAGCTTGTTCGATTAATTGATTCATTCAAGAGTCCCGAAAAGTCGGGAGTGAACACAGAAGCTAACCACTCGCAATGCCAGCTAAACACCACTTGACGAGTGAGGCTGCACAACGTTAATGCGAAAGTGGTAGATCGCCATGAGACAGATATCCTTTGCGCTGTACCCAATGGTGTTGTGCCCTTTCAAAGCACAGCCCCCCTCTATCAAGCCCTCCTTAAATGAAATCAAGCGTCGCTACGGCAATGATTTGTCAAGCGCTTTATCAGCAGAGAAGAAGTGGCTCACCAAGCGAAGCAGCGAGAGACTACGGTCTATTAATAATCTATCTGCAACCGCTTGAAGACCTTCAAAGCTTGATGCGCTAGCAGACAAGGGTATTAGATTGGTATGAGGTTATCGACCTGTGCATTTGCCCTCAACAGGGTGGGCATCAGCGCTGTAGGCCCAGTCGTTGGCGTCTTCACCAAGAAAATGGTTTCAAGGCGTTTGGGATATACTCACGCATGATAATCTTCGCCGCTAGCAACAGTGACAACATTTTGATCGCTCTCCTTGGCCTCCTTACGATAACCTATTCCCCCTGATCCCGTCTTGATGGTTTCGCCTTCTCGATCTCGTCTTCTTGTCATGAGTCATTCTTCTCACCCTCATTGCACATTATCATGCCATTTTTTTCTTCCGCAGTTCAGTCCTAGCATTGTTGCAACAAAAACGCCTCATTTCGGTGGTAGCGACAACAGTGGCGCATAGTTCGACCCACAAGATATCTTCCACTGGGTCACTGCTTTCACACGCCGCCATCGGATATGCGAAAGAATATCAAGCCATGAGTTCCGAAGGGAAAAGGAGGCCGACGGGGGATAAAGCGGTGCTCACAAATGAAGAATTGACGCATCGAAAGATTTCCGAAGGGAGAAAATGAGCCGAAGTATGACCTTTTATCGTAAAGCTTAGAGATTTCAGGATCCGTGAGAGACTATGCTCGTTGATCTTGTGTTGTGTAAACGACTCGGTTGGCTGAGCGGATCAGCTTTCTTTCAACCCTCCCGACTCTTGCATTCATCCGTCAACGACCTCCACCCCTATCACCCCACAATCCTCATCACTTTCGACCTTTACACTTCTCATCTCATATGAAAATGAAAAACACGAATGCTGCATTTTGCAGAACAGTAAGCGCTATTGAACAATAAAGCACGACGCCTTCTAGTTGATGGGTATTGTTTGCAGGCAGCGTCCAAGTATAAGTGAAACAGCGCCTCGGACCGAGCAAACCTCGTACACCGTCAGATCTAGTTATATTTCCTAGAATAGAAGATTCTTCCTACTGTCCTCCTTCACCCTGATATCCTTACCGCGCTATTTCCCGATTGACTTATGTCTTTACGGGCGCGATTGGCGCCGCAAACAGACTGCCCAACTCGATTTCGCAGAGTACGTTCGGCTATATTTTTAGGAGTTGGCAAATTGAAGATGCAATTCGCTGTAGCGGCACATAAGTTGACGACCTGGTGACCAGTAGACCGTAACATGCGGAACACAGAATCAGCCTTCTATTAAGAATCGTACTGAAACAGATTTAGCAGAGTCTCAAATCGACGAAATTTTGAGGGAGGTATTGGCAGGATTCGTTTTCACCAGCAACACCTATACATCGCCACGAAAAGAGGCTAATTCTTGGCGTCCATCGCTCTGACATATAGGCGAACTGTCTATATTTCTTGTAGACTTCTTGCATCCGGTCTTCTTTCCATTGGCTAGTCACATTTTGCGAGGATGCATTCTCTAGATGTACCCCTCTACCCAACTTCGTCAGTCCCTGAATACCTCTCTTTTATTCCTGCCTCACCCTTCCAGCTGCTCAGCTCCATGTTGCTCAAACACACCATTGGTACACCATAACGTTGTGGCATCATTTCGCGTATCCTTTCAGAAAACGATCCCTCTCCGCTTCGCAGTATTTCGCAATACATGTCTTGACGGACCTACGCCTCGTGAGACGCCTAATCTCCCCCGTTCTCTTACCGCTTAACCCCTGAAAGCACCTCCTAGGATGGCCGCTCTCCACGGAAGAACCACTGGAAGCGCTATTTCTGACCATACCGACGTTAATCAGGAGAATAAAGAAGCTTGTCCACAGAATAGCTATCCAGTGGGCTTGCCCCTTCCCCGCTGGCTCCTGCAATACCTGTATGAGCCTAACGAAATTCGCTAGGAACCTGCTCAGGGTATCAAACAATGGCTTTCAAAGTTCCTCAAGGATATGTCACCGACTCTTGTAGCGAGCATGCTAACCTGGACGAGGCCCTGAAAGGTGCCTGTTGAAGAACGTACGAGCGTCATCGGCGATTCCAAAGACTCGGAAAGCGATACAAGAGCCGAACTTGTTCCCGTTGAAAACAGTATTATCGAAAATGAGAAGAAGTTAGACGTAGGAATTGACTAGGAAAAAGATTACGACGAGGTTGGTATCCATACTTCTAGTATAAATATGAAATCGGAGAGCGAGGAAGAAATCAGACGCTTATCTTACAATGAATGATCGCTGTTTCCAATACTTTATAGCCCTTTAAGCGTGCCGCAATTGGCGAAAAGCGGGAGCGCCATAATCTACCAATCTGGATGTCGTCGAATTGCAGCGAGGCGCGGAAGGCTTGATCTCGATCCTTTCAAGGTATCGGCGAGCCAGATGAAGATTGGCCATTTGTGTAATGATTCTTCTCATCGAGATGTTATTTGCCCATCTTGGGATAAGGATGTACTCGGAGATACGTAGCAATAAACTAAGCTCCCTGCACCTGAAGCTCTTAGAATGGTCACAGGAATGAATCTCAATCTAGATCTAGCAAATCTTGTTCTGATTTTCTTCAAAATCCTTCAACTATTTAGACTCCCGCTACGTCACCCGTTACTAAAGATCGCATCGCCGGAGCGCGGTTAAAATGTAGATTCTGGGGGAGATCTTACACAATAGTTGAGCTGAGTCGAGAGCGTCGTACATTAATTGGGGAGAGGAAAAGATAATGTAGCAACGTGGGTAAAATGTTGGGCCCAAATATATAGGACTTATCAATGCCCCCCTCGCGACTTCCTTAGCTACTCCGGTCATTGTAATATTAGTCTACTGCATGACCTAAGGAACCAAGCTAACTTATCGTGTCTAATCAGCCGTTGTACTTATACTGCTTGGCAGCAGCGCTTTCGGCGTTATAGGGTATATTCGGTATTCACCGAGGCAGCTAATTTGATCAGTTGCATTTTCTCTTTAGGCGTCAGCATAGATCACAAGCTCTGCGAGAGACGACGTACAACAGAGATTCACCCTAATTCTGGCGGAGAAGTCTATCCTCCGCGTCTTATTCTTTCTCAGAATTTCTTTCCACTTTCGCCCGCACCAGACATTGCGGCCGAAAATTACAAGCTCGTTCCACACATACATCCACTCTTCCACAAGAGCCGAATCAACAAAGTGCCAGAACGCTGCACAGCTGTCCTCTCACGAGAGTATCTCCGCCTACGTATAGGACTGTGCAGATTAGCGATTTTCTTAACGAAATTCCCTAGAAGGAGTTATAAGTCCCATAGACAATAGTGTACGTAGGATTCATAGCGATCTTCCCAACATAATCCAAGCTGAAAGAAGCGGCAACATTAGCGGAGAGGATAGATAGCCTTCGAGACCAGATAGGTACAGGATGCCCCCAAAGACTGGGCCACATTTCTACCAATGACAAGCATGCTAGTAGGATTCGGCAATCTTGCTACGCTTAGGCGTTATTGGTTTCTCTAGCCATCCCTTTTCAGGCTCACCCTTGTTCATTATTGCCAAATGGGTTGGAAGTGATGAGCAGACCTGTCACTTGTACACGCGTATCTGCGCTTATTAGTACAACGTATCCATTGTTTGGATGAATGACTGTTCTTCCCCTAGTGTGACGTTCTGCATCTGAATGGAACGTCCAAGCAGAGCAAGGCGGCTTGATCAGGGGAGAATTACTTGCGAATATGAAGCCATGGTAGGATCTCAAGTCAAATTATCACCTTTTCTAGTGCCATTGTTCGTAAATATTGAAAAATTCACTGCATGGTTGGGTTCCTGCAAGATATTTCTTGTGCTTTTAAGGATGTCAACTTTGTAAGTACACTTCTACACTCGCTCCCTCTTTGTCCTTGGTGGATTTCTATTTTGGTTTCATGTAAGCACGCTTTCGTCTTTCTATGGGCAAGCACGCATTCGAGGAAGAAAAAAAAGATCTCCTCACGAGACGTCTGCCGCTGAGCTTGGCAGCAACAAACGAGAGTTCAAGATGATCATCAACTAAAGCGTATGTTCCTGCTAGCCAGTTCCATTACAAAATCTGATTGTCTACCGTTCCCCTCCAAGCACAAATGCTAAGAAATCAAGGCTTCATTCGTACAGCCGACAGCAACTTAGCCCCGCCCTACGTCCAGCCTCGATCCCTCCTGCTACGCGCCCAAGCTTCGTTCCTGCGTATTTCTTCCTTAAGTCAAACGATGATCAAAGGCAAGCTAGTTGGCAAATCGGCCAATTGGGCTCGCTAAACTATCTGCCAAAGTCCTATATCAATCGAAACTTTGCTCCTTGTGCAGCCGCTCTCGGAACATATCCTTAGTACGCGGACTTGGCAAGGCCGAAGTTTGGACGGCTGAGCTTATGCTTGTGGTTGGCTAGCTGTTCTTGGCATTTGAGTGCGGCATCAGGACTGCTCGCTGGATTGATGGAGGTAACAGCCTAATAAGCAGGATATTCGGGAGACTGGGGGGACTGCAGGGATAGCTGTCGGAAGTTTTTGGCAACGGGGTCTTGAAGAGTTGGGGTTGATGAGGACGTGGATGAATAGTATATAATGATAAGGCTGTGGATGATAATAAAGATGTTGATGCTAAGAATTTTGATGATGAGGCGGATTTGGATTATCTCCAAAGAGCGTCCGAATCCCGTCTTGATACTTGACTGTGTCTGGATGATACTGAGTTGTATCTATCAATAGATGTTTTGCAGACGGTGACGATGGCCTGCGGTCAGAGCTTATTAACGTTGAAATCGCTTTGAGGAAACTGTCCCGGGTTTTATTAGTGTAAAAGATTGATGTTGGAAATCCAGAAATGATGAGAAGAAGAAGGCTCAAAACAGCGTTTGTCAAGGGAACAACCGTTGAAAGGGCGACCAGAAATCTAATTGTTCAGGAAAGCGCATATTGTATCTTGCGCATCAAGACATCTAGATGTATAGGCTAGCAGTTTTCGAGGATGATCTGCAAACCTTCATGCGAAGCAGCCTAGGCAAGACTGTTAATACAGCTAGCTCTGACTGCTTTCTACACAGGAGCTTAGCAATAGCGAACCTCCAAATTGTTACAACAAATTATCATTTCAAGATCACTTCGCCACATAGTATTGAACAGCACCTTTCTTACAAATCAATGCCTTATTACACTGTCCCCCTCCTGGACTTCTCCTTAACCAGTCTCCAGGGCGACCATTCTTCGTCCCCCAAGCACCCGAACAAACCTCGCCCTTCACTACCTTACAAGAAGACCCACTCTTCCAGTCCCCGTTCTCCTCGCCTCCGGTCCCTCGGCCAACCGTCCCACTCCTCACTCTTTTTACTTTGAAATCTGCTGGACTAGCTTTCCATTGCTTGCCTACACCTAGGTCTCCAAATTTGACAAAATGACTACAGTCCTTTCGGGTATTGATTCTCGTCGTACAACATCAGAAGGCGAGGTTGCGGTCAATAGTGACACCTTCAGTGCGACGCAGATGCTGATCATCACGCTTACGTGGAATGTTGATGGAGCAAACCTATCTAGTACGCATATATATCGCTACTTCTGATCGGTTTAACATCTCATAGCCCTTAAACATCTCTTCTCTTGATGTCGCTATACTCCTGAGTTGAAGATTAAGATCCCTTGACTTATAGTGTCCTAAATATATTAAAGACGTTAATTGCAGGCCGTCCGCTGACTATAGGCTTTATATCTTGAGGGTATAAGTAATTCCATGGAAAGCGTGCTGCTAATGAAATCACGAGGCTTACTTTAGTATAAATGTCTAGCAAAGTCCCTAAATATAGGATAGTAGATACTATTAGTATACGAAAATAATCTCTTACAATTTTCTATATATCAATCTAGAGTTCAGCTACATTTGTCCCCATAGCCTCCGCAAGAAGTAATAATGTAGTATTGGATACAGTCTTTAAATAAGGACACAGCCTCTCTACCCTGTTGTAATTAGAGTCCCTAGGAGTAGGGTCGTACTTTCGGAATATAACGCTTTAGCAGCGTTGGTATCACCTAGCCTAAAGGTCGCGTCGTTGCCCCTATTGTCCGCCCTTCATAAATAACAAGACTGACGAATTAGCAGATAGCAGTTGTGTAGAGTCTTAGGGCATCTCCATACAGGCTAAGAAAGTGGCGAAGGCTACCCTTATGCAATTTTTGAAAGTCGCGCGAACCAGAGATCTTATTGACCCCCCTAGACTTCTTCGTATGGTGAGGGCCGATTCAACGGCGGTTTTCTTTCCATCTTAGTGTTTGCCTATATTTGTAGTGGTCTTCAATTATCGAAACTATACTATAGTACTTTTCTTACAGTGGAAGAGGCGATGAGAAAAGAGGTCTTCTCCAGAATATAAAGTACAACCCGCTTTCGTCTTTCCCTGCCCTTAGATACTGCCGCAAAAACAGATATATACACATTAAACTTTCTTTAGAGTATGCCCTCTCCGCCTCCCTAACTCTCTCGCCTCTGCCCCTGACCACGCTCCTCTCGACCCTCGCCTTTACCCTTAGACCAACCAGCCTAATCTTCGCTCCTTCCGCACAAATCAACCTCGTCTCTGCAGTTCGGTCGAAGGAACAAAAGAGACAGGAAAACAAAAAGCCTCAATGGTTTCCTAATCAAGAGCGGTGGAATGATAGGAAGTATCTAATCTTAGCTTTGTTGGCTATAACAAGGAAGATGTACACAGGAGAAAGAAATAAAAGAAGATATATAGGATTAAATGATTTCTAGAAAGGTTTTCAGAAGAGACGAGGCAGGTCTAGTGAAGGCTATTTAGTAATTGATTTTACTTACTCGCGCATACAATACTATCATTTCTTGAAGCATATAGTCATACCAACAACTCTTTGGGTATTAATGCCATGCATGGGCCTCGTAAGGTTGCCCGCGAACAGGAGTGAGGAAACAAATAGACTGCCAAAAGAGACGCACTGTCCCTCCTTCAGTTGCCAACGTGATGTGCCTGTCCATGCCGCCCTTCGACACGAGCTGAATTCACTGGAAGTCGCTAAGCCGTTCCAAGTCCACTCACTACCTCCGGCCTGAATTCGTCTCATATCATTCTGTTTGTTGTTAATCGTCAAGATCTTTTTTGTGTTGGTGCTTCTTGTGCCATTCCAGTCGTTATGCTATGACACTTTACTATTGCGGTCACAAAATTATTGTTCTCCACACTTGTTGCGTGTTGTGTATCCCGTGATTTTTATCCCCACGTCAAAATTGCAGGGAACATGGAGATGTTGACTGCACACAGACGTAGATAGGTGCCGTTTAGAACTAATTCGATAGTGGACGAGGTAAACTTTTCATACTAGATTAAGAATTGCGATTTGAAGGTAGTATAACTACTAGCTTGACATCAGGCGCTCGTTCAACGATTTCGGCATTGAATGCCTTAATTGTTGGCGACATAATATTTTCCAGAATCTGTGCTCACTATTGTACATGAACGGAGGAAAATGCGTAAGGCTGCGAGAACTTCACGTAAGAAAGGATCGCATTACACACAGGAATGTTCTATCAGACGAACGTTGTGCATACGCACTGCTAGATAGCTCGATATGGCAGACCGCAAATTTCGAATTTTGAGGACGACGGTCTGCTTGTCTTGCCTGCGATTTGGCTTATAGAGCGTCGGACGGCCACAATTTGCGTATAACATCCATTCTAATGGGTTTAATAAGGACATAATCACAATTATCAAACAGCAGCGCAAAAAGATTAAGCAATCACAATGGCAGTGAAAAACAAAACAAAGGTTATCTACTAAGACAAGAGCTGGACAAGCTACAATCAAGGCATCTATAAGTCGAGCAATAGCCTAGGGAGTTTCGATCTTTTGCTCGAACCTTCTCCTGCCGGAAACCTATGACAAACTTATGAAGGTTAAGCTCGGCACCTGTCTAGAAAAGTGCATAGTCTCCTATGGCGAGTAGACTGCTGAACATAGCAGACAAGACTCCACTGTATTGATTGTAGAATTATCCGGCGCTCACAGATTCTGAAAGTAACGTTTTTCAAGATTAGGAACACAAGAGTCAGCCAGAATGAACATCGAGGATCAAGGTCATTCTTCTCCCAATGACGACCTACCAGGTGTACAGAGAGACGGTCAGAGTAGAGAAGGCGTTCAATTGACCGATGATGAATTGCGCTTTTACAACTGCACTATGGAGACGGAGTTCCCTGATGAGACTGGAGCGAGATCTGAGGGTAGGTCGAAGATTGCTCCCTAGGTCCCTTCTAAGTTAACTGACATTGCTATTGGAGAATATCGCCGAGAAAGTAGGGATTGTGTTAATGGAATACTCGCGCTTCGTCAATCACAGGAAGTGTTCCGCCGCCGCCCATCAATACCCACAGTGATGAATAAAGATAATCGAGACCTGGTCGAGGACCTTAAGCGCAAGGAAGATATGGGAGAAGGGCTGGATCGGAGAACACAGCAGGAGGACAAGAACGGCGGTACTGACAAGCACGATCAACTTCATAATAAGAAGGATAAAGACGGAGGTGGCGAGGAGAAGAGGCTATCGAAAAGAACAAAGTTAGGATAGGAAGGGTAAAGACGATAATAGTGAAGAGACGAGGCATAGAAAACGGGCAGAAGTGGATAGGAACAGAGCAGACATGTGAACAAGCTGAATAAATAATTGTCTGAGGGCGCTGATCTGGGAGCTTCTTTGCTCTCTCCATGTTTAGTATGCGGACGAAACCTACTTCAATAGATCTCCTTGTAGACCTTAAGAATCTAAATTCATGCAATATACAAGGAGGATAGTCTCTTAAAGACAGTTGTTTCGAAGAATATATTATCAAGGCAAAGCCAACGTATAACACTATCTTGTGCCTTACAAATCCTGCTTAGCGCATTCGCCTTACTCTACTTTGCTGGTCCATGGACAATTTGGGACCCAGCGCCCATTGTATCCTTTGATATACCTCTAGCCCATCATATTAAGGTCGCTCTGACTAGCACAATTGATTGAATAGCGGAGACATACAATCTGCTAAGATTCTCAAGGGATTAAAGTAATAAAAGTTGACTTTGGCATAGTTCAAAAGACACTGGTCAAGCGAGAACTTAGATTACGATTGATAAGTGAGTAATTAGAAAATTGGTTTTCAGGCTCCTATTCACGGAGATTAGAATTTACCGAAAGCTTTCCCTCTTCTACCCTTACAAATGTTGGTCAGCTTCTTTACTAATTTGTCCTCGTCTAATATTGCCCTAGGATCAACTATAGCTTACCTCGAAGTGCACAACGAGGCAATCGTTGTCGAGGTCGCATCATTAAATCTTGAAGACTAGCAATTCAGCATACTAGATAGCTAAATCCAAGTTCCCAAGCAATACTCCCTACCCCTCTTTTCAAAATAATTCTCATTTAGGAGGCCTAGTTTGATGACTAGAAACCTATTTGCGATTATCGATTCCACTATTTGCTGGACACAAACAGTTATTACGAATAATGAGTAGGGCATAAACATTGACCAACGGGGAATCGCTTGGGCAAACGTAAGATAGATTGTCTATTAGATTCAGAGCTAGTCGAAGATTCATCTAGGCGCTATAGGACGAGCAAACATCAAGGTCCTTTCGCTTTGTTAGGCAAAGCTTCTTTTCCGAAATGTTTGATTACAAAGACGAATATTGAACTAGATAAATACGCGAAAAGGCCTATAGAGCCAATGGCAGGTAGACTAATAGATATAACAGTGATTCTATCTAAGCACTGGAATTAAGAGAAACAAGCGAACACAAATTATCAGCGGAAGACTATAGAGATAGATATCAAAATCACTATGGACACTAAAAGCCAAGATAGTATAACCTGCGTCAACGATTAGCAGAAGAGACTATGGCTAAAGAATGCAAAAAACAAAGCTACAAAGACTGATTCCCGCGATGAAGGTACATGGACGTAAGAAACGCTAAGAGTATACTGGAAATTCTTTACAAAGATAAAGCCTTGCTAACAACGAGGAAGAAGACTCAGTCCGGAGACTAGATGAATATATGACACAAAAGACAACGCAGGCCCATAAAACTTGAGGGGGTCAACTGCACCATAACGAAGAATCGTAGAAGATTCTAAGGAAGGACCTAAGGGCGAGATTTCTCGATGACGAAGAGTCGGAGATAATCATGGACAACAAAGTCAGGTTTACAAAGCCAGGAGTTAAAAAGGGGAGGGTGGCAAAAAGGGAGGGGCACGCGGACGTGGACGGCGAGGAGGACGAAAAGGGGCAGGGCTGGGCGGCGGTCTGTGAGACTTGAGTTGGGCGGACGCGAAGTGAATTGCGATGCAGGTTGTGAATCGTCGTTCTGGCGAATAGTGAATAGTCAATGATGGCTGAGGCAGGGTAGCACTCAATGACGCGATAAGTGAATAGTGACTGAGCTGAGAAAATAAATATTGATTTTCACATTATTGAATACCCCGCCCCCGCTACTGCCAAGACATATCACGTGACCTCGCGATAATCACATTTCTGCGGAGTAACATTCCTACTCCCCTTTCACCTTACATTTTGCGCTCTGATGCGTCTACTCATGCATCAGATCAGTTATCACCTGCCTCATAACCTGCAGCACTTGCTCATCATTCATTACTACTCGACCATGCGACGCAGGCTTCACCTCTTGTACAACCATCAAAACAGCATGCACCAGGCGTTCAACCCTTGTCGATGACAAATGCCCTTATCGACCTTGTATTCACGGTCGACGTGTCTTGCTTCGGCCTGCACGTCATAAGACTCACTGAACAGCACAGCACAGCGCCCAAGCAGGTGTCACTTTTGCAACAGTGTGAGATATTCAAGGCAGCAAGAATTGGGTCAGCTACGCTGATACACCATCCAGCAAACCGATGCATCCCTCCTCCGTCGAAGGTCACAAGTCCGCTCTGACCAGCAAGGCGCTCAATCCTCGGCCACGACCTCCAATTTCTTCCTCAAAAGCCTGTCACATCATTATGAAGCAACTTCATTGGAGTCAGCCTGGCGAATTCGCATGATGGCGCCCAATACTGGCCTGGGCTACGCGACCGCAGAAAGCATAGGAGGAGACCAAAGCCGGTAGCATTGATGAAGGAGTCGAAAGAGGAGGCCGTGCAAGCACAACAAAGGGACAAGGCCTGTGGACCTGCTGAGAAGCAGGGCACCAACAGAAACAGAGTTGACTGCTACAAGGAGGTATGGGGGTAAGACCCTTTTTAAACTCGTGACAAAAGAGGAGGTGTACAGGGAAATAGCGAAAGGTTGTGCGAGTGAAGAAGTTGCACCACGGGAGGCAAAAGGGGAAGATGACTCTATACAATTCCTGAAATACCTTCTCGCTGGAGCAGCGCAGAGTTAACTGTGCACCCCCTCACCCGTCAATGCCTCTGGAATGGAAGAAGTTGGCGCAAGCGCTTCTCCTGCTGAAGAGCTACCAGTCTGTCAAAGATTGCAAGAAAGACTGGCCGCTACGAAGAAGTTGCCAGCATGAACTGCACCTCCCCAAAGCCTGACGGCTTACACCCCCACCGCGTAAGTGACACAGGAAACCCGCGGGAAGGCCTTCGAGGCATTCAGAATCCCATAAAGTGAGTGGTTCATGGCATTTTCCATTATAATCCTCAGAGGCAAGTGGCTGGTAGATTATGTCATCAGTGTTGCCAAAAGCTCAAGCACGACAAAGACGCTCTAGGAATCAAGGTGACTTATGCTTCAAAAACATTTAAAGGGTGCCTCACGTTTGAAGCTTCGTTTGCATCAGATGTCCTTCTTACGCGATGAGATGTGTCCCTTCAAGCACGACAATTCCAATAGAGGATGCATATGACCCATTCACACCCCTCATCTACTGTCGCCAACCTTACTTTCCCTCGCCATTCTGGTCTTTTGTACTTCTCACCCCTCGAAAGCAAGATCGTGCATCGTCTTGGCCATCGCCATCCTATCCCTGATCTTAAATACGTCCACGAAAGAGCTCACCTCTCCCACAATCTCCTGCTCTGCCTTGTTTCTCATTGGCCCAATTCCCAACGCAGACATCTATACACCAAGTCTACCAACCCTTGCACGCGTCAAGCCTCGATCATTCAGCTCCCACGCCATTCAAGAATCCTGCAAAACGGCGCCTGCAACATATTCCCAAGTTCACGGAGTATCACCCGCCAGGCCTTGATCGGCTGCCTTTACATCTCTCCAAAACTCCCCCCAAAAACGTCGGCCTACAAGTTCCCCAACTCGAGCGGTAGCTGAGGGGCCCACTGTTGATCAGCTCGCTCCTCCACCCCAACCTTTCGCTGTGCACTCCAACAACTCTTACGCCACATCATCCACTCAGTCCAACGTGGAGCCTGAACACCCACTGCGCCTTCTGAATTTTTGATCCACATCTGCTTTCTTGCTAGCACTAGCGAAAACGGCCGCACCTTGGCTTCGGTCATGATCCTCCCCCCTTTTCCTGCCACCTCCGCCCTCGGCCACAAATGTCCGAGCACGTCCTCTTCTCCTTTCACTCCACCTTCCATCGCAGAATGGCCATACTCAGGCCATCCGCCTTGCACCCCAGAAGTCTAATCTCAAATCATCCCCCGAGCTCGTCGAAAGCAGCCTTGGTTGGGTGTGCTCGATGAATTTGAGAAGACTACGTGGGGTTAGGGTGGTTGTTGCCTTTGACCGCTTTGCAAAACATGCTGGCGGTTGTTCTGAATGTTATCTATCTAGAGAGGAGGAGGGAAAGGGCATGGACATAGGTAACAAGGGTGTGTAAAAAGGAAAGGGAAAAAGGGGAGAAGGGAGCGGTGTTGCCTTAGCCGACGAGCAAGAAGCACTTGGAGCTTTTTTCAGATACGAAAAGAGTAGTATATAGGGCGTAAATGATAACGGTGGTGCTAGAAGCGATGAGAGATGATGGCAGTGGAGGAGGCAGGGGGACGTAGGGGTAAGAGGGGGGAGCAGAAGATGAGTGAGATGTATAGTCTCTTAGAAGATCATCAATAGTAGCCTTGCTATTATGGATTTGGTTCGGGAATAAAAATATAGGTTGGCGATTTTGAGCCGCAATGGTTCCTACTATACATCGCGGTTAGGGATACACTAGTTATATGCAAATACTATCTAAGTAGCACTTTTGCATTCAAGTATTTTCACAACCACTACTTAAGTAATACTTACGGATATACTACCTTTAACCTTGTAAATACTACTCAAGTAGATGTTTCAAAAATAGTACTTAAGTAGTAGTTATAGACATAAAAATAAAAGACCTACAAGTGCTACTCAAATAGTACTTATATAAGGAGTATCGAAACCTTAAATGTCTTTTAAAAGGTAAACCCTACTTACTTTCAAATTAGCTACCCTAGAGTCTCGAAATTGAAAAGGCGGAACTCAGTTTTCAAAATCTTTATTTCGTTTATAGAGTCCAAGAATCTTCATATTAAGTAAACATAGTAGTGAATGATACCCATTTATTGAAACAATACTAGGCCTGCGAGCAAAGCGGGTCAAGATGCTTGTTCGCTAGGGCAGAAACAATGGTAGTCTTCCAATAGATATCATGAACTCGCCTTGCGAGTCTTCGATTCTTGGTGGCGAGCGTAAAGAGGCGCTCCATGAACGACCGTATCTGCAATGTTGACTACTTGGACCGTGAACACGCACCACATACTTGAGCTGCTTAGCCGATCTACGCATGTATCGGTGTAGCGAAATCATCCTTCCCCCTTTCAAATCAACTGTATCACGAAGAAGAAGCCGAAGACGAAGCCAGAGATTCTCCCCTGTACCCTTGCACTCTTCGTCGGCCTTGCCTATCCCCAAGGCCTTGAGTCCCGCATGTTGTCTTTTGATAGGCTTGAGGTATTAAGAGCTCGCTGAACATGTGATATTTCTCTTTCTCCCCTGCCTCTCTTTTCTTCGTTCTTCCCCTAGCGTCGAGGACACCCCACTCATCGCTCGTCTGAGTCGATTGAAACCTTCTGAACCTATCGCAGCAATCTATGAAGATGTGCTTCTCCTAGAGGAGCAGCAAGCGCGGCTATGGTGAGCAGCGAGGCATGACACCAACTACGGCTGCAAGACCAGGCGGAGCAACGCCAGGAAAAGCTCTAAGAGCGTGACGAAAAAAAGCGCAGGAACACCCGCTGTAGCTTCGCCTGCTCCAAGTATATTAGGTGTAAGGACGCTAAAGCAAAAGAGTGAGTAAGGCGAGAAATTCATAGTCTTCAAAACGGCAGGTAGTATTGCGAGAAGACTTCCAGTCCCTAGAGGGACTTGATAACGAAATGGTAATGCTAGAGGACCACCTCTTACTATCGAATAGTATTAGCATAATCGAGTACTAAAATAGTCTATACCTACTCATTGACAGTGTGGCTAACGTTTTGGTGGACCGCTAGTCTTTGGCTGGACGCATAAGTGTACTGACGTTGTAGGCCTGCACTTTGATAAGCGATGGAGGTGTGATATAATTAGGATTGTATGGAGATCCTTCTCAGGAATCAATCTCCTGAGTGAGGAACGGGAAGCATTTTGTAGTGGACAACAGGCTAGCGCAGACTTGGCATTCAGGGGCAGCTGACTAAGAGGACGCTACCCCTGAATGCCAAGACTCGAGAGATTGTGTACATTTTGAGTCTTGCTATTAATCACGCTGCGGTCCGGAAAGCCTGCGATAGATGAAGAATTTCGCTCTGCGCTTTGGCTGTCCACCTCCAACAAGGGTCCATAGTGGTATGAGCTCCGCTGAAAAAAGCGCATACGTCGTCCATCTAGTGCTTCAAGTGTTCTTTCATATCCTCTAACGTGTTGTTTTCTTACGAATCTCTTGCCTATGCGCCCGCTTCGATGGGAGAAATGAATATGCTATCGCGCAAAAAATCAGTGACTGTCCAGCTCCTCGCTGCATTGACGGTCTTCAGATTGTTCAGGACTTTGTATATTTTAATGGTATTATCGTTTTCAATAGGCACATCTGCTCTCGCACACAGCCATCCATAATAGTAGCGAAATGAACTTAGAGGTCCATTAAAGACACCTCGCCATAAAGAGAGAAGAGTACTCTGCGTCAGTATGGACGCTCATCAAGATTAAGCTGCATTTTGTTGGTATAGGCCTCTAAATTGCCTACGTAATGCTCTAATTAGTAGAGAATCGTGCTGTTATAATGAGTTCCTTCTACAATTAGTATAACGATTAAGATGAAAAGTACGGCTTAGCACTAACGTTGAATTCTAAAGATCTCTTCAAACTCCATATGTCTATATTAATCTACCAATAATTCTAGAGAGTCTCGACTATATTGTAAGAATTAAGTACCACAGTGATGCTTGGTCGAAGGTCATGTAGCACAGCGTTAGTGCCTCAAGTGCAGGCAGCGTTGTCGCTAGATTATTCCGTTGAAGAACTTATCGCCTATCCCTAAAGACAATGGGGATTCGTGAGAGCTTTGCGTCCCAGTGCTTGTGTCTAAATGTATGGGTGGTTCAGTTCTTTCTTTGTTTGATTAGAAAGTAAAGCAACGAAAGTATTCTATCAATCTTTAAGATTTAAATGCACTGCCTAGACATAGATGACCTGCTATCTTCTCCGGGTAAACTCAAAAGACAAAACAGGGGTTCGTGAACAAATATCGCTAACTATTATATACGTCAGCGTCAAGCCGGGTTTGTGAGCAGGTGAGGCAGCGATAGGGAACCTTAATAGGAGATTGCATCGCCAATACTCTAATGACAAAATAGCAGTCAATATTATAGGACTAGGCTTAGGGTATGACAATAGTAGGGAGTAACATTAGGTAAATTTTATGAAGGTAAAGGAATTAGTCATGGCAGGGAGACAAGACGGAGCAGGAATTAGCAGTTGATTACGCTTGATCAAGTCTGCGTATTGGTTTTTCGAATGTAGCCTTAATGCAGCTGGCTTCAAATAGGTCACTTCACACTTGACCAGCAAACGCGCTCGCGCTTCATGCTGTACAAACGTATCTGCTCGCGGTCTTTATATGTTCAACACAACATTTGTATTATCAGCAGCGACAGCCTTGATTTCCAACGAAACTGTTAAGAACTTTTCCGTTTAGACTCGTTTGAAACGAGTTAGTACGTTTTGCTTTAAACGAGCCTTATAAAGATGTTGTGCACATTTTTCCTGGTGCTATTTCCTCTCGCAGAGGCAATTCGTTAATTACAGGCTAAACGTATGGCCTTTTTCAATGGCTTGCCCCATGAGTATCTAGTACATGATAGCAACGGTCAGGACGACTTGGATGAATAGATTATTCGGGAGACAGATTTTTCCTTGTGCTGATTCAATATCTATATAAGAAGACCATGGTCAGATCGCGTCTTCATCCATACAACATCCTTTATCGACTTATACAAACATTTGATCGTGATCATCAGACATCGAAAATCAAAGCTTTACTTAGCTATAACAACATTGTCGAAGCGCTATCCATTGCCAGGGATATGTGCTCCATTTCGAGAAACTGGGCAAATGATAGTAAGTCATCAAGACCCATCATACTTAGAGGATTCAGGGACTCAAGTCTTTAGACTGAACACTTTAAATAAGGTTATAGAAAAGCGATTGCTCCTTGACATATATCTTTGGTGCCAAAGATCAGAATGAGCCTCGTTTCAATTGAAAATATGGGTAGACAATTCCTCTCTAGGTCTAGTTATTGGTATCCGCATCAAGACCCCAGATCCGCTGCGATGGACAATCTTCAAGGGCAACATCCTTCCACTATGAATGGCTACCTACCGCCACAATGGCTCCCACAACCAGCTGCGATGGACAGCCTACTAGAGCAATCTTTTTCAATCCTTTTCAGGGCCTAGCTATGTGCAGCCGCAACTGGACACACAACGAGCTACAATATACAATATTCAAGGGCAAGCATCATGTGAATATAATTATCTACTACTGCACACAAGCCAACAACCAGCTACGACACATAGAGTTCAGAGATAACTATCTACGGTCTAGGGCCAGCCTCTCCAATCAGTATCTCACTACGCTCAAGTTCCAGGTATAAACGACGTAAGAGAACAATTACCGCATGGCTCTTGGTACCCGTCCATTCGATACCAGCCAGATTCTGACTATGAAGGTGATGTGGAGGAGCAATCTCCTGTTGAATCTGAGACTCTATCGTCAAAAGGAAGATCGCAGCCTTCAGATAGAGAGGAAGACATATTAATACTAGCCAACGCGGCAGGGTCTCTTACGAAGGCAGGGAGGGGACGACCTCGCAAAGAGAAAACCATAATCGGAGAAGCCCTCGAGAAAGAGAGGTTGGCCTTCTAAAGCCGAGAATGGATCATCTAAAAAGCCGGGCGTGGGTCAAGGAGTGCCTAGGAGAGTTGGACGACCTCGCAAGGTGCCTGGAAGCGTCAACCCTGCTGACAAGTATTGCCTGGCAGTCTGGACTCGTTGGGTTCGTGACGATGATGATTATGGAGAGGAAGGAGCGGAGGGAAGAGAAGCGGCGAACCCCTCGAAACGTTTTATGTGAATTTATTCATTTGCATTAGAAGGTGAAAGGAGAGTACGTGGGGTATTGCATTGTATTTGTAGTCCACAGCAGAAGTATTAGTGGATGCAATTTTTGGCTATCATTTCTTCAAATCAATGCCTTCACGGTGACACCAATATAAGATGATATGCTATGAATGGATATTTGCATGCTATTTCAGCTATTTCAGGGTATCTCTGCCTTCCTCGTCTCCTTTGAAGACATGGTTCCGTGTTGTCCGCTTACAGAGCCTGAAGTCGGACAGTCTGCATTAGTTGGAGCCACTAGCATGCTCATCATTTATCAATTCCAGCCGTTTCCTCTCAGGTAGAGGCATCTCATAGTCCTTGGGTGCCTTTCTCTTGGCCTGCTTCTGGGCTTGTCGATAGATCACGTCCGCACGCGGTCCGACGCCCCAATCATGTATGTTGGTGAGTGCTCTTTGAAACGCGGCCGTCTGCTGGTCAGCGCCATATTCAGTACCATACCATCCTATCGGAGTTGTGTGCCAATACACCGCTCCATTATCCCAGTCCTCTCTCCAATTGACGTATATCGTAGCATGTGAAGGACTAACGCCACACGTGAAGACAAATGAGGTAAGACCTGGGATCGACGAGCCCGATCCTTTCTCGATCTTTTGGTCATCGTCATGGCCCTTCGGAATAGGCTGGTCATTGATTTGCGCGTCCCACTGCACCTTATTCCACACCATGGCAGAGCCTGCCATTGCACACTGTAGTTGCAATTCACCGGTCGGACGGTTGAGAGTCTTTATGTCCATACTACAGAAAGCGTGGAACAGACCCTTCGTCACGGAGGCGTTGTATGTTTTGGAAAGTTTTGGCCACCTGTCTCTTGCTACATTGAGTAGCGTTTCACAGAGTCCCCACGTAAGATCAGGGATAGGTGTTTTTAGTTTCGGGTCTTCTGCAAAGAACGCATCGAATGTACCAGCCGGAGGTTTCATTTGCGGAACACTCTTCTGGTGAAAATTGGCTCGAGTCTTTCGGCCAAGGTAGTCCTTGGTCCACGCGCGGGGCTCTGGCTCGTAGTCATAGAGATCGAAAGGTTTGCTGGGAGGAACACTCGCTTTTCGCACCATTCGCGACGCCTTGAAAAGAGCGTTCAGTAGGCCGTCTTGAAGCACGCTCTCGTTGAGCTTGGGACGATTGTGAATAGCTTGATGGATTGAAGGAGTCGTCTGCTTAGCAGTAGGAGATCCACGAGGCGCAGCTATGATATTGGTGGCAGTCTCGATGACCTGACGGCCGCGGTTCCTTGCTGCTTCATCGTTGTAGTAGTGGTTTTGTTGTTCGAAGAGAGCCTTCTTGTCGTCTATGTTCAGGGCCATGTCACAATCAGAGTCTTCTGGGTCAAAGAATTCGTACTCGGGGTTTGCGCAATCTTCCTCGTTTTCCGAATCCTGGAAATATTCGTATTCTGGATCTATGGCTTGTAATTTAGAGCTTGGGTTGTCACAGTCTTCGTATCCGTGGTCGTTGGTATGGGGTGATTCTGATGCCGGCGAGTGGTCAGAGGATTCGTCAGCGATATTATCGGACCCTCTAAAAGCGATGTCTGGTTGATACGAGTCAGTAGTTTGTTCGGTCACACCTGAAGTGAAATAGATCGAAGCGCCGGACGTGAGGGGCTCAGAATGGTTCTCCTGGTTGCTTGATTCGTAATAGACTAGAGGAGTGGCTAAGCAGAACAATTCATGACTCACCGAAAGCACTCTCGGATCTGATGATCGGGGATAAAGGGGTGAGCTGGCTTTCAGAGGGTGGCGACTGGCGCTCAGTAGCTGCAAAGTGCGGGGCGCTGTTGAGCACTTGAAGCGGATCGGAAGTTGAAGGCTGAAGCTCTTGATCCTCTTGAGGTGGGTCACTACGAGTCTGTGGTATGTGAGTGATGAGTGAGAGCTGTTGAAGAGAATGAAGTGAAGTACTTACACTGGGAAATGACGAAGCCTGGGTGCGGCCCGATCCAAAGCCGACGGCTGCTGTTGTAATGGGGTGATCCAAAGGAGGAGATGTCCTACGTTCGGACATCACATTGCTCTGTGTAACAATGTGCACAAGGAGAGGTTTCTGATGCCGAAGTGCAAATTGCGGAGGATAGTTACTGAGCAGGAAGGTGATAGATGCATTGAACAAATTGAACAAGCATTAAGTCCAAGAGCCAAGACCCCGAGCCGGAGTTTAAGCGAGCCTATCTCCGATGTAAACTCCGGGCAGTGGGCACAGGCATCTTGTTGCAACTATGCGATGCGGGGCGGAATGACTAATGTCTAGGGCAGCTTATAAATCTTTATATATTAAAAGAATAACTATCAACTAATAATAACTAGTCTATATATATATAGTTTAATATACTTTAAAAATATATATTTAATTAATCTTTAATAATTATTACTAAGTATTATATCTATATAATAGCAATTTACCTTAGTAGTAAACTAGTAATAAAATATACTAGCTACTTATTACTAAGGTCTAGATTATATAATTATAATATATTTATTAAAATCTATTTACTATTAATTTACCCCTATATAAACTAATCCTTAAGTATTAATATAAAGTAGTAATAAGTATATATATTTTATTTAATATTAAAAGGAGTATATATTTAAAATTATTCTCTTAGTAGACTTTACTTAATAGTATCTTTAAAAAGTCTACTATATATATACTTTTTAAAAACCTAAGTTAAAGATTATTTTATTTTTAAAAGGTTACCTCTTACTTATATATAGTTCTTTATATTATTTTTATTAAAGCTATTAGTTAAACTACTTTAAAATATACTCTACTAAGTTAATAAGAGAAGATAGATATAAGAAAAAATAGTACATAAAGACTTTAATAAGCAATATATATAATATAGTTAGTTAATAATAAATTAATTATAAGCTATTTAATAAGCTATAGTAGAAATAAAACCTTATACTAAGCTAGGTAGGGCTAAGCTAAGCCTAATTAGGATATTCCCATCCTACTCTCATTATAATCTATAACAATAGAGTACTTATAGAGGACTGCCTACCCTAACGCTAAAGATAGACTACAAGTTATTATTCCCTAAGCTTTTAGTAATTATTAAGTAGCTTATTTACTTTATATAAAACTAATTAGAAATTAGCGTATAAACGCCTAGTAGTATATATTCTAAGAGGAGCTTTTAGAGGTATTATTAATAAAGCTTTAGGCTTTAAAGTTATAAAGATAGTATACTATAATTATATAGCACTATATATTTAATATTATATCCTAGAAAATGTTAAGTAAAAGCTTTTTAGTTTATTGTTTTCTCTCCTACTATAAAATATACCTAAGTACTTATAGCTTCTAGTTAGTATTCCTTAACTATTAAATTTAAAATATATTATAACCTTTAGCCTTTTCTTATACAATAAGGATACTAAGATTATCTTACTTTTATAATATATAATTATATATAAGTATATTTAATTATAGTATATTTCTTTATAAGAAAGGGTAGTCTCTATATAAAAGCTTATTAATCTTCTATAGGTTTAGAAATTCTAGACCTATAATATTACTTAAATATAATTCTAAATATAATTTAAATACTTAGGATATTATAATTTTACTTCTAAAGCTTTAAGTAAGTATAGCCGCAACTATCTAAGCTAATATATATCTTAATAATAAATCTAGGAAAGTTATAAAAAGAACTATATAGAAATATATAATCCTATAGAATATACTTAATTTATTAATAATATATTAAATATTTTATTATAAATATAAATAAATACTAAGATAATACTAGTAAGAAATATATATACTAATAGCTTTTATTTAAATTAATTAATATTTATAGAAAGTATATATTATATATAATAAATAATAATAATTACTTTAAAACTTATATTAATATATTATAAGTTTATTATTTAGGTTTAAATATTTTATAAAGTAGAGAATATAGGCTGTAAATAATATTATTAAGTTAGAAAAGTCTATACTATTAAAACTAATCTTTTTACTATTTAGAAACTCTAGATTATATAGAATATAATAGATTAATATAGATAATTAAAGTAAAGTATACTTTTATATTAAACTAATACTAATAAATTAAAAAGTAAAGTTTAAATTTATTTTAATATTATCTTTTTATAATCTACTTTAATAAAAAGTAAAGTAAGAAATAACTTTTTAATATTATATAACTAGTATTAATAAATCCTTAAAATAAAGTAACTAGTAGCTATAAGAGAAATATTACTTTCTATAAAAGAGAATTTAAATAATAAAGGTAATAAAGTTTTTTTTAGATTATAGAGTAGATTTAACTTAGTAAAAGTTTCTTTATAAAGTATAAATAGCTTTAGCTAAGTCTCTATAAATTAAAGAAACTTATTTAGTTAATAGTCTTAATAGGAAGTAAAGGTATAATAAAATAATTATAAGTAAGTAGTACTAAAGTCTAGCTTATAGACTTTAAAGCTAAGTATTTAGAATAACTCTATTAATTAAAATTATTATAAGAAATTAATAACTTTAATATAATTAATTACTATTAAGTCTTGAGTCTTTACTTATAAAAATTTAAATTTTATTTTTTAAACTATTATATAATATTCTCTATTAAGTAAGAAGTTTTAATTATAAGAAAACATAATATATAGAGACCTTAATAAGTAATATATATAACATACCTTAGTTAGTTAGTAATAGATTAATTATAAGCTATTTAATAAGCTATAGTAGAAGTAAAGCCTTATACTAAGCTAGGTAGGGCTAAGCTAAGCCTAATTAGAATATTTCTATCCTACTCTTATTATAATTTATAATACTAATACTTTATAACTAACTTATATAGCTCTAGATAGTATTTTCCTTATTATAAATCTATTAATAAAAATAATAGCTAGTATTTTTTATTAATTATAATAATAATAAAAGACTTAAAATAACTTAAGTTTTATATATTATAAAGTAACTAGCTTTTTTATAATTTTTATTAATAATATAAAGAATATAAAAAACTAAATATATTTAAAATAATTTATTATTAATTACTTTATAAGTAAAGTAATTATTATTAAAACCTTTATAAGATATTATCTTTTCTCTTTAAAATATAGTTATAGAAGTTTATAAGTAGCTTATTAAACTAGTATTCAATTATTCTAAAGTATAATTATAATTACTAGATTATAAAAAGATTTAAATAGATTTTAAAGTACTTAAATAAGAATTAAGTTCTAATAAGCTTTATAATCTTTTAATTAGATATTAAAGTATATTATAAAGTAAAGAATAGAATATAATAAATTTAATAAAGTATTAAGTACCTTTTATAATAACTTATTTAAGATACTTAGTAATACTATAGTATATTAGAATTAAGTTAATACTAATAACTACTTTTAGAGTATAGTAGAGTTTAATAATCTAATATTTAGATTTAAAGAAATATTATATAATATAAAGAATATTAAATAAATCTAGACTCTTTACTATAGTTTTAAATCTTTTATTATACTTTATTATAACTTTTAGGAAATTTTCTAGAAATAAAGTTCTTATCTTCTAAAAGTAAGTAAAGTATATAGTATCTTCTTTATCTTTAAAAGATTATAGAAAAATACTAGTATTAAAGTAATTATTACTAGTCTAATAGAAATCTATTAGTATATCTTAAATATAGTAGAGTAAATCTTAATTCTAGTTATAGGGAGACTTCTCTATTTATAGATATTATAGTAGACTAATAAACTAGTTAGTAAATAATACTTTTTATAAGTATTTAGTATATAGATTCTTTTTAAATTTAATTTAACTCTTAAATCTTATATAAGGTTTATAATTATATTAGTACTTTTAAAGAGAAATATTAAATATAGATATTTTAGTATTAAATTATTAAAAATATATATTATCTTTAATATTACATTAATAAAAAATTATAAGATAAAATCTTATCTTAATTACTATTATTAAATAGTTATAATTAAGATACTAAGAAGAGCTTAAAAGATAAAGGCTCTTATTATATTTAATAGAATTTAGTTAATATATATTATAATTAAGATAAGAGCTAGTATTTACTTAGTAAGAAATAAGCTATTAGGTTATTTTAAGATTAGGTTATTAATTAAAATAAATATTATTATTTAATTATCTAAGTAATAGTAAGTAATTATAAAGTTCTTTAATATAAAATATTATAAATTAAAGTATTTTATCTTTAATTTAATTTATTAAGACTTTTTAAGAAATATATTTAAATAATTATATTTTATATAAATAATTATATAACTATATAAAAATAGAAGCTAGATAAGGCTTTATCTTTTATTTTATATTTATATAATATAATATAAAAGAGTTATAGCTACTAAAGAAACTAGAAATCTTTATTTATTATAATTTTCTAAATTATATTATAAATATAATTTAATTTTTTATAAATTTTATAGTTTTTTACTATATTCTTAAGAAGTTTAAAATTCTTAGAAAATAAAGCTAATAAAGTATATTATTTATTATAGAATATTTAAAAATAATATTTAAAAAGTTTAATATAATTAATTATTTTAACTTTAAAAAACTTAGATCTTTTATATAAAATAAATTAATATAAAAAATTATTAAAAATATAATATTAATAATTAATTTAAAAAAAAAAACAATATATTTAATATATATTTCTCTTTTTTATAATATTATTTTTAAAAAATATATAATAATAATAATATAATTTAAATATTTTAAAAAATAATAACTACTTATTAGTAAAGTATTAAAACTATAATAATTAAATATATAATATATTAGTCTTAAATCTAATAAAGAAAAAAATATACTTATTAATAATTTTAATATTCTTATTTATAAAATTAAAAATAAGACTTAAATTTAATAATAAATTTAATATACTTCCTTTTAAATCTTTAGCTCTAGATCTTAGAAACTATTATAGTTTTTCTTTATTTTATTAGTTTAAACTAGATTTTTTATAAAAAAAGGCTTTATTAATAATTTAAATATAAAATAAAATAAGAAAAGTAACTTAATATTAAGAATATATAAGAATATAAATATAATAGAAATAAAATAAATCTAAGTCTTATAAATAATAGAAATAATTACTTTTACTTTATTATATTTATTTTTAAATAATATTATTATTAAAATAAAAAAGCTATATATTTTTTTTAATTTTTTAACTTTATAATAATTAAATAATATATTCTTTATTAAAGTATTATAAATATTTATTAATAAGTAACAAGAAGCTATATAAAATATTAATATATATACTTATAAATAGGTTTTTTATATTTATTTACTTTTTATTATTAAAAGTTTATTTATATCTTTAATAAGTCTTAATTTACTATTTATTTTAAAATACCTTACTTCTATATAAAATACTTAAGTATTTAATAATTTTATTCTTACTTTAGATAACTTAATACTTAATTTTCTAAAATAAATTCCTAGGGAGTTATTTTTAGGGTTATTTACATAATATAGACCCTTTATAATATATTCTCGTATACTTACTATAGCGTCTTACTATAGATTAATGCTTCGCAACTTATTATATAAAGATAGTCTCGAAAGAGACATTGCGCAAGCTTAAGCTTACACCTTATAAGATGCTTTATATCTAAACCGTTAGCTATAACTTCACGAATATAGTAAATAAGAACTTAGGCTGCCACTTGAACTATGCATCGCCTTCGCAAGTACGGCTGATTGGAAGAATAGCTAAAGAAATGTTGTTGGATGTCATTCATGCCTTAGCTAGGTCTTAATATAAGGACAAGGAGTAAGAGCTGTCTTTGAGTCTGGCGAATTTCAATCGTGCAGCTCATTGTCACAATCTCACCACTTATCTCTCATTCTTCATTCTGATCCGGCAACTCACCCCTCTTTCCCCTCCAGAAAGACTAGCATCTTCCCTCCCTGCCGCAAGTTCTCCGCGTCGACGAGACATGCCTCCTGAGCCTTGATTCTCTTAATATATGCTTTCTGCAACAAAGCAATCTTCTCTCCCAGGACTTTTATATGCGTGGTGTCTTCTTTTACCTCTCTTGGGAGCTCCAGCGGCGAAGTTCCAGCTTTCTTGGACTGAGCCTTCTTCGTCTCCTCAGCGAGTGTGCGAGATTGTTTTAGATAGTCGATCTCTGCCTGCAGTAATTGAATAGTCTCGATAGCGGACTGGAGCCGAACACAAGAGCTCTCATATACGCTTCGGAATTCGGCAAGCATCGTGTAGGCGGGCGTCACGCATGGATTGAGGAGATCGTGTCGCGTTATGGGTACGATAGGGGCTGTAAATGAAATCAGCCCGGCCTTTATCTGCTAAAGGGGCAAGGCGACACGGTATTTTACTTGGGTCACTTGAGTTGGTATTTACGGGGACAGGTATAGGTCTTGATTGCCTCCATGCGGTGGGCGAGCTCCAATACCTGCTCATGGCTTTGATTCGTGGCGAAGACGTTGCGCGCTGGTCGCAATGTTTGAGGGTCTACACAAAGTCTTGCGATTGAATCACTCACGTTTAGAAGCGTATAAAGATTTACTAGGCTTGAGCCACTAGTAGTATTACACGATGTTGGAAGAAGAGAGCAAGCTTCTCAAGAATATACGTCGCTCATAAATCCATTTCCATGTCAATACTGCTCACTTCTTTCAAAATATAATAGTCTTCACTTCTCCCTTGCCTTTAGTATCAAATATCATGAAGCTATGTTTGTCTGACTTGACTCTCTCTAATACTATTACAAGTGAAGACTTGAGGGATTCCCACCAAATCAGTAAGATAATGTATGAGAATAACTGAAGTGGTATGTCAACTGGATCTTCTGATTGAGAATGCGGAGAGAATTTGGAGGATTAGCAGGCTCTATACATGCGACTCTACTCTTGAACGAATCTTGGGCCCGACAGCTTGGCTGTTTGTGATTAGTGCTGAATGAGGCGTCAATTGATTGACAAATACCAGTGGTCTCACATCTATATTCCATTTCAGCACTCTAGTCCTCTGATCCAGACCACACCACAGCGAATATTCCCGTCAGGAGCCCAATTGCAGATCGCAACCACATCTTTCTAAAAAATATATATATAGAGCTAGTTTTCAAACTTTAGGCCTTTAAAGAGCTCTTCGAGATCACAAGCTACTCTGACGACACACGGGGATTTAAGACCCCTCGACAGCGGAGCAGAGCCTTGTAGCAGGTAACAGCAGCATTGACGGTGCCTTAGCAGCACTCGCAAAGAATAATGCAATTAGATCCACCAGACGGCTATGACAAGTCTCGAGCTTACTATTCTAAACCACACGTCATCAATTTATAGTTCTGCTCTTAATGATGCATTTGGATTCGAGCTAGAGGGCAGCGGCCTCGCTATTGAATCAATTCAGCAGCCACAGTCGAATTGAACCCCACATCATTCAAAACAGTAAGAGCTCTTGGAAAGTGCAACTCGTCATGCGTGTGCGCAGTCGAAATTGAAAAAGGCGCACGTTCTAATCCCTAAGCTTGCCCCACACTATATAGTCCTGATGGTCTTCTGGTTCGAATCTCATGAGCAACAGAGTCAGCGTCCCGATGCAGATCTACCGCAGCTAGCTTGATATCGAATCAAGCTCCCACTCAACCCCAAACAACGATAACCTCACCCAATCCCCTCACCTAGTCTCCTCACTATACCTAATCTCTCCGTAGCCCATCAAACCCGCTCATTCTTTTCCTCCCTTAGACACCGCACCCTCAACCTTGCCTCTTAAAGCGCCTTCGACCCTATCCGTGCACCTAGTTCTAGCATCTAGCTAGGCGATCGCTCACAAATGCAATGTACACCCGCTACCTCCTCATGTGGGCCTTGGCGCGCGGCTTACTGCCTCCTTATCGCAGGATCTCTGTGTTAGCGGATGCAAATTCGCCAGATACAGCTCCTGTGGGTTTTGTGGGATGCTGAGAGGGGAGGGACCATGTACTATATGCGTATGTGTAGGGGGAATTCAGAGCAAGCAGCCGCGTATGGCTTTTAAGGAGTGTCCTTTGGGTCTGATCCAGCCATTGGTGTTTACGAGAAGGGCGCGAGTTTGGCGAGGAGGATGTATCTAGATTCAGCAACTTTGTGGTCGTGTTATCAATTCACCAAGTCCTAAGGCGTACAAAGAAAGGTAGATACAAGTGTCTTTCACCCCGCATTAGCTAGACCTCAACATAGCCACGTAGGACTTGAGCTAGCATCAATATATCAACTAGCGAATCTTTGACATCAACCGCGCTCTAGAGGCGACGATTATTATGAAGGTTGACCCGACGCCCACACCCAACTTTAAGAGGGCTGATGTCATATTAAAAATGGTGACGACGTGATTGCAATTTTGAACCAAGAAAGGAGACATAGTCTCGATGAATGCAAAGGTCACAGAAGATATGAAGATTTTGGCGCCTAGGGTATGTCTTCAGCGCCTCTGCAATCTCCTCCTACCTTCGGTCATTATCTTGCTGTTCCATCACCTCCAACCTTTCCTTCGCGGCTTCTAGCTTGTCTTCCGTCGCCTGAAGCTTCTCTTCTGCTGCCTCAAGCTTGTATTCGACGCATTCGAGCTTGTCTTTTGTTGATAGAAGTTGCTCCTTGGCGGCTTCTAGCTTCTCCTCTGTTGCCTCAAGCTTCCATTCTGTCGCATCTACCTTCTCTACTACTACCTGTAATTTTTCCTCCGCCGCCTCAAGCTTCCACTCTACCACCTGTAGTTTTTCTTCCGCTGCTTCAAGCTTCCATTCTACCGCTTCCAGTTTTCCCTCTGCTGCTTGCAACTTCGCCTCTGCAGCCTCTAGCTTCCATTCCGCCACATCGACCTTTTCCTATGCCACTTGCAACTTTTCTTCCGCGGCCTCTAATTTCGCGTCCGCCTCTTTTACCTTCTCTTCTGCCACTTGCAACTTCTCTTCCGCCGCCTCTAATTTCGCATCCGCCTCATCCACCTTCTCTGCAGCCACCTGTAGCTTTTCCTCCGCAGCATCTACTCTTTCTTCTGCCACTTGCAATTTCTCGTCTGCGGCCTCCAGCTTTGTCTCCGCTATTTTTAGCTTCTCCTCATCTAATATAAAGTAAATTCGTGCTGCCTAGCGTGGTTCTCCCTATAATGTTCTTCCGTAAGCTTTCATAATTTCTAGTGATGACTAATGCCATTGAAAATACCTACTACTGGCTCTACTTAATTTGGAGATAGAGAGACGGCTCGATATACTTCCTATAGATTTTTAATTTCAATTCCATAGGTGGTACAAGTGTAGAGTGTTGGACTTGTCCTTTAACACTTTGGTACATAGAACTCTCTAGACCAAAAGAAGTATAACACCCCTATATTCAAACTTCTTAGAGATTTAAAGAATTTCTTTTTTTACATTTTCTATATAATAACTAAATGTCTTATAATTAAGAATTTTATTAAATAGTATTAAATTCTTTTAACTTTTATTTTATTTAAAAGTTTTAATTTCTAGCTTTAATTTAATATTTTATTTCTTAAGTTTAAATTAATATTAATTAAAATAATAAAAGCTTTTAATTAAAAGCTAATATAAATAATATATTAATAAATTATATTTCTTTTATTAATTACCTTAATTAGATTTATAAACTTTATTTACTATTTTAATTGATAAATAGCTAATTAACTAATAAGCTAGTTAATAAGTTAATAAAAAGGCTATATTACTTTATCTTACTCTTATTAATATATCTTTATATTTCTAAATATAAGACTTAGAAATAGTAATAACTTAGAGATAATATTATTAAGAGTATTAATATTTTAAAAATAATAGTATTTTAAGAGTAAGTAAAAGTCTCTTTCTTAATAATAAGTATTTATAATACTAAATTAAGAAAAGTTATATATACTAACCTCTACTCTATTAAATATTATAAAAAGTACTCAGTAAAAGCTTTTTATAAAGTATTTATTTATAAGTTTTAAAAAAACTAATATTATTAATTAAAAAGTAACTTTTTTAAATAATTAAATATTATATTTTAATTTTTATTAATATTTTATAAAAGAATATTTTTAATTAACTTTTATATAGGACTATATTTATTAATATTAATATTAAAGCTTTTAATAGTATATACCTTTGGAAAATTTCTAAAATCTCTAAGAAACTTAAAAATAGTGATAAGTCTAGGCATCGTGATTGACACTTTGCTGTTGTTGTCGTTATGAAATGTTCTTATTGATTTATCTTTATGACATTTGAACCCCGGTCCTGCGCTAGCTCCATCGTGTTCACATTTTCAAGCACTCTTAGTAGCTATGTCCTGACATAGCCTATGTCCTCGTTCGCACACTCGGAGGCATCATGCATATTCTCCCAATGGTCGGTCCACCGTCAAGGCCAAAATCTACTTTGACAGGAAGTTTTAGGATTGTAGGAGTCGCCTACCATCTTTTTCCTATCCTCTCCCAGCCCCACAGTTAGAACTGGCTTCCGTATATAGTATGGGCTCATCTACAACATAGAATCATTGCGTGGGCGATGCTGACCATAATGGCATTATTTACGTAGAAGCTCGGGGACATGGTATGAGGGTTTAGAAGAGGGTTAATACTTGTCGTTTGGGAAGGAGTTCTATATGGGAGCTTTCAACTCTCGATTATGGATATGACAGATGAAAGAGGCTCATATCTAGAGGTGTAGCAATTGAATAGCGGAAGATCAAGATGCTGACGAGAGAAGCTATTGATAGCTAATAGATAACAAAGCCTACGATTGCTTCCGGGACGCGAAGGAAGCGAGGACGCGCAACGCTCCGTCGGAGATATGCATAGAGGCTATCGCTGCTGTGGTTTCTGGGAACAAGCCTAAACACCTTGAGATGTTGAAGTACGAGTTTGAATTATGACTAGCAGGGTGATACTGTCTTGAGGCACTGGGCATCCTAAGGATCATAGAATCCTTTCTCGCGTTTGACGACTGCATAAAGCTCTCTTAGTCCCCTCACGGTAACGATAATCCTGCAGGTCTCCTGTTGGCGAGCGAAATAAGGTGTCCCAGCACCAGAGCGGGATTTATGGACGAGGTACAAACCACTCGACCGACATGTTGCGATGGAGAAGCCGACGTAATCACTAAACGCGTAGAGTTCATTTGACAGTGAGTATCCGAGAGTTGGGTGTTGGTGCCAACGTCATAGGACGATCGCGGTCGGCTATAGGTCACACAGAGGCCCAATAGTCCGATCTTCATCACCATTCTGAACAAAACATCCAGATCTCAACCCCAATGTATAGCCACTTCTTGAAATCGTGAACGATCTGACCAGTGTAAATGCAATGTAGCCTTGATTTTACTCTCTATCTCCACTACCCGAACTTTTTGGCCAGAAAGACACACAAGAGAGAATTCGACGCGAGAACTTTGTCGCTGCTGCCCAGCTTCCACCCATGTGCTTCGGGACCGAGTACACGCAAGACTACTGTTACAGCTGATGGTGGTGTGATGTAGTGAAGATTTCCATGCACAAGATCTAGCCATCTCTTTCCTTTTGCCCATCCCGGATGAATTTTAATCCAGCGGCTTTCAATCGAAGTAGGCAGAGGCATTTGATTTGGGGCGGCTTCACTGGGCTCCGCTGGAAGAAATGTCCTTTTTGGAGTGTCCACCAGGTCATCTCCCTTTTGTTCTCGAGTCCTTAGCAAGCTAGTTGATTTCGCGTACCTCCTCGTTCTCTTTGGAGAAGGCTGTGACCTTGGCCGCCCCCCCGCCCCCAACGAGCTGTTGTCTCATCATACTCCTCGTGCCGATCTACCCCACGAAAAACATGCGTCAGGCCGCCTCATGCTTGGGCGAGCTCTTGAGCGAACCAGGGTCAGCACCAGTAGTATAGTGTCTAGCCTTTCTCGGCTCTTTCTCCGTTGCGCAGTGAAATATTGCTCCAAGCCGTTTCTGAGGTGGCAAATCTTGTGTCCAGAGTAGGGGAATTTGACGCAGAAAGAAATGTCATTGATCTGGTGAGAGGGAGGCACTGGTCAGAAGAGGGTAAGCCAAGTCGCCTGCTCATCGGTGCCCTGCTTTTCACGCTAGCATAGTAGATTGCGAGCGTGAGATTCAATACCCGTTCATGTAATCGCGGACAACTACCTTCACGCTCACTACTTCGCACGACAACATGTGGTACATGAACAGCGCGAGCTAATGTCTTTTTGGCAATTCCTTAGAGCAATTGGCTCCATATTGTAGACACTTCAGTATATGTGAGCCCAATGAGCGCCGAGCTTGCTAGGGATCAGACCCTAGGCTTTGTATAGCACCAATTTCCAGAGAAGGGTCCACCAGCATTGCTATTCTAAATAGAATGAGTTAGGCACATGTCTTAAGTAGCTGAACAGAAACTAAGTAGAAATCTCAGCGGAGAATGGGCTTCCGCTGAAAGACCAGTTGTGCTTCAAGCCTTCTAGCTACGGGAAAAGGTCTTTCCTCTAGACATAAATAATAAAAGTATATATTAAGATGCATCAAGAAATGGGTCCTTTCTCGGGGGATAATAATCGAAATTCAGCGTCGACGTATTTGATAAGAAACGCCAACATTATTCTTTAAGAAATTGCAGCGACGAAACAGCCACTCAACTGGCCTATTGCCAAGCCGAGAGAAAAAAAAGTCCCCGAGGACTTCTATTTCCTCAAAAGACCAATCATCTCTCGCTTCTTTCTAACATGGTATCAAAGCGGCATTTCGCCAGTATGTGTGCGGTAAAGCTCAGTTGTGCACTGTTTGTGACTGATACCGCGCATGCCTAGCATAGAAAAAGACGATTGCGGAAAATATGGAACAGACAAGAGGCTTACATTCCATCTCGGAGCTCCTCAAAAAAAACTATTCACGCCTAACAAGCAGTAAACCAAGTTATCGTCTGGGCAAGCTGATTGATCTAGGGCCCCAACTTCTTTCCCTCCTCCCCCTTTCAAAAATTATCTATTTCCATACTCACGTAGCCACTTTACCCTCCCAGATTCCATAGAACTCAACGACGTATATTCTTTCTTCCTTCTTCTGGTTCTTCATTTGGCCTTTGAAATCCTTCTTACTTGATATAGCGGAGTGCAGCTAGTGTAAGCTTGAGGGATAACCATTTTATGTACGTGTCCATGCAGTACTGGAGTAGCTAGATGCTGCTGAATGTGGTAGGGTAAGAAAAAGTGAAGGAGATGGGACAGCGGCTTCAAGAAGAAACAGGTTTCTTCTACAAAGGCTTTTGATCAAATACAAATGTATTAAACTTCAAGGGAAAAAAGAAAAGTAAGATAGAGGACTGGGGCGCGACGCAAAGATGGAGAGCTGCAAAACACAAGGAGACAGCGTTGGACAAGAGCGGACGGCAGGACATGTGTAACAAACAGCCATAGCAGGCAAAAACGTCTACAGATGGAAATGAGCTGGCAGACGTATCTCTCCATTCTTCACAAGCCACACCGCCTGCTTCTCAAAAAGGCCAAAATTGGATACGCCTTACATCGCGCGAGGTATATACCTTGCTAAGGTTAGAGAGTGCCCCTAGCTCGATGCCATTCACATTTTGAGAGCTAGAGCTTGCCTGGTCTTGATCTAGAGCCTGATTACGGCATTGAGCGTCGCTTTCTTCATTCAGTGGGTGGACGCAGCGGCTTACATTGTTGTTACTGGTCTCGGGGTCTGAGTTGGGCACTATGAGGAGAGAGCGCTCCGTGGAAGCATAGGGCTTAAGTTCATTAGGTTGCTGGCCAGCTGATGGTTCATTGGCGTTCTGGATGGCTTTGGCTGCAGCCGCGTCCATTATTTCTCATTCAGTTGAACTTAAGGGCTTGGTTTTAGTCTGAATGGATGCTAATGTTGCCTCTGCTGCGTCAACGAACATAATACTCGCTATCGGTCCTTTTTCTGCCACTAAAGACGATTTTGAAGCAAAGACTGTGTCATTGGGCTGCCCATCAACCGCAGTCTCCTTGGTGGCTACATAAGTCTCCACGTCCATGTCGTTGTCATTGACTTTAGCAAAGTTATGGTCGTCTGGCTCCGGAGATGCTCCAGCTTCCCAAGTCATCAAATTAATCAAATTAACGGAAGAATGGTCCGATATGCTTGCCGTTGAGAGAGTCGGTGACGTAAGAAGCGTTGGGAGTCTTGGAAGAGCATCATGAGACATTATGTGAGTGACCAGTAGTGAACACACAATACTTCCTACCGCAAAGTTCTAAAGCACCCTTTGAGTCGTAGAGATACAGAACGGTTGAGGGCATGCGAGATAGTTGTCAAAAGTTGACAGACAACACAAACTTAATGATGTGATTGAACGCAGAAAGACAAGAGAAATAGGTGAGGAAGAGAAGAGGAACGGAGAGAGAGAAGTTGGTTTCATACTCACTCATTCTCTTTAGCAAACAAAAGATTTCGAGACGCATTCAGGTATCCGTCGATATACATGTAGCGCAGGTGAGGCGATTTTCAGCAAAGCAGTGATACTCTCAACGACACGATTCTTATGACTGACATTGATATTAGACGGCCTTCGGATTATAGGCTAACGAGGGAAGCCTACGTATTAGGCTGTGTTGTAGGCTATGAGGAGCTGGCGAAGGTTTGGAGGGAGCAGAAAGGGAGGAATGTGTTTGGAGGTTGCAACTATTGTGGTTTAGAAGATGAAGAAGAGACAGGATGTTGCGCCGCCTTTATGACTAGAGGCCGCGGCTGTGATCTTCTGAATGGATTGCGTCTCAGTGCGCTTGTGACCATCGTCTTTTAGGTGCGGTCTGCTTTCAAATCGCGAAGTCGTTTGTTTTCCTTATGGCACCGTCCATCTTCAACAACATCTTTACGGAGAAGTCAATACACAATGTCTTTTCCCCCAGCTCCTCCTCGGCTTTGAGTGAATCCCCCACTAACCTCCTACACTATCATATTCCAGCCTAGACCGGCCCACTCTCCATCAGCGCACTCTCCAACATTCGCGCAGTGCAACCCTGCATCTTGGGTCCTCGAAATGAAGGATGTGCTTGAACAACCGCAATCGTGCATACGAATGTGCGACGGTCCCTCTTAGCACTTTGTTATTGCAACACGAAAGGGACTCCGCTTGCATGTTCAGCTGGAGAGTAGCTTGTGTCTGCTTTGTCGTCGCAGTCAATCACAAAGCGCACGCTATCATTCGTGCTCGATGAAAGGGAATGATTATATATAAGTCACACAACGCCTCCAAAGTCAGTGCAATGCACCCTTGCCTAGCCAGCTAGAGCAAGCAAGGCCGGAAGCAGACCCAGGTTTAGAAAAAAAGCCTGAACGACCTCGCAAACCCAGAGGATTCCCACACATCCTGCAGCGCCGCCGATACAGCACCAACAAGGGAAGCTACCGCGGTCAATGTCACGGTTCTCGCAGTCCCAGCTCCACCACGTTCAACAGAGCCCGTTACGTGCTCTTATGGCCAATACAGGCATGAGCTACGAATCAAGGGATCCCCATAGTGGCTTTCATACCTTGAAGCTCGTCTATAGCTGACTGTTAGGTACTGTACCAGATAAGACGGAGGTAGAGCTTGCGCGAAGAGGGCGTACAAAAACACTTTGCAGTTAAGAAGAGCATGAGCATCGTGCATCGAAATTGCTGTATGCATAGACTCACAGGTTCAACCATGACGATGTGGAGAATCTAGTATGCAGTCTTTCCAAACCCTATCATGCTTTCCTAGCATTCCCTACTTTAGCAATCTATCCTGTTCGCCTCCCTAGCAATTCTACGACCGACATCTGAGGTTGCAGCGTGATCGAGAATAATATGGCGAACCATGGCGGTGAGGATAGTAGCGCTGCTGTTTTCTCTCGTACTGTTCACAGATGTCTAGCTAGCCTTTCTCAGATCCGCTTCATCACCAAGGGTTCCGCCCTTTAGTAGATAGTGCCTAGCTCCTAATACTATGAGGGTTCCGACCAGGCAGGGAGCCTAGAAGTTCATACAACGTTTCTGTCTCTTGTCTTCAGGATTGTACCTCTAGTATTCCGCCGTAACTTCTCACGTGTCTTGTCGATTGCACGTCTCGCTGTCGGCGCTGTCCTAGGTTGAAGGTGCAAAATGACTATTTCGACCTCTTAGCCTGTTCAGTCTTGATTTTCCCTCACCCTTCAGAACTACATAGGTGGTTTGGAGTGTCTCTGGTGGCGTAGTGTGGCATTCAGGGAGTAATAAAACTTGCCTAGAGATTCATGCCAAACGCTATTTTCTGGTGACCAAGATCTGATACCTCCAGCGATGCGCCTCTCGCTGACAGATGAGTTCGTCGCCTGACGAAGGCCATTCATAGACATCGGTAACACGAATCTTCTTTACCCGTAAGCAATAAGATTTAAGTCGCCATCCGAGTCAGTCTGCTAAAAACCAACTGGTTTGCTCCATACCCTCGATCTCTTCGCTAATTCAACAGCCTGCTGAGAGCTTGTAGACATTTCAGGTAGGTTCAAAAGGCAAGAAAGAGACTTCGGTTAAGCGTGGACGGCGGAGTCGAGAGATTCCGGCGATTGCAGCGGTTTATGATATAGGAGAAGGGGAGACCGCAAGAGTGAGGGAGGAATTTAACGGCGTCAGATTAGTGTATTGACTGAGTCGCCTTGGGACGCGGGCTCGCAATGTATGCGACTTTGGATCTGTGAAGATATATCAGCCTTAGCTCCAGTACCTAAGAAGTACATAAGGCTCACCAAAGAAGGTGTATACCACGGCCATGTTCAGCGATTTGAATGGCGAGAAACTGATGAAGCTATCAACATGGCAATTACATTTAAATTTTGTCAGAGTCAGTTCTGATGTGTAACCGCTGTAGGAAAATTATACATTGGTCAGCAAGCGGTTGGTGTTCAGCTATGAGACTACGAAGGCCTGCGGCGTGTTTTTCTACACCAGAAAGCTCCTCAGGCAGGAGAGGTGTACCTGAGGCGATGACACACGTCGTCAAGGAATACATCATAATTGTGAGTCAGTGGGAGCTCCACCGTGAGCTTTCGCTACCTAGGGGAGTTGAGGGTAGATGCTAAACGTCCTCAGTCGTTAATTTAAAGCTGATCTTGCTTGCCGTTGATGTAGGTGGGAGAATATGGTGAATCTATTGCCACTGCTGTTGCCGTGAAGGATGGGGTGACCAATTGGTGAGACATCGTTGAGGCGGGGGAAATAACTATGTAATGAGATGTTGGCACAGCGTCCCCAACCCCTTGTCACTTCTTCTAGCAAAGACCTCGCCTATCCACCCCTTTGACTGCAGCACCAACTTCCACAGTTCCGAAAGTTGGAGTATGAACACCGACCTTCGTTCTGCCTCTCTTGATTCAAACCTAGACCAGAAATGATTGATGACGTGAGGACATAATATACACCGGAGACAATGGAGAGCGTTGGTGTCAGGCGTAACCCTCAGGTGACGGAGAGGGCCCTGCTCACTTAAGACTTCGCAACGCCGATTCGGTCTCTCGAGGTGGAGTTTTGATGGAGTTGTTGAGATTCATTGACTGCACGTCCCCTTGGCGACATTGCCGATATCTATTTGTGCCGCTCTAGATAGTTGCGGACCTTTCTCATTCATAACCCATCACATGGGTATCTCCCTCCATTGTGATAAGCTATGCTACGGAGTCAAAATCGGGAGAAAGAAATCGATAGCTGGTTATTAGAGCACAGTGGCCTCAGAATCCACAACTGCTATCGCTCGTATATTGATATCATTGTGGTTGATCTCTTCCCTTGGCACCCCTGCAAAGCCTTGGCGGATTTAGCTTCCGAGCTTTACCCGAATACACGCTAAATGTCGGAGCGGAAAATTGTTAAACCAGGGGGGCTAATCCCTCTCCCGTGAAATTCGGTCCTCAATCCCACAATTAAACCACCATGTAAGCATCGATGCATGCACTTCGCTGCTGATGCAGACCCTCGACTCTTCGTTTCCTCGCTCTTCAAGCTTCGCACTATGTCTGGCCACCAATCAAGGTCAATGGAGCCCCCAGCACTACCCTCACGATCGAACTCCCGCTCCTCCCATTCTTTGAAGCGCAAACACTCGCAGCTGGAGGAAGATGTCGCTAGCAACCCGCGTGTTGGAAGCATATTCTCTGAAGGCGTCAAGGAGCATATCATAGAGTTGTGCAACGATGAGTGCTGGTTCTGTGAAAGCTCCAGCAGGATCGCAGCCCACGTTGTACCACGTCGGTCAGGCTAGGTCTGTACGAGTCTTCTTGCCTCTATATTCTCTCTGACCTTCCTGCAGTTGATCGAGAACCTAAAAAAGAAGGGTCAGGTCGCATTTGAGCGTCTTGAAGATGCAGCCAACGGCGTCGCCCTTTGTCAGCTCTGCCACGCCCAATTTGACAATTTCTATTGTCCCGGCATTACCTTCTTCCCTACAGAAATCGCATACTTCACTCAGTTCGAGGACATCGACTTCAGGCTGCGGAAGGAAATGATAGAGATGAATAAAGAGTGGGCCCCACGCAAGACTCCCAGTGCGGACGATTACAGAAAGCATCAAGTGAAGAGCAAGGCTATCACCTCGTCCCATCCAGGCGGGCTCTACAGACAATTCTTCTTCGAGGACTACTTTCCGAATATTCCTTCAAGAGAGAGGATTCCACCTGGCTTTGTCAAAGATTCTAAGTCTTGGCACGGCTGTCCTGGAGCTGCGTTCGCGAGAACTTTCGAGACCCTGGCCTCTCGCGCGGAGATCTGGCCACCCGACGTTCGCGCAGAGCTTTCCGATTTAGTTACACTCTACGCCGATCATGAACGAGAACTGCGGGAACTCGAATCCAAACTCAACATCACTTCGACTCCAAAACGGCGGCCCCATCCCCTTCGTCGCCCTTCCTCCGCTTCAAACGACGGCAGTTCAGAAACCAGCCACAAAGCCCTTCCTGATGGCCCACAGCGTCAAGCAGGCCCTGCGAGTAAGGAGAGAGCAGGCCGGGGTGCGCAAGGCACAGGGCAAGGAGAGAAAGGGGACAAACAACAACGAACGAAACGAGCCGCCATCTGGGGCTCAGAAGAAGAGGAGGAGGAGATGCTCTCCAAATATGAAGACCTCGACTCAGAAAGCCAGGCTCAGATCGACTCCGAAAGCCACTGGGCCATGCGCCGCAGCAAAAGAGCTCGAAAGGGCTTGGATTGGAAATGGGGGCCCGATACGCCGGCGGAGTGGAGGGTGCAATGGTACCGCAAGGTGCAGGATATCTCCCGGCCAGATGTACCTAGGCTGGAGCATGCATGTACGGAGCAGAAGGGGGGGCGGATTCTTACGCCTTTGGAAGAACTGGGGCGGCTGGAGAAAGGGGAAGTGGGGATTGCGCGGATTTCGCCTCCGCCGAGCACTACCTGAATGAGTTATGGAGAACGGGGCTGTCGGGGATGTAGAGAGCTGCTGCGCTAGGTTGTGAGCGGGGCTAGGCGGCCGAGCACCCTTGATGATAATGCATAGCGAGGTTGTAGGGTGATGGTGCATGAAAGAACGTGCCTAGTCTAAATGTTGACGAGATAGAGAAGCGATGAAGCCCCCGATGGGCGGGGTGTTGGGCCTTCTGCGGCCTTACACACGTCGCAGACAATTACGGTCAGGGAAATCGTCTGTCTGGTAAATCAGTCGAGGACTGCACTACGTGACTTCTCTTCCGAACTGAGAATCTCAACTCCCGCCGGCTTTTCACAAGACCAGAAAGGCTAGGAAAGCATTGATGAATAGGTCGGTGGCAAGACCGCCGTCTTGCTGATCACTGAAGCTATCGCAGAATAAGGCTATAGGTGTGGGATCAGGAGATGATTGCGACAGCAGGTCTAGAACGCCCACCAGGCTCGCTATTTCCCCATTCGGCCATTCAGCCCTTGCTGGTCACAATGTGGCTTGCGCCGGCCAATACAGCATGCAGACTCAAGCCACCTTCTTCTCCCACTTCTTCGTCTTCTTCTTATCAGACAGCCAGTAGTGATACACTATGGAACGACTAACAACTTCACCACTACCTTACTGGCACAACCCACAACGGTCTCGCCCAGCCCGCTGTCACACGGGTCTGCCCTTAACTTATTCTGGTAGGATGTTTGTCGTCGATGTCTGTGCGCCTACTATCCTACTATCCTACATGTTATCACATGCATCTTGTGGCTTCAAGACGCCGAGCAATCTACCAATCAATATCAATGCGACCATATCTCCCGAGTCCAGACACTCGATGGTCCCCTATTCAGCTCGTCGCTGCTCAGCCATTCAGGTGGCAAATGGTCCATGTCAAGCATCTAGATTGTCGACAACCACCACGTGCGACCAATCTTGTCAGAGCTCCCTGATGGACCGTCGTTATGTCTTCAATCGGTCGATATGGGTGACCCAACTTGGGGGTGTCCAAGTACCTCGCGGCCATTGATCGCCATATTTCAACGGCATGCCCTCTCTCTGAAAGCAAGTGCCCATCTTGATCCCTTCCCTCAAAGCCACGACCACGTCTGCAATGGCACAACCATCTGCATCGGAGGCTTTCAAGCCTTCCATCACCGAAGAGAAGTCATATTCCACCACCACCACCACATCAACAGTCCAAGAACTGAAATCCTCCGACGCCGCCACAGAGAGCCAGAAACCAGCTCCCAAAATCCAAGGCGCTTTGCCCGACCTCTTCCTTGGGGCTCTTCTGCCCTGCGTGCCGGTAGTCTTGGTAACAGCCTTACTACTCACTCTGATCTTCCGAAATCGCGTCAACCTGGACCAAGGATGGCCACTCCTCCACGCGCCGACCCAAGAAGACATCTACGACCCCAACATCTTCAAAGCAGCTCTCCAGATCAAACAATCTGGTGGTCACCCTGCCTACTATATCCGCTTCAATCCAGCTGTGCTTGCAGCGATCGCATCATGGACAAGCAAGATAATACCATTCATCACCAGCTCGTCCATGGCTGTTATTGCCTTCTTCGCTGGCCGTCGCATCCTCAACGCGACGAGGGATAAGAAGCCAGGCGAGCTGCCAACACCTCATCAGATGTCCATCTTGATCAATTTGCTTGGGGGAGCTGATGTCAAGCCTCTGTGGGACACCTTTGCGTACCGGCTGGAGAACCATGAGCGCCTGGTCCAGCCTATACCACTCGCTGCTAGTGCACTCAGCTTTATTGTCATCATTACGTGAGGCCTCCTTGCGCCACTAATTCATTCAATACGTGCTGATAAATTCGTGTTGGCAGACTCCTCATTGGCGCAGCAGACACATGGTTTGCAGCCTCGACAAAGCCGATGAACGTCGAACTCCTGACTCGCCACCTGCAACCCAACAATACCTTTGGGCGTGAACTGAATCCTGCAATGTGTGGAGGAAATATCTGGGAGAAAAGGCCATGCCCATCCAATTCACAAACCCTCTGCAACTACCCATGCAGCATTGATCATTGGAACTTTACATCCGAAGGGAGTTTCTCAGTGAAGGAGGGCATCAAGGCAGCTCAGTCAGCCGCAGAGACCCTCCTTGGCAACTCATACGTGAACCAGATACAAAACACCTCATATGGTGCATATCAGCAGGCTCCTCAGCAGTACCACTATCTTGCAGACGTCGGTACTGGACAAATGCTCGACTTCATGGCGAATACTTCTGCTGTCAGCACCCAGTGCAAGGTAGCAACGCAAGACTGCCAGATTGAAAGGAACAAGGATGGGTTCTCTTGTTATGGCTACACCTCGCCATCATTCACCTTCCAAGGAGATGTCGGCTTTGATCCTGCAATGGCAGCCGCTCCGAGCAACATGTCTGCGACTGGCATTCAGTTCTTCAAAGACGCTGCATTGCAGTCGCCCATCGGCCTCGGAAACCAGACAACCGAACTCTTCAGCGTCCAAAATCCGATCCACTTCCTCACCTGGTCCAAAGGCTTTCCGCCCATTGACACCATAACGCAAACCTTCGACGCCATGAAGCAGGGCAAATACCTCCAGCTCTCCTCATCCGGCGACAACATCTTCATTCTCAACTGCACGGCCAGCATCTATACCACTATCTACGCCTGGGCCAACGGCACCATCCTCGCCGCCAACAACACCTCCGGCTTCTACCCCACTCTAGCCTCCCCAGACTACGGCGCCATCTACTCCGCCCCCTTTGCCATCAATTCCGCCCTCGGGCACCTCGCCCTCCAAGACGCCGCCGCCCTCGCAGCCTACAAGACCACCCCACAAGACATGGCGGACAAATTCGCGGATGAATTCTCCCGCGCCGCTGTCGCGCTCACCGCAGGCATCATGCAGCCCTCCGTCAACATGCTCGAGCAATCCCGCAACAACACCGAGCTCCTCACCCGCGTGCCCAAGATCCCGCTCTACTTCCTCATCAGCCTCAAAGCAGTCTACGCTCTCGGCTCCGTCGCCGTGGCTGTGCTAGCGTGGGTATTGACAGACCCTCGTGAGGCACAGGAAGTCAAGGCGAGGTTGACGGTGGATGGGCTGATGAGCGGGTTCTTAGAGCCCACGGAGAGGCAGGAGAAGGCCGTGGAGAAGGTTAAAGAGATATACGGGGAGCATGATCAGTCCAAGACGGAGGAGGAAAAGAAGGAGGAGGTGAGCAAGGTGGGGATACAGCAGACGGATAAGGGAGGATGGGTGTGGGTTGCAGGGAGTGTTTTGAAGGAGGTTTGGACGGGGTTTGGGGTCGGTGGGGTGGTGAAGGGGGAGGTGGCGGGGGCGGTGATGAGTGGGAAACTGGGGTAGCCGTCCACAGCTGAACTATTGTATCAGCCTTATCCTTTGCGTTGGTCGTGGTCAATAGCGACCAGCGGTCTCATCTAGCCGCTTTGTTCTCGCATTGACCTTCTCGTTGGCGAGGCCGAAGGCCATTCTATTCTTGGATCTGGCTTTGATATCCCATGGAAGGTACTTCAAGCCAGTCTACCTTTCCAACTTTTTTCTCCTTGTAAAGCACAGACAAAAGACTGTAACCAATCAATTGACTGACACACGGATTTATAAGCCTGAATTCTCCGAGATACTCCTGCCAAGCTGACGTTATACCTGGATAGGAAGGTCGCAAGAAACAACCGCTCGATGTAGCAAGGCAAGGTGCTGATTGCGGGGGTCGATCCTACGTTTTAGCCTTGTCAATCTTTCTTCAGCACTAGGTCTCTGTCTTTTGCGTAGGCTTTTCATCTTTCTCTGTGGGTGTTCACGGTAGCAAGATCGCAGAAAGCTACAAGAGTACGACCGAGATGCATCCAAAGATAACTGCGCAGCTTCAAGCCAGAGTAGAAGTAGTCGGACAAGAAGTCTGATCGCACGAAGCCACCACCACCATTGGTAGGATTTATGGGTAGGGGATGGCCATCACTTGGAGGGCGATATCTTACTTGCATGTGCCATGCTGACATTGCCTATACTCATTCTAAGCGTCACTGTGATCTGTCTAGGCCACATCCACGAAATACCCAACCATCATCCACGATACTCAGCCAAGAAACAGCCCGACTTACCACTAGGGTCGGCGTACTATGTGGATTTTTTAGCCACACTGTTCATCTTTATTGCCTTGATATCCTCTATGTTATCGAGTATCGACGCTGCTCATCTCACCTGCGATGGTGCTATTCTCCTATCCATTAGCACTGACCCTTGCTAGGAGCTCCGACCAAGAAGAAACCCCTAGACCACTTTCTCCCTATCAACTGGATCTGCTGATCAGGTTGATTGAGTCTTCTGTGATGGCGGTGTGGTCATACCTGATATATGTGCGGAAGTCCAAGGGGATATCTGTCGTCCCGGCATTGGCGCAAGCGCTCTTCATGGTGCTGGGCTTTGATCCTTCTAGTGTGAGTGACCATGACGGTTAGTAATTGTTTCAGCTTGAGGCTGACAACGCGCATTTGTTTCTAGTGTTCTTGTAATTCTCACCGACGCGTAGTTGGATAAGGTGGGTGTTGGGCTTACCAGTGCTGCTACCAAGCTAATGCCATGTGCAATAAGACTACAGCATTTGTAGGCTATACCCAGCACATCGATGTAGAGAGCCCTTCCTCTGATTTTACTCCTGGACGTGGCTTCCCTTTCTCACGTCTCAACAGGGCATCTGGGGACGGTATGCTTAACGAATTGTTTAGCTATGACATGCAGAAGTCACCCAGTGACGATAAAACAACTCTGGACGAAGGAGAGGCTACTGCTACACAAAAGGATACGTCACAAGTCAACCGCATTCAAGTGAGCAATGGAGAAACAGTACTTGGCCCTCAGAACCCTCCACTGGATCTGAGTATGAGGCTTCAGGCATTGGCTTAGATATATCTTGTCAGATGGTGACGGATCTTTGTACAGGGTTCCAGAACTATACTACCCAGGTCAAATGTAACATTGATGAACTGGGCGTTTTTGTCAATACAAGTACAATCCCGGGACAGTCTGGATCAACTCCTAAATTAATATTCTATGTCGATGGCACCAAACAGCTTCACAATGATGAATTGGCCAGTATAACGTCGCAATTGGAATTGAGCTTGGAGTTTTTCTTACGACCAGACCAGGTATCAAGTACTGTCCGGATGGGTGGGGGAGACATTTTCAAGAGCCTTGGTCTTTAGAACATCAGCATTGAATATGGCGGAGGGGTGCTGTTGTGCAAGACGAACCTCTCGCAAGGGGTAAGTGAAGCGATATCCGAGACGTTTTCCTCGCCCTGCTGACAACGAGATGAGAATTGTTCCATGTCTAGCGGTACCATGACTACGTAAGCCACAAAGCTACTCAATGATAGCGCAGCACAGGTCTTTGCAGGTCCTCTTAGTGCACCGGACGGAACCGTGATCAATCTTGATCAAGAGATAACACAGACTGCAGCTGTTGCCCAAACAGCTTAAGAAATGGCCGATTAATTCGCAAGAGCCTGGGACCGTATCGCTGTCTCAATGCCGGCTGGGATACTGGCGCAACGTCCACCTACCAAAGTCACGCGAAGAGCATAAACTCCCACCACATGAATTCCGATAGCGCCCTTTTATGCCTTGATAGCCTTGAATCTTGTGTATGTTATTCTTGGTGTTGTCCTCACTATCTTAGCACTCGTATCTCTCCGGAAGGGGAAGTGCATCAGAGATGCTTAGGCACGACTCTGTGCCACCGCGTTAGTGGCTGAAAGCTTTGAGAACCCTGCACTTGGCGATGACGCCGACTGCGTGGAGCAGCTTTTCGCGGCAAACAAGGATAGCTCTGGTGTATCGGGATGAAGTTGCCGGGCGACGCTACAAGCCTCTTGCCTGAAGATCTTAGACTGGATGTACAATCGTAGTCTACAGAAACTGCCCTTTGTTTCCTGACCGAATCTCGTCTTATACTTAAGAAAGAACATTGAGAACAAGTGCAAACATCAAAGTTCGCCAGTGCGAGGGTCTCTCGTTTCTCGTTCTTATCCCAAGTCTTTACACTAGGCTTTCCCTACAGCATGAAAGCAATGTTTCGACAGCGGGTTGGGGATGCTTGACATGGCCTCCTTGGGATTATGAGTGGTGCGAGTGCGGTCACAGAGGAAAGAAGGCAGACCTGGTGGGCGGCTTCATCCGTCAAGAGGGTGAACAAAGGGAGAGATTGGATTCACAGGAAGGTGTGGGAGTGCGGAGGTTGGGCAAGCTGGGATTGGCCTCATGTGGAGGATGGGTCGGATGTAGGGAAGTGAATCCCTTACACCATGGAATAAGGACCATTCTTTCCTCCCGTCCCTTAGTTTGATCTGCCACTCCGACATACTCTGCTCTTGATCGCAGTACCGCCGTTTATTAGGCCGCAAAGCAGAATGCGTGTTGAGACGATAGAAGTCGTCCTCTCCATCCTTGCGGAGCACCAGTCCACGCCTTTCTCTCTGCGCCGTCTTTCTCCCTTCCCTCTTTTCAACAGCTCCATCATGTACTTTATGTTCACATGCTCTTCTTGCTCGGTTGATCCACATTCTTTTCCTAAGCCTGATCCGCAAAGTTTTCCTGTGAGGCGCCAATTACTTGTACGTATGGCCGGTAGTCTGTGTCGTGGGATTTAGCACGTGGCAGACTATCAGAGCCAGGATACTATATGGCCAAACGGCTCTTTCTAGCTGTTGTGGTCGAGGGAGAATGACAGGTTGGATTCGTCAAGGAGGGTATCGAGATTGCGGACACGCTGCACCACGTTCCCCTCTACGCAAGGCGTGATGCGTGGGCGAGAGAGCTACATTGACCTTATCCGGCATTGTCTGCAAGTAGTTTTCCCCCTCGTCGGAGGCGCGTAGTGAGGAGCCTTGAGGTTGCGTGGTGGCATGGCAATGGACGAGCTGCCCGAGAAGAGATGACGCCATTCAGCCCTACGGCGCCTTACTTGGCGCAATGCCTGTACAAACCTTGCGGATTTTGAGTCATAACTAAGTACGTTCGAGTCTGGTCGGGAGATCATTTATCCGATCCGAGAGAGGACATGGCCATTGCGTCTGCACAGCGCTCAAGCTCTTTGGTTGCAATCTCTGCACTAGACACTGACGGATCCACCAGGGGCAATGTCACACTTACGGAGGCGCTTGTACGCTGCGGCGCTCCGGCAACATGGTGATGAAAAAAGAGTCTGTTGGCCTTACAGAAAGCCTGACAAGGCAGAACCTGTTAGCGCCAGCCTTACATCATTTAACCCTCGATAAGAGTCATGCTCAGGCGAGAAAGTCTTTTGATCTCCTTTTGAATATCTTGCCTAATCCAATCATCGACAGAAAGCAGTGCTGGACAGCGAGCTTCTTCCTTGATCAATGCAGAGTGACACGGCGCAGCAGCCAATAACGTCAGGTAATGACCATGAGCAGGTGAAGGAGAAGATGCATGACCCTCCAGATATTCCACCGAACACAGAGCACGTAGATCTGTCCTCAACTATGGCACATACGCAGAGCGCAGCCCAAGATTGGCGATCACCAGTGATGATGCTCGCGACGTTTTTTCTCGGCGTAATCCTAGCCTTCTCCCTCCATGGCTACTACACCAGACTAGATGGGAAGAGAGTTGGGAAGGCGGAGCAGCAGCAGAACGCACTGAGGTGATACTCTTGCTTTCTCATCGCCTCGACAGCATGATCTCACTGTGAATGAGCCTCACTCAATGATATCCAGGGTTGGAACCCTTCTCGCATACTTGACGTCGGCAAGCCTAGTCGGTTCTGTATCTATCAGCTACAGTCAGTACCTATGGAAAACCATCAAACGGACCGAGAATACGGTCAAAACAATTGATGCTGCGTTTGACGCATTGCACTCATTGCTTTCGTTCCTTAATCTCGAGGTCCTATCCAAGTTTGGTTTTGTCTCATTCATCGCTATCATTGCATGGTAAATCCCCCAAGCAAGCCCGTTACGTCATGACTGATAGGTTCGGAAAGGTGTCTACCATTCTCGACGGTAATCACCCCAGCCACCTTGAACGTGCGAATCATTTCCCACCCTAGTACGCAATTGATGGACGTCCCCGAGCTTCAGATATCGAATTATACACAGTTCCGAGAATTTGCATATACTGTAGCTGCAAATGGCAATGACTTACAAAAGTTCCTCGGTCCACGAACAGTCCTCGTTCGCCTTGCGACGGCAACAGCTAGCACTGGACAGATCCTACAATTACCGTTCCCACTTACCAATGCAACTTACAGTCAAACATTCTTTGCGCCATTTGTCAGATGCGAGAATGCTAATGCTACAGTCGCCTCTCAGATCGATACTGTAGCTGCAAGACTAAAAAGTGATTTGGACCCAACGATTAAAGAAATATCGAACCACTATTTGGCCTTTGTGCCCGCCCTTAGTAATACTACCTCCTTCATCCCAGAAATCCAAGCAGCGGACCTCGCGGATCCTAACGGAGCTGTGAACGCCTCAAATCAAGTCTGGGTTCGCTTTGCACGCTCAAACAGCGGCGACGGCAGTATCGATGTCTCACAAGAAGAAAATCACCGCTATTTAGTCTGCACGCTTCGTAATGCATCTTACCACGTCAGATTTACTTGGACGAATGGCAAACAGGCCATTGACATTCTGGACCAGGAGGTAGAAAACTTTGTGACTTACGCCACGAATGTCACGTTCTCGTCCAGCGATGAAGCAAACATAGCTTACTCGGCATTCATGTGGGCTCTGAGTACACAGATTGTCGGTCAATTATCATTTTATCAAGACGTTGGCACGAATGATACCACGCCAGCGGATACCAATGCGAACAGAACTTATAGCCTTGTCTCTACAAACCTCAAGCAGACAAGTCTCATCGGCAGTTCAGACCTGAATAGTTTTTTCTTGAAAAACCACGCCCTCGGAATAAGTGGAAGGCCTTCTGAGCCATTCAGTCCCCAGCGCCTCCAGGACATGGACTTTGCAAGGAACAGGACGCTAGACGTTATGATTGAGGAGCTATCCGTCAACATGACGATAGGTCTGCTTTCAAATCCCAGATTCATGTAAGTATTTCTTTCTTTTGGCTCCTGGGATCTGTGTGTGGTCTAACAAGCCTGCACTGGCTTCAGACGGACCGTCTCAACGAATGTCACGACGAATACTCCACAGAATATCTATGATTACCACGCTCGTAATCTCGTTATCACATACGGCATCGGAATTTTCTTCTCGCTGGTAGCTGTCATCTTGGGTCTGCACGCTTTTCGGACGAACGGTGTAAGTTATAATACGTCTTGGTGGACTATCGTAGCCACAACGCGAAACCTCCATTTCGCAGACATTGGCATCCCGGGAAGACTGGATGCGTTACCACAGGACAGGGCAGTCGCTGCTACAGTGGCGAGATTCGGAGACGATGGCTTCCGATTCGTATTGGACGATCATTAAGGCGACCTACTGTCACCTAATACTTCTCTTGAGCTATGGCATAGATAATGCATTCCGCATGCTATAGGACTTTGCACCAGTGAGACAGATCAGATGGAGAAGTTTGATCGAAAGGCTCCCTTGAGCCTTGTAAGGCATTTTCAAATGCACTACAAAGAGACAGCAGCGAACGTAATCGTCAGTCTTCGGCCACATTCCCGCCCTCCTCACCACCTACATCCCCTCCATCGTCGCTCCCCGGATCCAGACTCCCCATTGCTTCGTCCCCACCACTGCTCTCCTCATCCTTTATCATATCCTCATCGTCCTCGTCGTCCTCTCCCTCCTCCTGGATTGGCGCCATTCCAAAGCCCTGCTCTCCTTGTCCTACGTGTTGTCAGTCAGCTTCCCCATCTCAATCGACCGTCTTGATATACATACGTTCCGTGTTCCCATGGTGCCGCGCATTGCGACCGACTCGGGAGTCCAGCGACTCCGTCATCGCGCTAGTCCTTCGTCTTACGACGGTGTGATTTGCTATATCAACAAAAGTGGCTAGTCGAGCCAACTGCTCGTCTTCGTTCGCCGCGTCGGCTACTTCGATACTTTGAACTACAGTGGCGGTGTCGGTGTAGGGGGAGGGGAGGGTTGAACCGTGAGTGTCAACTTGTGAGAAAGCTCCAGATGGGATTGCTAAGCTCGTGGACGAGTTCGCAGTAAGGCCGGTGGTGAGAGAGGGGGGCGTGGTGTCTGCTGAGCGAGTGTATTTGTGTCAGCATCAATTATTATTCTCATTATGCCCCTGCTGCGGTGATGACCAGCGAAGCCGAGTGAGTGAAAAGACGGTAACAAAAACATGACATACTGTTCGCGAGAGAGCGTTTGGCTCTTTTCGCAATTTCTTGGAGGTGTCAGCATCATAATTGAAGGCGAAGGGTGCCATTTCAGTACGTTTAGCCCGCCTTGATTCCCTCCGCAGCTCACGATACTTGGCACGGTCGGCAGCCTCACGGTCTATCTGTGTCTGCCTCTTCGTCTTATTCTTGGACATTTTCTTCTTGTTATTCGACATTCCGTTACTTAAAATCAAGTTGTTTCGGGAGCACAGCAATGGGAGCGCAGGGATATCGATGAGAACGATTGTGATATTGAAGAAAGTATGATGAACAGAGATCCAGTGAAGGCTATCGTGGTACAGCACGGCGTGATCAAGTCAAGAATTTTGCGACCGGGAGAAATGAAAAGAAAGGACACGAAGACCCCGCATGCAATCTCGCACTATCCCAGAGTGAATGTGTTGACCCCGAATAGGGCAATGCAATCCCGTGTTTACCTCGTCGCCACCGGCGCTTGGCACTCACACTCTGTATGCCGGCGAGATGAAGCAGAGCTTGCAAATATACATGCCAATGTTCGGAGCAATAATTGGAAGAAAAACCTGGCTAAGTAAAACCAAGATGTATCTTTGACTGCAAACTAGGCAACAATTTGTTGGGTGAAAAAAAAAAGTGAATTTGAGGCGATGTAGAGACTCGAACCAGCGACAAAATAAAAAAGAAAAGGGGGAATTCAGGTCCTATCGGTCATCCCTGTCAAAGCAAGCTTCAACTGGGTCGGCGGCAGGCGGACCGAATTCGTAAATCTCTCTAACTGCGCCATCTCACCTGCGCTATTCTATACTCAATAGCCTTCATATTCTAATATATATTCTTTTTCAAAATTAGAAAACAGCCTGCGACTAGACATTCTCACAGCGCCTATGATAGCTCATTATAGCAGACTAAAGAGTCTGCACTTATCGACTATCTTGTCCAGAATTGTACGCATCACAGGTTCTCTAGCACTTGCAATATTCTCTCCTCTTCTCCATTACCCTGAAACCTTTTCTCCCCAAGCTATCGTGAACATCTTCTTGCTCATCTCCATATCACCATCGCTCCCTCCTTCTGCGCTACCCCATCCTTCCACAATTCTCCTTCCACCCCTCACTCCCTCGTGCGCCCACACTCTCTAAACAAACACACCCCTTTCTCATCCTCGTCTGTCCTCTGCAGCACCTCTCTCACTTGCATTCCCACATACTTCTCACCTTCATATCCATCATGCAGAGCCATTCTTCTCGCACCCTCAATTTGCCACCTCTTACCCCTCGAACACCTCTTACAGCCGCTACAACGCCGCATAATTATTCGCATCAGAATCATGCATCCTAGCCCTTCGTCTCTAGTATCTAGGATCTTAACATCAAAAGATAACTTCTTCCTAAATTTCCCGCAGTGTGCCCAGCCTCAGCTGACATCGAGCCTCATAATGAGAGAAACTCGCTTTGTCTTATCTCGCGGCTGCGACACCCTGACTTTGATGGTAAATCTGGAATGTAATGATTATTGTGGACGCCCACGCTGAAACTTCTTCTTAGGCGACTATCTATCCCCATACCAAGAAGGCCCATCTTGCTCTGCTAGACAGCGAAGCGAGTTCGCGGTATTTGAACTCGACAGCGAGCAGTTGGCCAAAGATACCTACCTTGGAGTGGAGAATATAGCTTCGTTGGCTTCAAGTCTTGACAGGTTCAAGCAAGCTCCCGCATTTACTGTTGGCTACAATGGAAAAACAAACGCAGCCAAGTGGAAACGGAGGATGCGCCCCCTGCATTTGAGGTACAAAAACGTTGCTGACATGGTTACCGTCGCGGGTGGTGAAGTCGGCAAATATGATCTGCTTTACCAAGCAGCAAACAAAGACGTTCCAACATCTGTGCCAGTGAAGGCTTGACAAAGTACTGTGGAGATACAATCCAGCCTAGGCGACTCAACACAGGATCGATGAATGAAAAGCTTTCCGGTGGGACTAATGGCAAGAAGGCAGACAGATAGTAGGAAGGCGCTGAGAAACAAATATATTAGGTCAACCCTGTCAATGCCAAATCTAGTTATTGCTGCGTCATCAGACCTGAAAGAGAGGTGGAAGTGCCGGCCCCGCGCTATAGATTCCATAGTACGCCTTGGTCACTGCGCAAGGTCCAACCATCCTCTTCTTTCTCACATCCATCTCCCAATTCGGATCATGCCTTGGCCATCTCTTCATCCCCACCAGCCTCCCAAGGAAAAGACAGAAGGTCTACGCAAAGGCATCAGAGGTCACATCGCTGTTGGATCATATTACTAGGGTTATGCCAAGGCGATACCACATTGATAAGCTGGAGGTCTTGAGAATTGATATCTAGTGGAGAGTCTCAGTGCGCAAAACAAATCGAAAGACCATTAGGCCTTATCGATCACCATGCGGTATGCATGAACATTCAACTCCCTTCTGAAGATTGTGCATTGTGGGCCAACACTTTTTGAATCTTGTCTATTATATTACGAGCGAGGATCACTATCTGAATTGTGTACATGTTATGGAGATGGAGCTGTGTGCAGACTACAAGATATACGCAGATATTTCTCGTCTCGCTACACTCGTGGCTGGGTCACTGTACTCACAATTCCAATGACTTGATGTCCTACGGTACTGTCGGCTGCCTTGCCAATATAGCTAATAAGGGCTCCAGAGATACCGTGCCATCCGCTGATAGAATGTCCCCACTTAACATTTGTATGTCCTAGAAAGGTCATATCATCTAGGTGACCAGTAATTAGAGTCTTGAAAGATGACTTTAGAAAGTAACAATAGTAGTTGAGCCCCGGCATGTCATCCATCTCCGGAAATTGGCGACGCATACGCTCTTTGTCTTCGTCGAAAACTCTGCTCATGTTCCAAGGATCTACCTCTTAAGCGGTCACTCAATGCGTTTTGACCCTTTCCCGCTGCGATGACTATATCCCGAAGATGGATCGTGTTCATTGCATTGAAGAGATTGCTTTATATCCCATAAACTGGTAGGGACCTTATTTCAGGGGTAAACTTAAATATTATAGTGTTTTTGTTTTGCTCGGTCTATATAATTAGTCTAATACTTTTTATAGTAGCAAATATAGATCTTGCATATACTATAGCCTTTAATAGTTCTTAAGAGCCGATTTTGCTATTACTTAGCTATAGTATTTAGTTTTAATTCCCCTAGTAGTTTCTAACTTACTTAATTTAAGCGTATTTTTCTTTTACTATTGATTTTATAAATAAAGCATATTAATAAGCATCTAAGCTTAATTATTTAATATCTATATAATAATATAGGATAGATTTAGCTTTTAAAAAAAAATTTATTTATATAACATTTTTTAAATTAACTAATTATCATCTTCATAAGCTTAATCCGAAACTTTTTATAAAAACTATTTATTCTTTTTTCCCTATATAGCTTTTTTAATATATTTATACTAATTTTATAAGCGTTAGTTACTATAGTATTAAGTAAAACATAGAATAGCAGTATTTATACTTGCTATTATAGCTTTTATATAAAATAATAAAATTAGAATTAGTTAGTATAACTAACGCTATTTATATAATAATTATAATTGTTAATAAAAATTAAGATAAAAAGATTTTTAATAATATTATTGCTAAAAAAAATAAATAATCTTTATATTATTAAATATTAAAGTTAGTTGTTGTTGCTTATAAATTATAGTTTTTTTATTATTATTAATAATATTTATATATAAAATAATTGCCTAATTTATTTATATAAATTAATAAACTTACTTATTATCGCTTATAGCTATATATAGCTTTTTTTATTTAAGCTACTTACTATATTTAAGCTTAATATCTATAATTATAAATTATAAACTATAATTTTTTTTTTTAATAATTTACTTTTTTATTATATAATTTTTTATATTTTTTCTATTACTTCCTTTATTATTTTTATAGTTTTAATAGTACTTATAATATTAAAGCTATTATATTTAAATTAAGTTAATAGCTAAAATAATATAAATAAGTTATTTAACTAAATAATATATTTATTTAATATATTAATAAAGTATTTTTATTTAAGCAATTTAAGTACTATTGCCTATATATTAAAGTAACCTTATTTTTTAGTTTAGTAAAGACTTATATTTTATAGTTTATCCTTTTTTAAGTATTATAGCTAATTTAGAATATATTTATTATTTATTAATATTTATATTTTATATCTTTTTAGAGTTAGCTTACTAAGAATATTTATAATATTTCTAAATCTACTTATAAATTTAGTAATTAATTTATTAATATTTAAATAAGTTCCCCTATACTAATAATATTTAAAAATAGTTTATAAGTATTTATTTAAAAGATCTAGTTTTTTAAAAATAGATTTTAAATCTTTTTTTAGCAATTTTAATATATAAAGAAACTAGCTAAACTATTTAAAGTATATAAAACTTATATAATATATTATATATAAATATATAGGCTTATACTTTTTATTTCTATTTTAAAAGTCTATTATATTAGTCTTTAAATAAATATTTATCTAAATAATAATTTTTATAAATATATATAGCTTATTTATAGTAATAAGCTTTTAAGCTTTTATATATAAAGTAATTTCCAACTTTTAAATTAAAAATAACTTTTTAATAGTATAGTTATTTATATATTTAGCAATAATTAGAAGTATTTTATTAATAAAAAATAAGCTAAAAACATTATATAAATTCTGAGTTTTAATAGCTTTTAGTAAAGACCTTTTTCTAGACGTATATAGTTTTTTAATTTTTTTTGCGTTAAAGTAAAGTAAAAAACATTAAAGTAAAAGCTTTTATTTAGAGGAAGGCAGCAGTAAAAGCTTTAGGTCTATAGGCACGTAATCTATATTAGTAAATACTCTATTACGCGGCATAATAATGGTAGGAGTAATAATAATCAAAAAAAATAGCTGGAAAACGCGTCCAAATTAGCGTCGGATTTAAGGTCCCTACCAGTCCGTGGGATAGTTGGGCAATCTGTAGGATCGTGATCAACAGCATAGATAGCAATGTCCTATTCATTGTTTCTATACACCAAATGGCAAGGGATCTTTACCTTCGCTTATACTGATCCGAGTGAGGGTAAGCAAGAATGATAGGAGATCTGCATACCTCCAAGATCGTAAGCAGGACTAATAGAAGGGTTGTTGCCGCGGGCTATCAAAGCATTAATAGCCTCTGGGAGCGTGTCTGTCGTGCTTTGATCAAAGCCTGACCCCGTAGGTCTACTAGACTTGACTTCAACGGCAACGTTGACGTTGAACAATAGCAAGCTTCTTTAAAAAAGAATGGCAAGTTAAGAGAGAAATCACTTTGTGATGCTGTTCCCAATGAAGAAACCGCTCAATGGATTATTGAAGGGGTCTTCCAAAGATAATATGCCCTTAGCTTTTGCAAATCAAGTAGGATATTCAACTCCTACGTTTGGAGTCACTAAGCAATAACAAGTGAAATGATGCTTAATACCTACCTCGAGATCTCTAATCAATGTTTGTCTATCCTACCCTTTGAAAGCTGCATGAAATAACTCATACATAGATAGGCATGGGATATTTTCTGCGATTCCTGCTATTTGCTAGGGCGACCTTGAAAGGGCAGCTTTCATAGGTGAAGCCACAATAAGCTCATTCAATTCCTAAATAAATCATAAAGATTATAGGACGCTCCGCCTCAGCGAATCAACTCGAAAGGTATTTAGTTAAAAGAGCCTACGTACAATTTCTGCCCTTTCCACCCCGCTTGCCTCTCATGCGAATGCAATATCTTTCTCGTTCCGACCCCCGCCCCCCTTGCCCCTCTTTCTAATCCTCCCTCGTACAGAACCACATTTCGCAAAAGCGGCGGCAACGGCAATGTAAATATCCTCGGAGGGAAGACAAAGTCAACACGTTCTTGATCTGTCCGTCTGTCGTAGTTGGGTGCCAAGATTGCGGTGAGGTATGTCAACTTTTGAGGCTTATCCGGATCGTGTTGGTGAGCGAGAGGTGTGAAACGAGAAGCTGTTGGTCTAATATTCCCATCCAGGAGGTTCATTAGTAGGCGCAAGGTCGTGGGATTGAAAGAAGCGAGCAAAGTTGCCTTAGCGGAGGCGATGGTATCAAAATAGAGTTGGTAGGATCATGGTAGCCTGCTGTTATTCACACTCTAGAAGCTTCTTATAGAGGACTACTATCTCCACTTTAGTTGTCTCCATTCGACAAGGTGATTTGCCAGATTCTCGATTTAGTGTTGGGAGTAAGCACGATCGTATGGATAGGCATTGGCAGCCAGATTATGCCATTAAAATCATAAGCTTGCTATTCGATTTCTATCTCTCTATTCTTCACGCAAGAGAGCAGTATGCGAAGCCCCAACATTGGTAGATAGAAATCAATTTCCCCATTGAAGCCGCGTAAAATAGCTTTGACCGTGGGCTGGGACTGACACCTGCCAAGCAAGAGCGTGAAAAGGGTCCATGGAGCGTTGTGTTATGTTCAGCTAGGCCAGTAGTGCCCACCAGTTTCAAGATAAACTAACAATAGTATGGTCTTGCGTGTATTGTAGCCATACCATTGTTCTTTGCCAAGGCAGGTGACGGCTCTGGAAGGTGCAGAGAAGCCATCTGGAGGTTGCCTCAGTCTCAAAGAACGTGAAACACTAGACAATTGCACGAAGTGATCACTGTGACTGCTCGTTATCTCAGCCTCAAAGTACAGTCCTCATATGGTCTTGCTATTGGCTGTAGGATCGACACGTCGAACTCCGCTCTTTTGCCGTTTTTATCAAATTTGGAAAAATTAGCTTGAAAACTATGTTGAAGGATCTTACTTAGGGGATTGTTCTAAGCACAGAAGAACATGAGTAGTAACAATAGAACGGTGTTGCATAACGAAGGCGCTAGAGTCATTGTCCGGTAATGCGCCCCTCTTTCTTGCAAGTGATCTATAGAAGCGGACAGGGTGGCAGCTTCTAGGGCGATAATCTGCATGCTTTTCTTGGTTGAAGCGACAGAGTCCTCAGTGTTTGAGGACGCACGCCAATGCTTTGTTGCTGCTGCCGATTCGTCTGGCTTCGGAGGTAGTAGTGTAAGTGCGGGTGTGGGTGCAAAAAGGAGGAGAATCATTAAGAGCAGAGGTACGGGATCAACCTCTATGGTTGACTGGGCTAACTGAGGACGATTGGGAACCTTCCCCTAGACTTTGCCTCGGAATAGGTTTAGTAGCTGGCGGTCGGATGGTTGATGCAAAAGTAGGAATGTCGATAATTCAATTGGTGGGATATGTGGTTTGCTAGAAGAACATTTGGATAGCGGCAGCAGGAGACGGTCCTAGATGAGCCAAAAGGAGGAAGAGTGGTGTCAAGAACAGTAGGATGAAGTTCGTGAGTGATCGACCAAGTCTTGATTGCGTGAGGACATTCTGTAAGGCTTATTTGATGCTCTATTCATGCTCGTCTTCCTGGGTGCTTGAGAGGCAATCATTCTCACCAATTGTGCAGAGATGAGACAGACAAAGCACCAGTCGCAGATGTGTCCCTCAATTCGTAATCTGGGCACTGAAAAGCCATTCTCCGGGCATCACAGTAATTTCTGGATTGGAGCTGCCTCCCAAATCGCATTGAACCCGTTGATTTCGAAGAGAGAATGCGCCATTCATACTTCTTCCTGCATTGGTCCTCTTACCCTCCACCATCTTTTAGAATCCATCGCTGATAGGTCTTCCCCTCTCCTGCTCCCCTCTATCCTCACCAAAGAGTTCCTTTACCTTTTCGCTCGCCAAGGACGACAATCTATCCGCGTTCCAGCGGTGGAAATCATTCACCCTATCCTCCGGCACTTACTATCATCCATTCATTTCTCCTGCGCCGTCTTCTCGTGTCTACTGCCTCAACCTTGGCCCGGACCATCTTCCCTACCCTATATTATCCACTTACCACCCATCCGCTATCCATCTTCCTTCTCCCCATTGGGCTTGTTCTAGCGATGAAGCATGCGAAGGTATTAGTTCAGCTAGACTTTCTGGCGAAGCACTCATATACAAATTGTCCCGATGAGAATTCCCTAGTCGGCGTGGGGTCGGGGTATCTGTCATGGAAGCTGTAGCGGCTGATGCGGTAATTGAGGAAGTGTGATGGCGGGATCGCGCCTGCTTGAGGCGGTCAGAAAGGAGACTTCTAGACTCATCCGTGATTGCCCGGACTGCATACTTACGGGGAAGAGTATGATCGCGGAAGGGATGGCTCAGTGTTCGACTGGATGATAAGGGGCAGCAGGCTGAGGGGCAGGGTTACGTTTCGGACCGTTTATCAGCATTGATTTTTCAGGTAGAATTTTCTCTTCCTTAGGGAATGTATTATCCTCCTTGTGCTTCTCATCGCTGGCGAAAGGGAGCCTAGTGGTTTCTTGTCGCTAGCACTCGCTCCTTTTCTCTTGTTTCATCCAAGCCTCGACCAATACCCTAGTATATGTACGTTCATAGCAGTGCTTTCTCTAGAGCACACAAGCGGGGCATATTGGACCAAGTCGGGACTCTTTGGTTGTAAGCGCGAGGGACCGACAGGGTGATGTCATCCGCAGACATTTGTTTTCGGCATTGGTGAAGTGTACCAGTGAAGGGTACTAGTGAGAGACATCGGTGACGCTGTTGGAAATTGGACACCCTCGAGGCCAGCTAGAGCGACTCCCCAATTCTGGATCAGTGGACTGAGATGCGACCGCCAAGCAGAAACTCGGGCCGTATCTCTGCAACCATGAACAAACCTTTCTTTCGGTCAGTATCATATCCAAATCCAAGTCTACTTTAAAAGGCAATGCTTTAAAACCCTTGCATCTCGGCAAGTCAAGAGGCTGCTGTGCTTAAGTCGCAGATAAACATGGCGCAATCCTTATCCGCTGGCCTGTTAGTTTCCTCATTCCCAATGGACCGCATGATCTGCTTTGCGATTGTTTCTTCGTCTTCTTGCTCCAAGAGTCTACTAGCTAGCAGCTTTAGATGTTTCGGAACGCTGCCAAATGTTTCCGGAGGAAATCTCCGCTATTGATTAAGTCCAATTTACCTTCTACTTTACTCGCAAGCATCATGATTTGGATAATCGAGTCATGGTCAAGGAATCAGACACATTATAGGATGATGATTGAGTCAACACTGGCTATGAATAAGTAAGACAATAGGTCTATGTGGAATGCAAAAACGGGGAATGTGGCTACCTGTCTTAGGAACTTCACTTCGGAATAAATATACAATTTTTCTTTTGCCTTCTAAAAAGTTGTCCAACGACAAATTTATAAGACTTCGTATCAAAATAGAGATTCACTTGGCGGGATATCTTGTACATAATAATGGGGCTTTGTCATGAACCTGGATGCGGCGCTTGTGCTGTCGTAGTGAAAGTGGAATGGAATTGGGAATGTCGTTGTCAGATTGGCAGGTCGACTTCAACTGAATTTCCCGGAGAATAGGGCCCGCGTACATGCGATCTGGTCATGAATTCGTTGACCAAACGATGCAGGGACTCTGTGAAGGAGAAACAACACTCTCAAGATCGCATTATCCTGTGCATTGTTATCCGTTACCGGTCGCGCCTCAAAGCACTTCTTAACTTAATCACGCAGAAAGTTGAGTTGGTCGAGGATCCTGCAGCTAATGTTTGAATCATAGTTCCGAGGTCGATGGTACTGTAGTTAAGTAGAGCACAGTATTCTTGCGGCACTTAATGTTCGTGTCAACTAACTTCCAAGTAGATAAAGATCAATGCTGCCGAAGACTGGAGCGCAAGATAGAGGATCAGTCTAGTCTATAAGATGCTCGCAAGCTCAAAACAGATCTCAATAGGTCAATTTGGCCCCTAAGCTTACCTTGCAGGCTTGCGTCGCCAGATGCGTCTGACTGAGAGAGATAGGCAACATTGGCATAGCGTCCTACTCGAATGCGATCTTGATCTTGACAAGAGGACTCGGGACTGAGCGGGAAGTTCCGCGGCCACGTGACGTAGAACTAATCCAGGCGAGTAAACATTGAGGACACTTCAAATTCACCATTCAACTTCCCACCAGCTCCATGATTCACAATTGCGCATCGAACTTCTTTCAATGAGCTGTCCACGCGAAGTTTACCAGATACAATTCACTTTGCGCACGTGCGCAGCCCCGCTCTCCCTTCACTTCTGCGAGGCTTCACCTCGCACTCTCACACATGCAGGGAGCAGAGCTGCTAGAGCTCTCCCTTCAAGTCGAACGATGGAAAGGCGAAGTGATTAGACAGACCTCTCTGGATCAAGAGCAGCTTCAGGCAAATTCACGCAAGCGTGACAGCCGTTCTATGAGTTTGCGATCATCGGTGAAGCGACAACGTCTTGACAACCTTTCCGCAAACATCCAGAGGCCTCCACCTGCCCACCTTCCCCAGGACCCTGACCTACAAAAAGGACGTATTGAAAAAGCCAAAATCATGTACGACCCTAAGACCCCTTCTCAAGGACCCGCAAAAGGCTCGGGCGGTCAGAGCGCGAGAAGAGATCAGCACTTGCACGAAACAGATGGTCATAGCAAGCAATACATAGGAGGGCGTGTGTATGAGATTAGATCGCGTCAAGACCCGACTCGCCAGAGTGGTAGCAGCAACCAGCCTGCGCAGGTCACATCAAATGCCAGTGAGCAAAGTGAACTAGGAGCAAGGCAGCTACGCCCGAGGCCTCCTCATGCTGGTCAAGTGAACCTACTAGACCAAGCGACACAAGAGACAGGGAATCGAGGTCGGCAGAATATACCGAGGGGGGTGCAAGGCCCGCATGAGAAAGAGACTAGATACACAAGACAAGAATCTAGGGAGAGCGGTGCACAACCCGCAGCACCCCACGGGCATGGTCTACAAAAGACCCAGCCGTTCCGCAGCAAGCAGCATGAATCAAGTCCTTATTATACCACGGAGCCGAATCAGCAAAGCGGCTTTGGAAGGGGAAACATGCAACGCTCTCCTTATGCGACCGGTCAGCCCGTACATGGTAGAGTAGGACCGGATGATCTAGCCACAGCAGAACACCAACCATGTGGCCAAAAAAGTTCATATCAACAACATTCATACGAACGTGCATTCGACGACGGAGAGCTTGGAGACGACAATGAGGAACCTTCTCTTGGTGAGGATGATGCCGAATTCCACCCGGGTGCAAGTCCCGCCAAATCAGTCCAATCAGGGAGATCAAGACCCAATAATCAGACCAAGTTATCCCATCAAGCAGCTTTTACGCCAGCGGAGAATTTTCAGGCCACTGACAAGGGATCAGCCAGGCCAGGACGTTCTCCCAAACGAAGCACTGGTCAGAATATGGCCAAACCCTTTGACATCGCACACCTGAGCATGCAACACTTGGCACGGTGCAATCCCCCAGTTCGATTATGCAGCTATGCTGAAGCACGTCGGCGTACTAAGCTTCCCGATGCTGTTGAGGAACTGTGGAACCATCTCGACTCCGTTCCGAAGAATGCCATACCTCACGAAACGAGAGTCAGTATGGAGGATTTGAACGCTGTCAAGAGATTAGCTAACAATTGACAGAGTTCATATCGCAATGACGAAAAGATGACTCCTCGGAGGAGTAGAAAGGCCCCTAATGATCATGAGTTCTCCAGCGCAACCCAACCTTTCAGGCTCTCGGACCATGCCCTTCTAGACTTCAAAAAGGAGATAGACTCTATTCTGACCGAGGCACGCTGGAACGAATTCTGTCAGGCCCACGAACGCCAGTGGGGCAACGTTGCCTCCCGCTTCCTCAACACGATCATCAGGCTACCACACGTTTATCCCTGCCGACTTCTAAATATGTAGGTGTCTGACTCTAGAAAGCACGCTATTGCTAATGAAGTTACAACCAGCGAAAATTGTTCCATCAACCCTGTTCAAATGAGACCGACCCTGAACGAAGGCAAGGGCGGCACCAAACCGCTAATCCACGATGTGAAAAGCAACGAGGTCAGCGAGACCCCAGCCGAGCGCGAGGAACGTGCATTGTCGAAGATGATAGACTGGGGCGTGGCGTTAGCGCTTGAGGACGACGACCTTAAGTCTGTTGAGCTCTGCTTTGGCGAATATGAATACCACTTAGAATGCACACTCACACAATGCACGACATATATCGATAAATGCCCCATCTTCATCGATATCGAGATGAAGAAGGCCAGCGTTCCGGATCCCAAAATCCAGCTAGCGGTATGGAAGCAAGCTGCGCTCAAGAAGCGTCAGCATCATGGCTGGGATACCAAGGTTCCAATGCCAGGTATCACGGTCGAAAAGCACGAGTGGAACTGCTATCTCTTCTTTAAGTCTCAAAACAACCTGGTAGGTTCGGAGCTTTATGTTACCATTGCCATTCCCCAAGGCGCAGCCCTCAATATGTGACTTGCTAATGCCGGCTATAGATCATGCTTGGGCCGCAGAAGCTCGGAGGCACCAACGACCGCGGCTCCATCTGGGAGCTCGCCCGCAAGCTCAACATTCTGATCGACTGGGGCACCAAAGAATACAGAAGCTGGCTTTACACCAGTGTGCTTAACCAACCAGAGCGAGGCAAGCAAGCCGCCCGTGCGAGTCGGCCGCCGTTGCCGAAACGGCTGCCTCTGATAGGGGAAATTAGGGGTTACGATTGGGAGAGGGAGGGGGAGGGGGCGTGTTGGACAGGGTGTAATAAACCCTCACTTAAAGACAAGAAGTAAAGTCAGGCTGATCACCAAGCATAGCATGCATCAATGGGTAGCAGAAGTAGGTTCAGCCAACATGCAAGACGTGCCTCTCTTCTTTCAAAATCAAAGCCACACTCCACGCTCATAAATCGTTGCATACAACCGTGCAGTTTGCCTCAGATTAACAGAGACAGGCATCAGATAGCAAGACAGCAGGTACCCACAGGCAGCTTTCATACAAGAACTCAACATAAGAGCCGATCCCCACTTCGTTCAAGACGACAACGACCTTCACGGGTAACAACAAGCAACATAGTCTTGAGTACGATCATTTGAACCACACACTAAGGCAAACCCCTTTGGACCTGATCCAAACATGGACTTTATTCGGCCATATAACGACCGTGTGCCAGATGAGGACATTCTTATTCACGCGCGTTAACCAGGTATGGAGGATGAAATCGCAAGGGAAATTCACATTGGCGCTTCATTCCGGAGAAACTACTCTTTCAGCTCATGTAGCTTCCCGGTCGTGAGCGGACATCGGACATCAGACACGAGACACCAAATAAGACCACCGGCGAATTTCTTCCTCCTCCATCCTCCTCCGTCCTCCTACATTCTTGCTCGCCATTCATATCTGCACGTATCTCTCGACCAACCTCCCTCATTCTCATCCTAAAGCTTGCAAAATCATCACGCCATCGTTCGCGGACCCCAGCGCAGGAAAACATGCAAGACGGAGCAGAATCAAACCCTCTCCCCACGCTGCCTCCAGCACGAAGCAGAGATGAAGTACTGCAAGCCATCATGACATTTGGCGATGCCGACGGAAATAGAGGAGGATCTGCTCGTCAGGGTGCTGTAAAGGTGACGGAGTTCGCTCCGCCTCGCATGCCTGGACGTTATGCCTCAGCGCCACCTAGTCAAACCCCTAAAGACTGCATGCCAGTCCAACCAGATGCAGGATCCTTAGGTGGTGAGTCAGACCACAGCCATGACCGCGGCCACGCCGTACCAGGCGCTAATGGTGCAGGTTCTCGTCGAGCTCATCCCAAACCCAACCGTCACGTAGCGCAGCACCGTCGTGGGTGGCTCCAGTCACTGTAATGAGTACCTTCTCCAATGCTTGATGGATTTGACTGATACCTGAAGCGCGCCGATCTGTCTGCTATTCACATGGGCTGGTTGCCTGCTGGCCAGCATCCTGATCAGTCTGACCTTCAATTACTCCCTTCGTGACGAGCCCCTGCCCTTTCCAGGCTTCTGCAACCCATCCCACCCCCTAGCCGCCTACTCGCTCCCTTCAACCTGAAGCTCAACATCGACTACGACGTCCACGCGCGGATCTTCGCACAACTCAACGAAACCCCTATACTTCCCTCCCTCAAAACAACCCGTCGTGCTGCCTTGCATTCTCTCGAAAGTCTCAACACTAGGCTCACTTTGGATCTTCCATGCGCGTTAAAATACTACCCAGGAAAAGCGGCTGAAGAGGAGGAAGGGAATCTGCACCTTCTCCCAACGATCCTCGCCACGAAAGGAATGACGAAGAGCGCCATCCACGAGCTCGAAGAATTGCGAAATAGCTTCAAAGATCTTGAACCGGGCTACGAGAACGCTGTCAACACCTCACGCATCGCCTACCAGCAGTCCCTCCCCTTCTTGCCCTCATTCCGGCGCGACGCTTTTTACGCCTCGTTCTACAAATACGCGTTTAGGGGCTATTACGCCGCCCAGGACGCAGCTGTCGCAATGAAGCAGCAATGGGGGCGAAACATGTATCAACGCGCATCGGCGTCTGCGTCGCGCATCCTCCACCGTGAACGCCACGATAGCTAGGCTAGAGGTGTTTCTGATCGAGCTAGAAAAGCTGGAGAAAAACGCCCTGCATCCCGACACGCTCAGCTTCGGCCAAAGCCCTGAGGGATTGGGTACGAGCATGAATACCACGGTTGGCTCCACCAACACCGCGTTCTCAGGGTTTAGGTCCCGGCTGATGTCGTGGGTGCGTGGCGAAGACGCTATGCAAGACGCCGAGGATCCCGATGTCCAGGCAGTGCGTGAGTGGTTGAAAGGCTGGTATTTCCGGCATGTGTTCGAGCCTGCTGCTCCTAACACGGAGATGAGTAGGGCAAGGGCGGAGAAGGAGTGGAGGGATGTGCAGTGTGGGTGTTTGAGGGGTGCGTAGGTGAGGTGGAGGCAGGATAAAGATAGAGTTGGAATGAGGGGGGAAGGGGGAATGGAGGGGAGGAAGGCTGGGGATTTGGAGATGCTTTTTTCGGATTGTCAATGAGAAGAAGTGGAGACGATAGTGGAGGATGCAGGTCACAAAGGCTAGGTAGAAGGAGGTAATTTACTGGATAAGGCGATGGATCCATAGACTTCTCGGTTGTCATCGAATCTGATCTCCTATTTCATAAGGGAACTATGAAAGAATACATAGCACCAATGTTATCATCTTAATCTCAATGTCGTTGTCAGGTCAAATCTGCTCCAAAGTCAAAGAGCCGGATGAACGCTTTCAAGCCGAAATTCAAATGAAAAGTTTTATTCTTCCCTGTCAAAAGGAAATACTCTCCCAGCGCTGGGGCTTGGAAAATCGAGTTGGTAAGCGGTGAAATGGCTGACTCGTCCCTTTCGTGCGTAGGGGATTGGGGGTGGAGGTGGGGTAGGGGGTTCCCGCAGTGATGAGGATGATAGCAATGATGATGACGATAATGGGAGTAACAACAACCCGTAAGATGATCTTACAATAATAAGTGGGATATGCAACTTGGGACTGTTCAATATCACAATTCTGGATATTGATTATCCACCCATCATTCATCATCGTTACTGATCTCACCGTCATCTTCCTCCGTACTCTCCTCCTCATATTCATCTTCGTCTTCACTATCGGCAACTACCTTCTTCCCTCTCCCACTTTTCCGTGTCTTGGCCGGTCCCTTTCCCTTGCCCCCGAAGACACGTGCTAACTCCGCCCTCACTTGATTGCCTACTTTGTCAGCACCGCTCTTCTTCACCTGGGCGCTGAGATGGAGATCGTTGAGGTTCTTCATCGCGGAGTCGAAGTAGGCGCCAGAGGTTGGAGCGTTGCGGTCGAGGCTAGTGAGCGATGCGATTATGAGCGCTGTTCATGTAGGAGGGATGAGAAGGGAGGACAGCTGGAAAGTGAGGAGTCGGAGAGGGAAGTGGACATGGCTAAGGGAAAGAGATAGGGAGTCATAGAAGGAGAGAGGCTGACCAGTTCTCAGTCAAACACTCCTGCAGCCAAAACAACGATCCAACGCCAAAGCGCTCACACAACACATCCAGCACCTTTCCCCGGGCCACCATCTTAGGAATATCTTCCATCATCTTCTCCGCCATGTCGTTTTCTGTAATGCCATTCAATCGCCCACCCGCAGACCCCTGCATCAAACCCTCCACCTGTCAATTCCACAGCGTCAGCACTACCTTCTTCAGATCGTAAAGAAACACTTGCGCCAAAGCTGGAGGGCTGAAGCTCCAGACACCATAGCTTGAGCTCATCTAACGCATACACAATGGAAGGAGATGGACTGTGGGGGATGGACCCACCATCTCCCTGCTTTTTCGCTTGTTGATATGACCTCCCTTGCCAAATGCTTGTTCAGCATAATCCCCAAAGAAGAGGGCAAGAAAAAGGCTACGGAGACGCCCATACACGTCCCTCGATTGGGATGTCGTGGTGTAGAGAAAGGCTGCCGCTATACCCTCTCCCAGGTTCACGTAACTCGTTGTTGCTGATGCATTCAACCCGCCATTTTGGGCATACATTAAACTCAACACCGGCTCCCCTTTTGCCTCGAGCAGCAGCTCGGGTGAGAAGTCTGGCTGCTCCAACAGGGAGGCCACGGTGGGGTGCAGAGAGAGGCTTTCGAGGCGGCGGATAGAGTGCCACATCTTTGAGTAGGGGTTAAAGTTGGCGTTGCTTGTGCGCTGCCTACCTGGCGTTTTGCGGGGGCGGCCCATTTGCTTGCGTGTGGTTGTAGGTCTCGAAGAATCAGCTAATAGGTCTGCCACGTTGTTGTTCTTTCTGGTGACAGAGGGAGTTGATTTGGTCTTCTTATGGAGTGCTGAGGTGTCATCTTCGTCTAGGTTCGGCTCTGATCTTGCTTTCCTCTTTTTCTGGCTACGATTGCCAGGTCCAGACGTTTCACGTTCAGAATCTTCATATTCAGACTCTTCATGCTCAGACTCTTCAAGTTCAGGCTCCTCATGCTCAGAAGGGCGTTGTTCAAGTCTGCTGCGTGTAAACCTGTCACGATCATCTTTTTCACCACCTTCCTTGACGTCTGGTGCCTTGTCCTTGACCCGTTCACGCATTTCCGCAAGGAAACCCTCCAAAGCTTTGGCCTCGCGTTCTTTCTTTCGTACTTCTTCAGGCGCAAGTACTCTTGACGACTGCATCGGAAACAGAAGGCCCAAGGCATAGATGGCTTGTTTCTCTGGATGGCTGAGGGCGTCTTTCGCGAGCGAAGCGACAGCTAGGAAGCCCTGCACGTGTAAGTAGGTGGTAGAGAGGGGGCAGTGGATGATACTCACATGAGGATGTAGCGAAGCTTTTAGACATTGAAGAGTCTCCTGTGGACTGAGGAACCAAGAGTCGTCCACTTGGTGGGGATCCTGCTGGTTCAACATTTTTGCGGTGGATGGCCGAAGCTTTCACCCCAGGCGAAAATCGAAGAGAAGCAGCAAATTGAAGTATGAGACTCCAAAGAGGCATATTCATCCTCTGATAGCCGGATCCTGTTGGTTGCCCTTGACTAGCCTTGCTTAAACGCCGACTCGGATGTCCGCTGCGGCCATTGGGAAGGGGGAGGGGCGTGAATGGCGGCCATTCTCGCGAGCTCCGTGTGATTGTGCCAAGGCAACAAGCGATGAGTCTGATGATGGTGGCACTCGCTACTGCTGCTGCTGCGCATGGGTAAAGGCTGAAGTGAGAATTGGAGCCAGAGATGAAAGTACACTCGATGTAACGATCCTGACCAGACAGGCTTGCTTAGTAATGCTCGGACATAAGCGGACATACGGGCTTCGGGCCTCCGTGGTAAGACAACACCCTTAAGGAGGAAAGTCTCTATATTTGGTACGGCTACTACGGGTACTTGATAAATCAATGATACTCAAGCTAGTGCGCTCACCGTTTTCTACCCATCCACCGCCCTCTCGGCCCTCGTTTCTAGAGCTTAGCCCCATCGTGTCCCCGCCGCCGTGCTCGGAATGCACGAATATCACGCCACAACACCCTAACAGGGCCCACAATAGCCCGTACAAGCCATGTAAGCGGCAAGCCCAGGTAGTGAAAGCCCAGAAAGCCAGCTAAAAGAGCAAGCAAGGTCAGAACAAGCCAGAAGATCACCTTCACCCACCAGAGAAATTCTTTCAACTTTTCCATGACCACTTTGAACCAGGTAAAGGGATTGGGGCCCCATACATCTTCGAATTCATGCTCAAAGACTGGCCTAGACCCCGGCGATTGTGATCGGAAAGAGGGGAGGGAGGGCCGGCGCCACAGGAACGGGGTGTAACTCGTAACCCACTCAACCCAGCCGCCAAACCAACGCCATGGTCCAGTAACGGTAGACCAGAAGCTCTCCCGACTCGGCAGCTGTTCGCGAACAAGCTCCCAGCACCATTCCTTCAACGCCTCCAACATCTTATCGAAGGCCCATTTCAGCATGCTCCAGCAGATATCCACGGGGTTGAGCCGGTCTTGCAGCGCATTTAGTTCGGCTCCCACATGGGCTTTGACGCGGAAAAGGGGCGAGACGACTATGCGCTCAAGGTAGGGTTGAGGGTGCCTCAGGAATTTGAAGAGCGGGGCGATGGTGGTTTGGAAGGAGCAAGGAAGGGATGTGAGGAATTGACGGATCGAGGGGTAGTGGCGATGGGGCTTGGGCCTGTTGGGTTGGGTGATTTGGTTCCCATGGGATCGCCCACTCAGGTCGCGCTGGGCCGAGAGGTATGAGCGGAGCACGCCTGGGGCGGAGTAAGTTCTTGTGGGGAACGGGAGGTTGAATTTCTCGTTCAAGGTGTGTTTGTCGGAGATGGAAGGAAGGCGGTAGGAGCCTGATCGAGGGGGTGCTTTCGTTGATGGTACAGCTGTTGGGGATGCTGGTTGGGGGGAGCTACATAGATGTGTGGGTGTCGTTGAGTCGTTCGTGGTAGGGTTTGGAGGAGTTGCTAATGCCGGCGTGGCGATAGAAACATCACTGCCATCATGCGGGAATTCGGTATGGATGTGAGTATGAGTGTGTATGTTCGGATGGTTTGCGACCGGGGTGGGAGTGAATTCACCCTGTCCGTACGCACCATTGAGCAAACTAAAGAGCGCGGCGGCCAGATGAAGGTGTCGAGTGAGTCCCTTCCCTTGCATTTTAAGAGTTGTGATGGTCGAGAAGTTCAGAAGTCAGGATCTTTTATTACATCCATCGGATGTCCGTTCCCGCCAGCTCCGCTTAGTTCCATTTACATGTCCGACCGGCCTTCGAACCTGTCTTTCGCCTCCTGATACCTGTTCTTTTCTTTACCACATTCCTTGAAATTGTTCTGAATGGCTGATGAAGACTTCTTCGAACAATTCGCTGGTAAGGGGAGCAGTCTGAGTCCTCGACTGCCGTGGAGCGATCCCGGGAAGGGGCCTGCACTGGCCACTCGCCGAAACAGTAACTCCCAGGGCCAGTTCCTGATGAGTGGTGCGCTGAACTCAGACAAACATCCATCAATGGTTAGTAGTATAATCCGGTGATACGTGCGGCTCTTGACAGTGGCTATGAATAGCGCCCAGGTATCTTTGGACGTCAGGATCGTCTGTCGGAGCATCATACAGAGCAACTGCCAGAGGAGTATGCTGAGGTATGTAGAGCATTTTGTCCCTTCAAGTTCTCGCCAGCCTATAGTGATGATCTCAGGATTCGAGAACTTCAAGTCTGGCCAACCCTTTACTTGAGCCGGATACTGGGGACGTGCAACGGTCGTCTGTTTCACGCATCGTCCTCTGGGCTCTCTGTAGTCTCTTGGCTCTCGCTTTCCTGGTGATCTCAATTATTGTTCTATTCCAAGGAGAAGAGCAGATCGTCTCGTTTGGGCGAATTGACGTTGACCCCAATTGGAAGTCCCAACCAGCCTACCGGCAGCAATTGCGGAAGGCATTTCACGTCGTCTCCAATACTACCGCCTTCACCAATGAATTTAATTCGATTTACCTGCCAACCGATTTAAATCTGGCGGATGAGGCCCAGCTTATCGAGAGACATGTTCAAGGAGCAAATGACTATAGCGACATAGCATACGAGCTTCTCGGGAGGAAAATCATAGCGTCTTTCTCGTCCAACGACCTCACAATGGAGAATCTCCATACCTCAAGGTTGCTGGTCAAGGGATCCATTCAAGCGACCGCCAAGACTATCGACGAACACGGGAACGCGCTGAGAGGTATTCGACGTTTACGTGCTAAACTCAAACAAGAGAGAATCGCTCACGAGCTAGAACTGAATGCCTCTGAAACCAAACTCCAATCTTACGAGAAACGGAAAATATGGAATTGGGACTCTATTGGACCCAATGATCATGAGCGAAACCAAGAGAGAAGGACGCGGATCAGCGCATGTAAGAATGCCATATCGAAGCTCTACAATGCTGAGAACTGGGTGGATCAGAGCCTCCGTCACTGGGAGATCATCAAAGATAGGGCGGCAGGCTTGGAGCAGCAGTCTGGTTTGATGCTGAAGTTGGAGGAGTTGGCTTCAAGCGGCCAGATGACACCAGCGCAGCTGGGAGTGAGCTTGGTCGAGAGATCCCAAGCGGTCCGAGAGGTGGTGGAGTGTATTTGGAAGGAAGTGATGGAACGAGAGGCCCAACCTTCTTGAAGCGATCGTCCTCCCAGCGTGCACTTCGATCGTCGAAAGGGAAGATCAGCGGCCTGGTAAATATTTCTGCTGTTCCACCTCACTGTCGATTTCAATCCCCAAAGACAGATCGGACCAATCGACCAGGCGATCCTCATCAAGTGAATGCAAAATCAGCGTATTAATATGTCTAATGAGTCAATGTGGCAAGCGGAATCGACGGTCTGTAGGTCCAATTGATGAATGAGCTGTGACATTTTTATAATTGCTTTTGATCAGTTGAAGGTGAATTCTCAAGTGCGATAATTGCAGGAGAAGGGCCATGGGGGGTTTCCTACAAAGGTGACCCCTCATATCAAAAGTAGATGAGTATTTTAATTTATTGGAATGTAACAAGCTACAATGGCGCCGCAATCTCCGCCAAGCCACTAGGCCATATCGAGTCTAGTAGCTTGGCCTCGATAGGCTCCATTGGTCAAGATTAATCAGGGGATTACTCCTTTAGGATTGTATCAGCAAGGCATTTTGATCCTTGATTCATCTCACAATCACATTAGTGGGCAAAGGTCCAGACCATTCCTCATCTACGCTCACAGTTCATTTGACCATATGCGTAACCATACAACACGCCCGCAGTAGTGGAATTAAGAAAAGAGAGATAGAAGTGGCCCTTGGCAACGCCGACGGTCTTGCTCCATATGGCCACTGCAACCCCAAATCTGCGCTGGGAAGGGGATCGAAAGGTGGGTGCCGTGAGAGTTATAGTTGTTGGTGGATTTCACGGTCTGACGAGTATGAGAAGCAGCCCCTGCGGCCATTGCTACGGTACCTCCCTCCTCCTCCGGCCCACAGGCATACACGACTCGAGCGTATTTGGGACTTAGGCCATCACTACCGCTCGCCGGACTCCAACAACGAGAGTATGTAATAGGCAAAATATAGTACAGGATAGGCTAGTTCTAATGGTCTACCCATCGGGTCTGGTGGACGTATGGGCGATCAATGGGCGAAATCGCAAGCCGGGGAGCAGAATCCCACGGCAAACATCTGGCAAGAGGCTATTACAAATACAAGAATGTTACAGGCCCTATGAAGATGGCTCGGGGTCTTGAGAGGCATTGATCGTGGGCAAGAACCTCCTCCTCCACACGATGGGATGCATGGCCACGCGGCAAGCAGCAGTCTATATGTACGTGAATGCTAGAGGCTATACAATGATAGCGAAGGATGTTAAGATGGCCGCACCCATGTGTTGGTCATGGAGTCTGCGGCAAGTTCGTTGTATAGGGAGAGAGACTCTTGATATGAGGAGAATGGAGAATAGATCATTATGTTCGGAGGAGAGCCTGTGAAGGAAGCGGAGGCAGTAAACGGGTAAGTGGGAAGTCACATGCACGTTGTTCTCTCTGTCTTCTCTCTTTTTTCGTGCCGCCTAGCTGGGGCGTTTCGTATGGATTTCGTATTTGGACTGCAAAGATTTTGGTAGATGTCACGCAGGGTCAGGATGACGATGTGACGCTTCGATCGACGACGTTGGATCGGAAAGGGTGCGGGTTGCGAAAATGGTGGAGCGGGTTGAAATGGTGCTATACGGATGTTTGGCTCTTACGACGTTAACGCTAAACCCTCCAAACCAGCTTTTTCTGGAGGCGAAAGGGAGAAATCGATATCATGTGATGATCGGCTGGTTATATCCTGGTGCGTTAGCTAGGTGATGCCGCATTAGGAACGCTCGACGTAGGCGAAGTGAAATTATCTCGATCTATCATTGCGTGTCTTGCAGCTGACAGATAGACTGGATCGTGTCTCTAAGAGTCCGGAAAACGCTCCCTCATAGAAACTCAGTCTTGAAATACTCCTCCGGTTTACCCTTGTCGAACGCCCTCTTCCTGATCTCCTGCAGACTACGTCCCTCATAGGCTTCGTAATTGGGCGGAAACCCACACATCATCTTCCCCGTCTCCGTGTCTTTCTCTCGATTCTGCCGATTCCACTGGAAAGCCAAGCGTACCCAGACTTTGATACGGTTCATCTGGTGCCGCTTCTGTTCATTGTATAGCGTTTCGGCGCGTCCATGGTCCGTCCGCGCGTACCCTTTTTGCTGTACACAAAAGGTTTCAAGCTTCACCTATTCTAGATCCAGGTCGTGGCCTTGAGGTATTTCGTGACATTCCATTTCCTTAAAGCCAGCCAGGTTCTTCTCGCCAAATTCTTCCGTGAGAGCGGATTTGGCTGTGTACTTCTTGGTGGCCTCCTCTGTATGAAGATTTGTTAAGGTCGGATCGACGACTGAGTTCGCAATGGCGAAGTGATCGGACCCCTCGGGGTCGGCGGTCTCCTCTCGCCTCTCCTCACTTTTCACTCTAGCATTCTCACTCCCTGTACTACCGATACCCTCGCCCTCTCCTGTTTCCTTGCCCTTGCACTCACCATTACCATCGACCTCACTTTCACCCTTCCATGCAGATGGTGCGACACCATCTCGCTCAGGCAGGACAAAAGGCACCCCCGGCTCTGGCGTACTCATCGAGGTAGTGTTTGTAACTTTATCATCGTCGTCCTTATCATTTGCCTCATTGCGCTCTTGGCGTTGAAGCGAGGCGGGAACTCCTGCTGGTGGAAGGGCAGATTCCGTGGACCCTGAGGGTTCAGAAGAGATGACGTCCATAGGTAAGTGTGGCTGGTTTGAGATGAGAGGGGTTTGGGTGTGTGCTGCGGTGGTGGTATTGCCCCTTCCCGACCCAGAATCCGTCGGAGAGGGTTTTGCTGGGGGGTTGGATAAGTAAGGAGTTGATTCAGGGCGTATAGCATTGGACTTCCCTAGCTTTCTGTCGCTGGACTTCGGCTCTCTTGCGCCGGCTATAATGTCTGATAATTGGTCTTGCCCTTCTGACTTTTGGCCCATGAGTGAAAATGTTGGAGCTTCGCTTCGCTTCGTTGGGGGCTTTCTGATTGAGGACTTGGTGTGCGAGATTCAGGGGTTAGATCCTCGACCCTTCTATCGCTGACCTTAGACCCGCTCGCCATGTTCCTGTGAGTCGATTGCTGGTCATGTCTCAGAGAATTGTCGGCTATTGGTGAAAGCGCAGACGCCAGATTTTGTTCAACCAAAGCCTCCTGGGGTTGACGATTAGATCGGCGGTCTTGACAGACAGGATACTGGGCTTCCTCAGTGCTTATTTTCAGCTCACCGTGTGCTGAGCCTTGCGGTACTGTTGTCACTAGCGATGATGGGCTTTCTTGCAAGGACTCGGCCTTCGGTGCTTGTATTGGAAATCCACTTTTTTCTGAAGCATGTTCCTTCGGTGCGTTTGCACTCAACACCTTCGATTCGCCCTGGCTTGCATTCCTCATATCGTCTTGTTGGATTGAATCCTCCTCATGGTTCTCTTTGGAGGGCGGTTGTGCATTGCCTGACGAAAACCCGGATTTCTCCGATATAGCTTGCTCTGGGAGGCCAGCGTTGGCGCTGTCTCGCTGGTGGGTGTTTCCTACATTGCTTCTGGTACCGGGATCAGCATTGGCAAGGCCGCTGTTGTGATCTTCAAAAGACTTTATGGTCGGAGATTCCGGCTGAGAGTTCTGAGAATCATTCATCAGCCGACTCTGAACATTCTGAAGCCCTTCGAGCACCTCAGAAAGTATCAAGTTCTGGTTTGCATCCGCGGGGGCATCTCTGCTAAGCCGCCCCCGATCTGAGTGACCTGCCTGAACTTGGTCGAAGCGCATCTGCTTCTGAGAGCTATCCACAGAGGCACGTTTGGTAGCCCACCACCATTGTGAAAATCTAGTTTGGTGTTATTATGTAACTCCTAACAAGGCGTCTACATCACTCAAAGCTTATACATGTATACAGCCCACGCGGTCAGGTATATTCCGAGTAGGAAGCTTTCAACTGGTTCCTTTATATCATGCCATTCTCGATTGCTAAGACCCACGTTGCCGGTTCCCAAAGCAATGTTCATCATTTTGCTGGTGACAACTGGAATGATGAGGATCGGAACCACGAGCCACCCCAGATGAAGGATTATCCGATGCAATCCGTTCATATCGAGTAACCTACGGTGCGTCGTTTCTAGGAGCATCAGGTGTATTTCTAGGAAGACGTTCGAAAGACGCTGGATAATAAAATCGCATATCTCAGAGCGGAGATGAAAGACGGGTAGGTACATGCCCTCTGACCTCCGCCCTCTTTCCGCGATGATGTGTCTATCTCCTGCACTTAGCGGCCAAAGTTCTTTGTTTCCCACTCGTCTCGCTTGTTGCGGTCTTCAATGAAAGACTGCAAAACCCAGAAGGCGCCGACCAGCCCACATGAACCAAGCACGAACCACTCTAAGTTCTGCCAGATATGTCTCGCGGCTCGCACCAGCATACCCTTCGTCCTCCTCAACCCCCACCTCAAACCCTTGAGTCCTGCAACAAGAGCGACGATAAAAATGGCAATGAGAACGAGTCCAAGCAAAATGAACAACATCATCCCCGTCATAGCGCCCCGGTAAGATACTCCACAAGCCTCCATGACCCGGAACACAGATGGCTGCCACAGCTGTTGCAAACTCGCCCCCCAACTTTGCAATCCCGTCCAAGAATCCCTCAACGTAGCCGAGAACCACTCGCCTATGGCCTTCCAAGGCAGCAGGCTCCAGAGATAGTGTGACGCCGCACTCACCACGGCCCATGCTTCCTTGATCAGGGCACGGATCGAGCGTAACCCACCGCCAATGCTGGCCGAAGCAGGAGCAATCTGTTTCCGACCTTTCCGCCAAAGATCCGCACCCTGTTCCCCCGCACGCTCAGCCAACGTATGCACCCTCTCTATCTTCTCCTCCCAGTCCCACTCCTCGCACGTGTCTACCAAATGCCCCCATCCCATCCTCACCCACCCCAGCGGGACCCCTACCACCCTTTCCCTTAACCTCCCCACGTCACTGTCCTCGTGAGCGAACATGGAGAGCCAGAGGAAGACATCAGTGAGCAGGGCGAGGACGAGGACCTTTCTCTTGACCTGACGCTTGTGGGAGCGAAGGTTATAGTAAAGGAGGAGGACGAAGAGGATCATCGTTCGCGACAAGTAATGTATGTAGCTATTGCGAAAGTCGAACCTGATGTACTCATGGGAAGGAGATGATAGTCTTAGGAAGTTCTGAAATAGCAAGATCGAACGGTTCAAAAAAGAGGATTCTTAGGGTGAAGGGGGAGACGCCAAGGAATATGAGAGTGATGTGATACAGAGATATCACTGAGAGGATTTTATGTTCGCTTTGTGTCTGACGATGGCGAGAAGCAACGACCGGTCGGAGAAATAGCAATCAGCCATCAATAAGATCATTGAGGCACATACTATCTTGTGCTTCCACCTTGTTTGTGTAGCCACAGCAAGCATAGCAAGCCACCCGTTTTGCCTGAATTCCTTATCACGATGTAACAAGCAAGCAAGCAAGCAAGTGGATAATGATCTCTCTATCCAAAAACTTAGGCTTGAAAAATGACCAAATGTTCGAATGCGAAATTCAAATTCTCCATCATAATGAACACAACCCCGTTTCATCAGTATTTTTGTGCTTTCATCGATGGACAATCGCCGTCTACGGCAAACTTAGGTATAATTTCCAAGCCAGCTCAAGAAACGAGGCAACGCAACTTGCACAAGGGCGTTGGTTTGAATGTTGGTTATTGGGCTATCAAGCGTACACAAGATGAAGGAGGCTAGCTAGATCTTACATTCAGCGGCTGGTCGGGCGTTTTGAGTAGTTGGTTCTCTGCCTCAAGAATGGGACGAAAAGTCGCTGCGGTCCTTAATCCCAACGCGCTCTCTTTCCCTCCCCGCGTAGTCTACTTGATTTTATTAATTGATATACGTTACGAGGTCGTATGTGTTGGAGGAGAAACTTACGATGCATTGCTTTATACATTTACAAATGAATGAGCTTGAGAGACGGGGCCAATGACGGCGTGTTTTGTGGCCTGGTTTTCAGAGGTGGGAGATGGTTGTAGTGGGGGAGACGACTTGATCATGAAGAGGGACGATGGAAGGCTGAAGATCTATCGGACTTTGGAGATCAGAACGAGGGACCGGGCACTGGAGAGCGTGGAAAAACTTGTGGTTAATATCCGATCTTTCATTTAAGAACGATTGTAGGGACGGAGGAGGAGGAAGAAGAAGAAGAAGAATAGAATGGTCAGTCTGCCCATCCACCCATCACAATCCGCTCATCTCCAGCCCTTTAACTTCGTCTGCTACCAATCTCCTTACCAACCCACCAGACCCAACCTCCCTTTTCGACAGCGTCACCAATCACCTCGACAATCGCGACCAAGTCTGCGTTAGCCAATTCCCTTGCGGCTTTAGGTCCGCCACCATAACGGTAACCTGCCACTCCGGCCTCCCACTATCTACGACGCATCAGCATCGTACCCACCACCCTCGAAACACAATGGAACACTCACCTTTCCCCTTTGTCCAAACCGGCCTAACCTCCCACGGGCGCGCCCGATGCTTAAGCACCATCCCCACCCCCATGCCACTTCGCCCCCAATACTTCGTCCACAAGCCTCTTCCCATATCAGCCGGTGTCCAGGCATCGGCGAATCCGCGGCCCACAGACCAGACTTTGCGGTCCAGCCATTCGCCGTACCTATTCCAGACGCGTTCTGCAACAATGATCAAACATATTAGCACGTGTCCACCAATTCCGCCCCACCGACTACCGGAAAGAGGGGGAGGGGAGGGGGGAAAGTGGGAATACTCACGAGTCCCCTCAGGTTTCCACCCCGCCCTTCCCTGAAACACATAATTCCCATCCCAGGCGAACCCGCCACTCATGTCCGGCCCTAGAGAGTCCCCCTCGTTGAATTGATTCGTCCTCGGCCCGGAGTCGAGGGTGCCGTCATCTTCTTTCATGACCAGGATCCAGCCCTCTTTCATCAGGCGCCGGACGCTGAGCGTGTTGCCGTTGCGGGACTTCGGAATCAGGAGAGTTGATGTGAGGAAGACAACGTGGGGGGTGTACCAAAGGCGGTAAGGGTTGACCCAGGGGGGTAGATTGGCAGGGTGAGGGAGTGGGTGGCGCGTTCCCTGTGTGCTGCTGTGTGCAGAAGTCAGTGGAGGGACAACGTAGATTGGGGGGGAAGGGGAGGGGGGATGGGGCATGATGGGGGGAGTTGCTTGGATTTCTCACCCAACCCAGGATGAAGAGAGAAATACGTACTACTATCGCGTCTGACTACGTCCAGATCGCCACTGCCTTCCACGTCCAAGTCCCAATGATACGAGTCTCCCGTCTGCGCGCCCGCCACGGACTGCGGGTAGAATGTCTTCGCTTTGGCCTGCTTCTGCTCCTCGGAGAATTCTACGCCGGAAGCGGGCTCATAGCTACCATAACCGACTTCGAGCTTTCCGAAGAGAGCGGATCCAAGAGGGGAAAAGCTCGTATTGTCCATTGTGGCGACCACGTGGTGGCTGCCGGTGAAGTCGAGTGTGAAAGTTTGCTGGGATGCAAGCGGGTATGGGGACGCGAGCTCGCACTCGAATAGCACGACGGGGAGGCTGAGGATACCGATTATGCTCACGATGAGGCGCCATTTTTGCCAGGAGGTGTAGTTGTGGGTCCAGTCGTGGCGGAAGGCGTTGAGGCGATTGCGTGGGGGATTGAGGACGGCGTTGAGGGCGTTGCGGACGGAGTCCATGATTCCGTACTGAGCCAGTCCGGGGAATGGGTGGAGATGAGGGAGAAGGATGAGGAATCAGGGCGAAGTGAAAGGATATGCTCGTCGATCAGGGCGACGGGCCAGGCGAGGCCACTGTGGTGATGATGGCTGGCCGCATCCGGCAGGGGATGGTTGACAAACAAAGGCAGAAGGGTTGGGGTGCCCCCCATCTTTTCCATTGATAGTTCCAATGATGAGAGGGTAGATATAGATTGGGAAAGAGATGACAAGAGGAGGGGAAGAAGACCGCGCAATGCTGCTGCCGCATTGTGCGAGACAGAGGGAATGAATGCCCGTCGACAGCGATGGTGGATGGTAAGGGGTTAAAGCCCGCTTAGAGCTGCCCTAAAAAGTGAGCGGGGGCTGGAGTTACGGGCAGTTGCACACGTCGTGCCTGCCAAGCCGCCCCTAGAGAGAGCCCGTTCCCGGGGACGGGCACCACCCAGGCACCCAGGCACCCAATCACCTTAAGCTACGTTGCGGTCCGCAAGCAGTGGCCCCAAACCATCGCACATCATGACGAATTCCTATCCTGCTCATGTTTGTGCCTTATCCACCTCATCTCAAATATGATGTAGCATCGATGATACGCCGCCCCTACCTGCACGGTTACGGGATGTGACGAGGGGTGTGTGTTGGATCTGGGTGCAACGTTTCTGTCGTCACCCGCGGTATCTCCCTCTGGTCCCTGCCCGTGCTAGGCATCGACGAAATGACAGTCTAGACTCATCATTATGGATTGTCTACAAAGAATGAATGATCATAATAAAGAACACATTTCCCAGGACAAGGAAAACGTATGAGTTTTATTCCCCTGATCTCCCCCCTCCTCCCTTTACTTCCTTCATTGTCCCCATCTCCCACCGTCATTTCAATCTTCAATTTGATACACCGAATCACGCTCCCAACATGGGTTTCCCCTTCGATCACCTCCAAGTAGCATACACATGGACTAAAGCAAGACTTGAAAACCTCGTCTTCACCGAGGGGAACCAGAGAGACTTCGGCTGGCGTGTGCACTGGATCCAGGACCTCAGGGAGTTCCTCTGGATCTGCTTCTTCGCCTTCTATGCCTTTCACTGGGCGCTCCTAATGATCTACGCCTTCTCAATCAGTTTCTGCATCTGGGGGCTCTGTGGCATCCCTGGCATCGATACCTTCTCGCCAGGATCGGCCACGGTGCCCCCTCCGCAAAATCTGTCGATTGTTCCTCCCAGTTCGGATTTTTCGAGGTTTTTGTTGGTGGCTCACGAGGAGCTCAGGAGCCTGGGGATGGATGTTCATGGCCTGAAGGGTAATCTGAATCGGGCGCCGTTTGAGACGCCTGTAGTCAACTCCGAGACCATCAAAGGACTAGGTAAGTAAGGAATGAGATGCCCCTTATGCACGTGTGAGAGTAAAGGTGGTGCTTATGCTCGTCCAGCAAAGTTCTCCAACCGAACCCTTTCCTTCGCCACCCCCATTTCGAAGTATTCCTCCGGTGTCTGTAGGCTGATGGACACCCTGACCCTTGACACCTCCAGCTTCTTAGGCGTTGTCAGTGCCTACAAAGACTGGGAGAATTGCACAAACACGGCGTATTGCACCACTTCCTACTCCACCAGCTTCTTTTTCCCCCTGTACGAAATCGCCTGCATTGTCAATTCGCATTTGCACATCTCCTGGCTACCCACCTACGCCCCCAGCAGATACCGCGTACAAAGAAAAATTCGATATGAATTTCAGCGGTTCTACCCACGACAGATGAAGCAGCTCCGCGTCCTCCAACAATTCGCAGAGCACGAATACCCGGCCTTCCGCGCCCAGGTGGGCAAGCTAGTCTTCGATTCTCAGGCTGACATCACCTCCTCATTGATGCCGCTCGAAGACCACGTCCGCGAAATCTACTACTACTTGGGTCCACGGCAGTATATGCCCTTTCTATACCCACAAAGCGTCACGGACAGGCTTCAGGATATTACTGAATTAAAGAAGCACTACAAGGACATCGGGTTTGCTGTTGGAGTGTGATAAGATGGTTGGGGCATGGGGAAAGTATATCCAGGAGCTGCAAGAAGGGCTGGAGGAGTTGGGGGGGATCATTGAAGCGGGGAACACGCATTGGTTGCAGGACATCATGTCGTCATCCTTCCTCCCTGGAATGCGCGGTTCACTCACTGCGTACGTTCCTGAACCCTGTCAATGGTTCGTCAACGGCACCGCCTTTATCGCCTCCTCGTACCTCGAGGAGCAGACATGTCGCGCAGCGCGCTTCCGCGACGTGCTCTTGGGAGCGAATGGACGAAGGGGGGACCTAACCTGGGCAGAGACGAAGTTGGCCGAGGTGGAAGCGTGGAAGAAGCAGAAGGGGCTCGATCGTCAGAGTGGGCGGGAGACGGCAATGAGGATGATTGCAAACCAAAAGAAGAAGGAACGGAAGGAGGGGAAGTCAAGGCAAGGGGGGGCCAGGGAATTGTGACGAAGGGAGAGGCTGAGGGATGATGGGGCAGATAGAGGGAGGAAAAGAACATCAGGTAGATGTTGACGGGTTCTAGGACGCAGAGACAGGATGATCGATTGAGTGAGGGCGGTGGAAACACATTGACTTGGACGGGGAGACGTGGTAAGCATGATGAAGTGGTTCTGGACGACTTGTTCTTTTTCGGATTTCTCTTTGATATTATGACTGTTGATGAATCAAACAAACAGATTAGATGACCAGAAAACTCAAAATGTTACTCCAACTCCCGCAGCTATTTCTCGCTTCCTCAATGCCAGGGTTCAAATATTTTGTAGAAGACTCTTCGAAGCAGCAGAGGTGAAGTGTGTCTCCCGTTGGCGCACCCAGAGCAGAAATTGCTCTTGCGATAGTATACCATCTCAACGTGTCTTATAGATCCATCGCTAGAACCACTTATAATGTCTGTGTATAAGCGCTATGATATACTTGCACTCGCCTTGCATAGTCCTTTACAGCCACAGTCAGTGAAAATATCAAACCCAACCCAACTCCAAACTCACCACCCTTGCAATTTTTACAGCCCATTATGGATGCGCCGGACTAGAATGCTGACATTGCACCGTTGTCGAAGTGGGACAGCTGCGAAAGACACTATGATAATAGTAAAGGCGAAACAGAGGAAGGAGAAAGCAGTTGAAGATGAACAGGAGGAGGCGAAGCTAGCTCTAATGCCTCTGCCAGTGTTTCTTAGTCCTCCGCCGAGGAATGTGCTACAGCCTGCTGCCATCCTCGGGAGCACCAGCCTCATCAGAGCTTCGGGAAGCGCGATTTGGCGCGATTGCATTGCTTGATATTTCGTCTAAGAATGCATACAAGTTCATATTTTGATTTAATCAGAACACTTTGCCCAAGGGTCGCTGTAGAGCCAGCCCCCTTTGACTGTCATTCTACCTCCCACTTCTCCAAATACTTACTCCTTCCTCACCCTGATCCCCCTCTTCTCTTGCTTCTTTCCTCTCTTCTCAGAAAAATCCTCGTTCGTGATCGTCCATGTCGATCTGAAGACGTTCAAGCTCCCGCTGTTGTCGTGACTTTTGCGGTTTGGGACGACGATAGGGCTCAGCGCGGGCTGCTCTCGCATGAGAAGGACCAGAGCGACTAATGGAAGGACAGGGGAGTGAATTCCCGGAGCATGGAGGTGCAACGTCTAAGGCTGGTGGTTGTCGGTCATGATTTGTGTTGTTACGTTGTTGAGCTGTTTCCCATTTCTGATTCCCGGCCTGCGTTGTTTTCACTGCTTGTGCAATCTGCTCTTCAGCTGAATCGTCCGATCGAGAAATCAAGTCGCTCGTAGACCTATTGATCACATCCTCTGGAGCACCGGCCCCTGGACCTGGTCGCGTGTCTCGAGTTGCAGTATCTGATGGGTTCTTCTGTCTGGCGGAAGTGCTCGTAGGTGCTGCAGTGCCGGTGCCGCCACTCAGGTGGTTAGGACCCATTCTGGTAATAGCGTAATCACTGTCCGCCGGACGCGCAGTCGGTGTTGGAGGACGGTTGTCGTTATGCGTCCCCTGTATGTGTTCCCACAACCAATTCATCGCCGCCGTCAGAGATCCTGGGGTGAAGAAGCTTATTCCTATAAAGACTGATGCGATCGCTAAAATCGCAGTCAAACTTTCAGATACACCTGGGATAGTCGGTAGTGCGTTGCAGATCTGCTCCAACATAGTTGGTATATTGGCAGGATCGAAGTCAGGCCCTGTTTGCCAGATGTTGTGAGCTTCCTTGAGTGCCCTTAGGAAAACCTCTCGATCCAGTGCTGGCAGGTCCATGTTCTCTACTATTTCTACAATGTGTTCCCATCGCCTCCCCCCAGGTAAAAGCTCATCAGTTCGAGTAGCAGCACCAGGGACCACCCTATGAATAACGCTAAGTGCCTCATTCACGACGTTGGAATTGAAGTAGGATCTAAAAGACATGATGGTGCCAAATAGAGCAGGGTAGAGATCACTGAGGGGGAGGGCGGTCGATGTTTAGGATAAAGAGTGGCCAAGATCAAGCCAAGAGAAGCCCTCAAGCTGGCCTCGATGATGAAGAAGTGTCGTGAGAGAGGTATCGAGGCTGGTGTTGAAGAGAAGGAAAAAGGGAAGGTTAACATATAAGCACCAATGACTGAGCGTTCATGTAGCGGTATCTCTCCGTTGTTTTTGTGTCTGACATAAGCACACTGTTCATGAATCCAAGGCGGTCTCGGTGCGTATTAGACAGGCACCACTCCCATGCCGCTGGCCGAGATACCTGATAAAATGGTGTTACAGTTGTTTGCACCTCTCGAGCAAGAAGAAAGGCATGCTATTTGCTCTGATTGTATTCTATGTTTGTGTTATCCAAGACGTCTCAATCTGCGAGCCAGAAGAAATGCAAACAATCAGTCGCATACTTAGTAAGACAATGAGGGAGGCGCAGGGCAAGCGGGAACGGGGGGCGAAGAGCGCGAGCAAGAAGACCACATAGCCAGGAAGATGCTCTAATCGCTCATTGCCTATGTTGAGAGGAAGCTATGTGCTCGATCCCTCCTACAATTTCAAATCTCACGCTGGGAGGCTCTTCTCTTGCTGCTCCTCTCAATCACCGCAGCTGACATAGCGGGCGAAAAGATGAAGTCTTGGAGATGCAAACGACGATATTACCTCGAGGCACTACTTACTCTTGCAGCCTGCCCCAAGACTTCAAACTTACATTCAGGTGCACTGCTTGTCCTACAACAATCGATCAAAAGAAGCACAGCAGAGAAAGGAGAGAGGAAATAAAGAGTTTAGAGATTTGAGCTTTTGCTGTTGGGAATTTTGAACAGCCAATACGTAATAAGGAGAAGAAGGACACCGCGTAACACTTACAATTCTCCAGATTTGAAGTGCCATGGAAATACGCAATGAGATATTTGGAGCTTTCTTTGTACAAGTCTAGGAGGCTGATGCGCTTAATACACCGACACTGACTTCACAATCTTTTAGGGGCTAAAGTCAGCTTTGAATAGATTTGGCATTCGCTTGGATGCTTAAGATAAGCACATATTATAAAAAGGGGGTTTGAGAGGCAATGTCATGGACCCGTGATCAACGATCGTGTCTCTTAGATAATAGTATTTGCCTTGATGCCGTCGTCAGCTCTGGCCTACATTAAGACATTGATCGTTCTTGAGAAAAGAAGAAATCGGGCATAGGAATCTCAATTCTGCCAATGCAGATAGCCCAACGCTCAATTGCAATTACTTAAAGAATCGCCTCTGAGATGGTAATGAGACAAAGTGATTTCCTTTTCGACACAGCGGAAGCAGCAATGTGAAATTCATCCACAAAGTATTTTGCAACACGCACAATTCGCAAGCCGATTTCCCCTGCTAAACGCAGGCGTCAAAAATAAAAGGGAAGCCGTGATTGATGCGATTTTCAGCTCTGGAGTCACCCTTCCGAGGAGAGAATGGAAGGAGATGAAGATGTACGAGAGAATAGAAGAGCAAAGAAACAAAAAAGTGAATAAATGCTTTGCTCCGCCCTTCCCTCGATCGAGAGAGCATTCTCCCTAGCCAGCTGCTGGCCACTATACTCAATTGACTTCTTCCTCCTCCGAATTACTTACACTGCGCCAACTATAAGTACTTTCACGATGATAGATAAGAGAAAGATCAGCACGCAGAGTCAGGAGCTCGCTCTGTGGCATTGAACCCTGGTGTGCTTGTCTGATGACATCTGACCAAGGCAAGAATGAGAGCTCTTCGAAAAAAGAACACACATCGCCTGTATTGTCGAAAGGACTTATGATAGGGAATGTTGACTAAAGTTGCAGTTAGTCGTACCGATATTGGTAGCTCGAGATGAGGGACAAGTGTGATTGCGAAGTAGGTGTATGGACGGGCTAGATCCTATGTCTTGACTTAAACATCTATTGCTGAAAAGAATATCAGGGTTTAATAATTCATATTCTACCCGAATAAAGGCTTGGCTTCTCGTGGATTGATAGACGTAAAACAATAGAGCTCTGAATGCACATCTAGGTTCAATATATCCGTTCTGCCATTCGCATTGGACAGATCAGACCCAAGAGTCGATGACAAGCTGTCTGACTACAAGACGTTGGACGGCGACAACAAGCACTTGAATTTTTCAGGCCATAGAGACATACTTCAAGATTGACGTTTTTCAACCCAGAAGGGCAGTAGTCTTTGTGCCTACTGAGGTCAAGCATACCAACGGGCTACCTGGATTTAGTCATCGGAGCCTATGTCTTGGTACGTAAGTGAGGTGGGACAATTTGAATGAAAAAGACGGTAATTGTGACCCTTATCGAATATTTGGAGGGCGGGAGCAGCGGGTTTCTTGCTTCCTAGCTAAAGGCATTTGGCCTTTTGTATGGACGCATTGCGATGGCTCAATAATTGGAGAGAGCGTGTTCGCGTCTATTGCCATATTTAACACACGTAAGCAAAAAAAATCATTGTCGCTGAAGCTTGGATGGTGAGTTAGCCATTGCTCTCGTGAGGCAGAGCCGAAGAAGGGAGGCGTGTCAATTCTGCAGCGATACCCTCTGCCATTTCAATCCCTTCTTTCCCAACCCTTTGCCTCAAACCACATCCGACGCCAACTGATGCTAGTAGCATCGTCAATGACCCGACTCGCCTTGAACCCAAACCCTCGCCCACCGGAGTCCTGGTGAACAAATGAATAGTCGACCAAACTTCGCCTTTAAGCATGTCGCAGGCAAGTTCAAAATTGCGCCCCGATGGTACGCGAGCTCCGCGGCACAACCTGTATTGCCATGTTATTCAGTCGTAGTCATTACTGTGGTCGTTGTCTTTGCGTTAGGTGCCCGGTTGTTTTGAGCGGATTGGACACATTTGACTGGCGAGGGCTGACCACGATGGGCCGAGCCTTGAAGTGGGTTTCATTCAAGAGCTTGTGAGAAATTTTGGAAGGTGTAACTGCGCCGGCGATGATTACTTGAGTGATTGTTGAGATGTGCGAACGAATCGGGCCTATATGGCCTCCCAACGCACCGAGAAGTCTGTCCTTTCGGAACAACGGTCGCGCATGAAGATAAGATCAAATCAAGTCTTGGGGATTTATTTTAATTGAGATAGCTACGGACCATTTTCATGTTTCTGCGCCTGTCTGGCAACCCACTGTAAGGATACTGCTGTCTGATTTCCATTGGTTCTCTTTTCGACTAGAGCATTCAGTATCACGCCATGACAGCATTGATGCCGGCTACACGGAACTCGATATCACTTTGACGAACGACGTGATAGTCGCTCGCAAGCGCAACTGGTCCATATCCGGTATTTCGCCAACAGAATCAAGTGTAGCAAAGTTGCTATGCTACAATCAGTAATGACGCATTTACTTGGTATCTAGTATGCTTACCAAAGGGCTCAAGTGAGCCTGCAGTCTACGATCGTATGATCGAGCATGGTTGGCATACAACCAGAGCAGATGGTTGGTTGGCCCTCTAACTTGGAGCAGCTTGGCCGTCAGGTCCAAGGCAGGAGTCGTCCGTCCATTAAGGTATGAGGCAGGAGATAAAGCGTTCCAGCTCCAGCATGCAACGCAGAATCCAGGAAGTTCTCTGCTTCCTTGAGGCGCGAGCCTAGTAAAATTTGTTCTCTACAAAATCTGGTACGTGAAGGGGCGGGACTCAAGCTCGATCGCCATCAACTAGTCCTGAGCTGGGTGGGGATATCGGGTGTCTATTCTTCACAACGTTCTGAGCCCAAAGAAGCATGTGATCTTTGAACCACCGCTCATACGTTTCAGACGTCCATACTGACAAGATGCGCAAGCGATAGAGTATTTTCCAGATTCCGATCCAGCTGTCCGTGCTCCCGAATAGATAAGGCCCGGCCATTGCCTACTAGGGATGTCAGCAAGGATCTAATTGTGCATATCACGCAAATTTCAACGAACCAATTTCTTGTTTTTCGTTTCGAAAAAAACGTAATAGCTCCAATGGAATCCTAGATAGAGTTCAGAGCTTTAGCTTATGTGCCAGCCAAATCCAGTGCCTCTAATGGAGAGAGCTGCTTACCATAGACCGTGAGCCCAATGTCAGGCATCGAACAATCCCATTGATGATGGCGCTTCTTAAGCCATGCTGCGCTTTTCCAAATCGCTAATTGTACGGCGGGATTTCGTGGCGACGTTTGTTTCTTTACCTCAACGTCGTAAACAAGGGGGAGCATCCTGATCTCGCCGGCAGTCTAGTTTAATGATCTCTCGTAGTCTACGAGCTATGTAAATACCTCTTTAAAAGTCTCCCGCCTGACAAAAATCAGTGTCTGAGCAGCCCATGCTGACGGATCAGGAAATCTCCGGTGCAGCAGAGCCGTAACGAGACTTGTCGATTTTTACCTTACACCTTGCTCTTCATCACGTAGCTCATTGAGTAGTCCACCATCCTAGAAAGCGATCCTGCATCCGTGTGGGATTGGGGGGCTGAAGTCGAGGTCGAAGCGGCCGAGGACATTGACGATCTCCTAGGAACGCCCGTCAAATCAATAGGCCCTTTGCGATCAGGGCGCGTTGGACAGAGTTGTACTGGCTGGATCGAGCAGCGTTCCCTAACCTCGAGTCAGTGAATCATAGAGCTCTTAGCTCTGCAGGAAATGCACTCACACATTCTGCGGCGCCATGCTGCTTGTCTCAAATTCATATAGCAATCGATGTACAAGGCCTTTCCACTGATCTTCCGATGAATCTAGCCTAGCATATGATGCGGCATTTCTGTGTATCGACTCAACCATACTCTTCAAATGTCCCAGCCGCTCCTGGGGATGGGGACAAGGTACCCCGATAGGCACATAACGGGGTTCTTCAAACGGCGAGGAGACGGAACAAGTAGGAGTGTTGAATTGCAGGTCATATTGTTCCTATCAAAGCGCCGTCAGCTACGCTTTGTAAACTCAGTGTCCGTGGTACCTTGAGCTCTCGAGGGACAACAGCTATCGGCACTCGATCGAGCTTTCGCCAAAGGGTTTCGACCTCACTAGGGAGCTGACCCTCCTTCAACAGTTCAAATATATCGACTTGGATCACTGAGGGAACGCACTGGGCAAGGTATTGGAGGTCGATGGCGATTTCTGGACGCGCATCGTGAATGCTCTTCATACCACGCTTAGTCGGAGATTTTGAGTTTGCCTTCTTTGCAGGCGAAGCTGTGAGCTTGACTGCAGACACGGGTGACTGTACGTCCGGCCCTGAGGGAGGCTTCAGGCGTGGTCGCCTACGCTTCCGCTTCGGTGGTGTCCCCGATCCTCTATCAGGATTGTCACTTGTGTATCCTTCATCCATAGCTGGGCGCTTTCTCTTCCCCTGCCTAGTGTTGCCGGATACTTCGGCAAGATAGGTGCGTTGCGCGGTCTCTCGCAGCCTGATTCCGTTGGGACCGTATCCTTTGGTTGTAAGCTTGAGAGAGGGTGTAGTCAGGCCCACTTCTTTCTGCCAACGTTCAATGCGATGGGTGAGTTCCTGATTCATAGAGGCCGCTGCGAATTGAGTAGGACATCAGAGAGTTGTGGCATTGCGTGGACTTGCACTTCGAAGGACTTGGTTGTAAGAGTAGGGTGTACAATCTTCTGCTCCACGCGCACGTAAACATGAGGGGCGCCGGATAAACCTCGGAGAAAAAAGATATTATTTGGGGAGGACATTTCTTGGCGTTCTGCACTTCCAATTAGGGCGGCACGCGTTTACTTGTCGATTCCCCACCAGGACACGGCCATTCATTGTTACTGCAACATGACCATCACACAATTGCCATCCATATACATGTACATTGTATCTTGCACAAGACAGATGCTGCAAGGAGCTTCTGTGCAGCTTTCGCCAACCCGCCTCCACCGATCTGTTCCTAACGAGAAGGCAATCGTCATAGGAATCGAATGAGACAGAAGTATCGCGGGGCAGGACTTTCTCGGAGAATATTCAGGAGAAGCTACATATGCAATGTGGTTAACAAAGCTGGTTCTATGAAAGTATCGCCCTAGCAGTAGCCCATGTCATTTCAAAACGCTCAGAGAAGGTACGCATAAGCTTCCTCGACGGCAGCACATCGTCCTAACATTGTCTCAGCTATGCGACATACCTCCTAACTTCACTTGAGAATAGGGCATTCAATCGTCAACCCCATCAACCGAATATCAATATAGCTTAGAGTCGAACTAGGTGAAGAGTTAGAGTGCCAATGGACAAGAGCATGCTACGAAGCGCGAAGTAGCCCGACAAGGCAGAAAAAGACGTTGGATCGATTATATGGATGACGGGACTATTGGCTAGGAAGCTATACACGAAGAAACACGAAGCCTTATGGACGATGCCAGCTATTGCTCTGCGTTTACAAGGCACTGGCAATGGGGTCCAGCACAGCAATGTTTAGATTCGTCAAGAAAACCGAGATGTTGAGACAGCAAAAGCCAATTGTGATGATGTCGGGGATAAAATAGAAGAGTTGTCCCTACAAAGCAACAAGAGCGTTGGCGTTGTGAATCCCTCGCTACCACTGAGCCTACGCTAATGCTTCAACGATGAACGAACGCCTGTACAGCGGCAGATGGATTACTAATAGGATCCACGACCAGGAAAGAGATTGCAACATTTTAATATACAGGATTGCATAGCGTGCGAGCAAGGCAATGCCATACGTCATGTATCAATACTTCATTACCTTTCAGCTACTGATTATAGCGCCGGTCCATTCTGCTCGAAGAATATAATTTCCCGCTGATCGCAAAGCCGTGTCCCCAAAAAACTCATCCATCAAGTACAGAAAGGATTCCTGATCATCTCCGCCTTCCTCACTCCCCACGTCCTTAACCAGCTTCTGCAATCAACGAAATCAAAGAACGTCGTTCACCCACCACCCTTACTCATCACCTTTTCCCCTAATACGCCTCATGACCAATCAAGTACTCCATCTACTTTCCCCTTTTAACTGCTGACGAAGTATTTGCTTTCGTCCGCACTACCTTCCTCCCCTTGCAGGCGGTCCTCCGCCAGTACCACATAATTGGCGAACCGACCCTTCTCAGCCAAAAACCGCACAGACTACCGTCAAATTCAACAGCATCCACTTCACGAACACTACAAGCCCGCCCTCTTTCCCACCGTCCCCTGTAGTCCCCCGCGCTCAACGTACTCGGCAAGTCAGATACACCCCGACCCCTACCAACCCACACCGACCCATCCCATGCTATATGATTACTGATGGCAACATCAGGTGTTTACCTCTTCCTCTCAACAATCCCGCACGAATTTTGGATTCAAGACCGCTCGGCGGAGGCGGCTTCTACTTGACGAGATTTCGTGGCAGAGAAAGATAGGTATATATGCTACCGGAGGGGGACGGAATTGGGGGAATCGGGGGTGGGAAAAGTTAGAAGCAATACCTTACACGTACTGCTGGCGCATGGAGATGGCGGGTATAGGCAAGGAGGTAGGTACAGAGCTTGCATATTGTTTAGTTGATAATACAGTGGCTATTAGCAAGCACGGCAGGGGTGCGTAATGAGGTAGAAGTATCTAATGTATCTAGGGGGTTGGTGGTGGGCGTGGAGCGAACTCTGCTGCGAACGACCGAGGAGAGCTTAATTAGGGCTGCAGTGAGCAAGGAAAGGAGACTTGAGCTTGAACCATCTTCATGGTCGAAGCTAATACTCTTTCCCATACGCTGGTGATGTTCCATTTCAGAAGCGCTTTGAAGCCAGCCAAGTATCCTCACGTCTCCGTCGTGGATCAGAGGGGGGATCAAGTCGACACAGCTTTAAGAATCGTCTTGAAAGGTAGATTACCTGCCCACATGGGCTACTTGCATCGTAAGTCACTGATCTCACGTACTACATTATGATGGGCGCTTCTCCAACATCCCTTCTTTGTACCGTCCTCCCATACAGCCTTCACAGTCCTAATCGCCTTCGCCTTTCCTCTGCTCCTTCTCTATCATCTCCCCATCAACCTCCTTGCCTAATTAAATACCAGACCATCTATGGCCCCACCACCGTTATCACCTATGCAGCACTTATTCATCCCTCATCCCTCCTGCATCCATCACTCATCCCTTGTCCTCCCTTTCTCCCCTTATACTTCATCACCCTTCCTAAACCTCAGACTTCCATCACACCACTTTCCCGAGCCCGATAACCTTCCACCACAAAGGCATTTCTCACCCACTCGTCGCCTGTGACACTAGCGTAGGTTTTGCGGGGCCGATAGTTGGAGGGTGCTGCTGAAACAATGATGCTGAGGCGGGTGTTTGGCTGGAGGGCGCGGATCTAGAGAAAAGATTGGCTGAGGATTGTTGGAGGGGGTAAAATTGAGGAGAGGATTCTAGGGGGGAGTCTGGAGCTTGAGAGATTCCGGCTGGGGGTAGAGGAAAAGTGGATTGTCGTTGGGTAAGGATAATGTGGCATTAAGGAAGTTGGCGGTGAGATAAACATAGTAAAGGGTGTTGCATTGATTGGGGAATTTGGCGAGAGGGAGGCGTAGTGGACAGGGTATTGGTGAAAAGGGATGGGATAGGCACCTGAAGAGGGTGGACTTCGGGGAGGAGGCAAATCTGGTGGAGAATTCTGACGTTTTGGTTGGTGCAAAGGATTTGGAGGCGGCTATTCTGATGGCGTGGCGGTATGTGGGGGAGTTCTCATCAAGGAAGATTTGGACGCGCGAAATCTGGCCGAGAGAGGAGTTGTTGGAAAGGGAAGTTCCGTGAAAGGGGGCTGGGTGGAGGTTGACATGATGAGGGACGGTTTGGCAGAAGAAATTTCGGATAGACATGGTTCTTGTCGCATGTATGCTGGACCCTTGGGCGCCCTTGTAAAGGGAACATTCATGCTGCAGAGTATTCTCGTAATTATTGCGCTAGTAAACGCCGCTGTTCTAGAAAAAGATCTGGATGAAGGGGAAGTCAGTATAATTGAACCTAACGAAGGCTGCTTTGTTGAGAAAAGCTCTGTAAAGGCGAAAGAATGTAGAAATCGAGGTGGTATACAAACATGTGATCGAAGGCATCCTGATGAAACATGATCTGGTGGGGAAGAATTTAAGGGAGGATTTGATAAAGTAAACGCTGGTCAAGAATGCTCTGTTGAAGAAGGCCACGCTATTTCCAACTTCCATTTGCTTAGCCCTTGCTAGAGCAGGACTTCTATGCCCTCTGTCCTTCAAACTCCTTGAGATTCTCGAACGTGTGTAATGATCCATTGCCTTTCGCCCGGATTTTGTTTCCCTGTCGGGCAATATTAAGGAACATCATACTCCGAGCGAGACAGCAGCACATTTTTGTATTTATATTTCTCAGTGTCTTACTCAATAGCGATTATGTCCTATCAATCAAGGTAGGAGAGACGAAAGCTCACATATACCAGCACGATTAAGTTTAGTATGCGGATTTAGGTACTGTACTCGCGTTGTTTGCGTGAAATCGCAGTTTTGCGATCCAGATCCTGGACGGCGAAGGCTTCAATCATAATGTTGTTGTAAAATCAGCTAAAGAGGAGGTAGGGGTACGAGACAAGAATAATGCAACGAGAGAGGAACTCGAGCGATTTGTGCATAGTGGGCGTTTTGCGTAAGAAGACTCGTAGGATTTGAGGCACGGTTGTCATGTAAAAAAGTGAGGGAGGTTGGATATTTTCTGATGCAAGGATGAAAGACACTTTATGTGAGCCGCCATTTTATTTTCATATTTCAGTCTCGATTGCTTTCAATTGTCCTTGGATTTGGGAGACCGATTGTAAGTGTCAGAAGATTTTGACTAAGTGTTCCAGATTCCAGCTAGACCGAGCTGTGAAAAGGTCCATGATTTGTAACCAGCGAAGACCGTGGGTATGAAGTTGATCTAAACTGGGATGTGGTCGAGAGCGAAGTCAATCTTGCCCGACCAAAGTCGAAAACTGAGCATTGAGCCAGCAGCCTGACGAGCATTATGGGGCAGCCGCAGGCAGCATTTGAGATCATCCGGAACTCACATTCGGGCTTCAGATGTGTGCATCTTTCTCTCCTGCAAGCCTTGAGTATTACTTCTGGAATCAAAGGTAGTCCCTTCGCTACCACTACTCGGGAAACATTCGCGGAGATAAGCATAGTTCTTCTTGTATTTTCGCGTAGCCCTGCTCCGCTTTTATTACGACCGCAGGCTATGACTTCAAGGCTTCCAAAGCTTAGCGACTCCTCCTACCTGCAATATATGGTTCAGAAAGATTGACTGGATCATAGAGAGAAGCACATCGATGGCCAACGGTTTCGCAAAGAATAAATATCCACAACACACTTGCAGTCAACTCATCCTTCCCCTTCAAGCCTTTCGTCTTCTCAGTCCTCATATCCTTAGAAATAGAGATTTCGATGTCTACCTTTGTTGTAAGTGCTACTACGGCTGATGTCGAGCTCGTCATTCTTACCAAGAGAGCCAGCAAGCACGGTCAACTCGCTGCAAAACTCGTCACCAGTTTCAACATCTCTTCAGTGCAATAAGCAATTTCGAGGTTTCTGTTCTCCACAAGGACAAGACTTTCCGGATATATGAAGAGGGCAGAAAGAGGCGAAGAAAGCAGTTTCCGTAATAACTGAACACGATCAGCGACTGCTTGAGTCGCCATCACCAGAGACGGTCAAGCAATACCTTCGACTTCAGGTTTCACGGCGTACAATAGTGCATGGCCTGCGTTATGCAAAGCTGTATGCCATGCCACAGGCTAATCGTTGGCGCCCACTTGCTGCCACTGCACACACAAAAGCACAAATTAGCAAGCGAGCACCTCGACTCCATGATGATTGGAAGCAGCATCAAACCTTCTCTTCTCACCTCCTCTCCCCGCTGTCCAACCCCACTTAACCTCCTTGAAGACCTCCTCACCACTCCTGTACTTCAGATCCTCCCGACGTCCCTCCAAAAATGCCTAATCTCTTCAATTTCCCAACTCCACAGGAACAGAAGCTTCAACCCAACCTCTCCTCCCACTCTTTTATCCCCCAACCCTTACTGCCTTTCTCACCTCCTTATCACTAGTACCCTCAAATCCCCTCCACGACTCCCCGCCACCATCGTATATTGTGAGCATACCCTCCATATTCATGAGAGTCACCCGGATACGCTGCGTGGACCCTCACTTTATACCAGCACCAGCACAAACAAGAAAGAACAACTGCAGAACGTACTCAAGGATCTCCGGTAGTGAGCAGAAAGAATAATGATAGCGAATCTTTGCTTCTCTCCTTGCTCTTGTCGCAATTTACGTTCTTGCTGATTATAGAACAAGGGGCAGAGGAAGTTTGGGAGATCCAAGGTTATCGTGCGCGAGGATTCAACCTTTACTCCAGGCGGGGAGGGGGAAGAGTTGGAATGCCAAGGCGTCCACCTTTACTGCTGTAGAGTGTGTGGTTAGTAGGCTGCTTGAGGGATTGGTGGGATATCGTTAGGAGATGATTGATGCGTTCATGTGTGCTGCTAGGTACTCGGGACATGTTCTCTTGTGCGAGAGGAAACAGTAGGAGGATGTCATGGTGGGAAGGTGGAGATAGGAGTTTTGGTGGATAGATGATAGTGAGCGTGGGAAAGAATATCTGTTGGATGAGGGAAGGCAGGGTGGATGAAGTGATGGGAAGGAGTCGTGAACTTTAGAGGCTGGTTTGCTGCGAGGGACACTTTCTCGATGTGAGCAATGTGGAACGCCTCATATGATATCATTTATTGCCCCCTGTTATTGTCATTGCGCAAGACTCACAAGACGATATGCGGCGATTGTATTTTAGTCACTGCTCTACTTGCTGTTCTTCTTTCTGGTTTTTGTGATCATGTTGAAGGCAGTGCGAGGGATTATTAATTTGAAAGTAGCCGCTCGAGCTCGGATGCAGGATTATAAGGAAAATCCAGAGGAGGACATGGAGCAGGAGTCTCGAAAGGACGATAACGCGATGCGGTCGAGAGGATGATGGATAGTAGAGGCGGTGTTATCGACTGAGAAGTGTGGGAATAAAAGAGAAAGAATATTTCCCAAGCTAGAACGGAACTGGCTTAGTTGGGCTGGGATATTCCCAGATCGGCGTATATCTGGGCATGGCTTGGCGAGGTCATCGAAATGGAAAATATTTCCATTTCAAATTTCACATTCTACGATGGTTTGCATATCGCAGAATGACAATGTCCAAGACTTTTCATCTCGGCTACACGTGCCCATATTGATTGAGCGGATGTTTTCAAGCATAGAGCAATCTGACAAGCCCTTAAGTAATGTTATATCTAGACCAGGTTCGTCATTTCTAGAATTCGGCAGCCAAATGACATCAAAACTTGACATGGTTGGCTAGAAAATAGCAATTGCCATTCGTAGAAAAAAGTTCATAAATTCAAATTGTTTACCCGTATCGGCATCACGCAGCGGTAGGCAGCACCATGGACCCCCTTACTAGTAGGTCTGAAAATCAAGTGAGAAGCAGGCGAGTCTCACAATTTCATACAGGCTCTTGAAATATGAACTTTCCAGCAGTTCACACCAATATTGAAGCGTGCGGTCTCATGCCTTTTGCATTATCGCGATTTCTCGTGTGGACAATTTGCACGCTTAATGCGCAATCGTGGCAACATAGCTAGAGTTTGCGCTTATGCATTATGTAGGAAGCTTTGCAATACCTGGAAATTCTCATTTGTGCTATTCGAGATGTACCTCGTTCCGTGGATAAATGATTGATGGTTTGACGTTAGCAGAGTAATGTTTGTTTAACAACCTCCTAACAAAGAAACTATTTTTGTCTTTCTTTCACGCCACAAACAACAGACGCAAAAGTTTTGGCTCAGATAGCCACTTTTCTTAAGAACATTCATCCGTACATTCCAAAGCTTTACCTCTGTGTAGCTAGATAGAGGCATTTCTTGAGTTGACACCAACATAGATGGGAACCTTTAGCGCACCAACAGTGAGTCAAAAGAAGCGAAAGACAATGTCCGAAGACACGGCACACAATGGCGGAAAGGATGTTGCATCGAAGGAATCAGAAGACGACAGATTAACCAACTCTGACGGCTCAGCGCCTCGCTCGCCGCACAAATCCCCCATTGCTCGGGTTGGCACTCACGAGCATGATTCTCCACCGAAAGATCAAGAATCTGTGGAACGTACTAGTGAGCATAATGCGCCGCAGCAGGCTGAAGCATTCCCAGTAGGTATCTATGAATACAATCCCTTTCATCATAATAACCCAATCTGAACAGAGCACCAACACCAAGGCTTGGGTAGTCCTCAGTAACAAATGGCCGCCTGCAAATGGAGCTTCTGAACCGAGACAACACACTTATTTTAATGAGCTAAGAATGAGTCGAGGAGTTTTCCAGTCTCAGGCAGAGGCACGACACCAGGCACAGCGGATTATGGAATCAAATATAGTGAATCGGAGCGCGGGTGGAGACGATTACCTTCAACACGATGTTGGCTGTGATGAAGAACCGGTATGGACGAAGGTTGAAGCGACCGAGCTGGCCCCTGGATTGATGTTCGTCGATACTCGTGACGGCCCAGATGGTAACGCTGGGAGCCATGATGACAATCAAGCACAAGGGAAGGACGATGCAGCCAAAGAGAGTGATGCTTTACGAGAGAACAACTCGCCAAACGAAGTTGACGCATCAGCTCGACCAGACAACGGGGAAGGGAGCAGTACTGCTGCAAAAAGCAAGACGAAAGGCCTTAAGAGCCCTCGGAGGGACGGAAAAGAGGCTCCAACAAAAGATGCGACAGAAAGTGCAATAATGCAAGCAGAAAAGACCCCCGAAACACGACTCGAAAAACCTCGAAAGCGAAGCTTGCCCACCATCTCCATTCAAGACACAGAAGTAGCACAGGACCCGGAGACAGAGACGCATCTTGACAAGCCAAAGGCGAAGAGAGCTAGAGTTCAAGTAGATCGCCCTTCGACAAAACAAATCGCGAAGCCGACAAGACAAGCGCCCCTACGAGCTGCGAAGCAGACTACCTCGAAGGCGGCAAGACAACCTGCCATCAGACCTGCAGGACAACTTACCTTAGAGGCAGCACCTACCAATATACCTATAGGACAACGTACTTCTAAGGCTGCAAGGCGCTAGTAGAGTTCACATCATCCGAAAGTCTCGTCTTCAAGTGAACACGCGAAAGGGGGAAAGCGACTATGACTGGGAGCCACCTGAATAACGCTTATTAAGAACAGGCGTCCGAAAAATATCGATGAACCTCTATTGTTCCTACACTATCTCAATCACACACTCCACCCCTAATGCGCACGATTGTCCCTCCTTTTCTACGATGGAATGATTATGTACTATACCTAGTCCTAGCACAAGTATCCCTCCAACTCCCCCTCCCTTCTCCCAAAACAATCCTTGCCTACTCGCCGCCATCGCATCCCCATTCCCATCCCCCTTTCCACCCCCTTCTCTCTCATCTATTTCTTCTCTCCTCTTCGATACAGAACCATTCGTATGACCCATCAGTGGCTCACTCATCACTCAAAAAGCTGACCCACTCTCCGCAAACACATAGCTCCCATCCTTAACATTACCCATCTCTCGGATCTAGGGGAGTGAATCCTCAACCCCCGAGCCCCTTTCCATCCGCATCGCCCACCATCTACTCCATGGATCAACACCTCTATACCAAGCCTCCCACCTTCCTCCCTCTTCCCTCAAATACAATGCATATCCCTCCCATACCTTTTCCTCCCCCTCCCCTTCCCGCACCCCTAGCATTTCCGCCCAAAAACACCCACGAGGCAGAAGACTTGGCGCTATCAAGGTCCATGGGTGTGTACACGGCTGTATGGAACACGTGGTGTGCAGGAGAGGGAGCGGGATTGTCATTCATTGAAGGAGAGGGCTGCAGTTAGGGGTGGTAGTAGATGGAGCAGTGGGTAGAGAGGTAGATAGGAAAGATGAAGGTGGGAGTGAGAGGAGAAGTGCTTAGTGGCGAGGGCGGGTGTGGCCACATGGTGCCCGACAACATTGCCAGTGGCGGCGTTCACCGTCCGCTGGTCTTTTCTTTCTGATGGTCTTTATTGTTTTGTCTCTGAGGCTCCCTTGTGTTTCTTTCTAGTCGTCTTCGGTGTTTTGCCTCTGAGGTCTTCTAGAGATTTGAGAATGACTATGACATTACTTTGGAGCGTTAATTCTGTCTCTGCAATAGGAAGAGTGTAAGAAATACACTTGGTCTTACGGTCATATGCTCGTTGAGCCATTTGGCTTTCTTTAGTGTGAAGAATTGAGGTACAATCAATGGGGGAAGAGTGGTGGTGGAGCAAATTGGCAAAGAATAGTGCAGAATTTTGGCTTCTGAAAAAGCATTAACCTACGCCCAAGAAAGCCACGGAGTAACTGGGAAAGCGCGATGTGGCCAATTGGATACTGTTTTTCAGCACAGATGAAGCCTGAAATAATGGAGAGGGAGATGTGCACGCAGCTGGCTATGCAACCCGTCTGCAAGGCCACTTCATTGGCCAGGCCCATGCCTCATAACGACAGGAGAAGAGCTACGCAAATACCTAGTAATCCACCCTGTCTCCGTCCAGAGTGGTCACTTGCCTCAAGCTACCGGGATGCTTCAGATTGGGCGATTCTTATGATAAGGTCTGAACTTCAACACGGTCTAACACCCTATCTACCGGGCAAATCCATCCCGAATGCTTTGCTTGCGCCCTCCAAGACAACGAAAGTCTGAAGGTAGATCAAAGAGAGTTGTCAATAATTTCCAGGCCACAGAGAAGGAGAAGCCGGTCAGATCCAAGTGGCATAATGTAGTGCCTAGATCGTCGCAGAGAGAGAGCAGGGCATAATGAAGAATACCATTGCCACTGTTGAGAGCTAACACTTACTATGGAGTAGCCAACGACGCCGGCATCGACGGCTGGCTCGCTGCGATGGTTGGGCTACAGGATCCAGAAACATCCTCACTCAGAGTTGCAGGCTCAATCGATGTCCCACAGTCGCAAAGCCTACCGTTGAGAGGTTGTCTAGAACAAAAGAGAACATCTCACCGATCTGAAGTTATCCCTACTGTACCCATTCTTCAATCAGTTTATAACCTCCCGTTCTCCAACCCTAGCACATACCGCATGCCTTCTTAGACATTGCAGAGGCGAGATTACGCCAGTACATCTCGAGGTCATCTCTATCTCCCCTCAAGATGCAAACGAGAACGCTAGTCGAGCGGTGGAAATATGGAGGGGGTAGGTTGCGAAGTTCGTAGCCATCGTATAGCATAGTACATTCTTGAGACATAAAACAGAATCAGAGCTTGTAGCCTTGCGTGCAAAATATTCCAACTCACTAGGAGAAGCTGCTACCTACTGATTCCGGCGTCTTCGAAGATGGTGTTGTTGAGGATTTGTCGAGGATATGGTGGTGATAGTTGTAGTAGCGGCAAGAGGCAATAATCTGCGTTTTTTCGTGGTTGGTGAAGGATAGCGGATCAGACATTCAAAGCGTTGGTATGGTTACCGGGTCTTGCATCGTCGGTATGGAGATTAAATCGACAGTTTGTTAACAATGAAAGGGATCTAGTGCATGCGCAACCTACTGACAGAAGAAATCGTAGATGCGGTTGGCCAACGGCTCATGAGCTATACCGCCGACCTGCCACTCTATCACCTTTTCCAATCCATCGTTGCACCGTGCATGCGCAACTTCTTAAATCGAAGCGCGTTGTTAGCTTCGTTTCCACTCGTTCAGATAGCATCTCTTCCCATGTTTTGGGCTTCCGACTTTGGAAGGCACGAGCTCCACTCGATTTGGAGAGAAGAGAAAGGGCCGCCCTCTTACTAAGCAGGAGGACAACGTCTGGCTGCTTGATCATCCACTTTACGTTTCAAGAAAACATCCGCAGAAAGATATTGCCAATGTCTGTCGGTGCCATACTCTGAGTACCCACCTTGCTGCTGCACTTCGTAACGCCACCACGTCAAAAGAGACTTCGTATACGCTTAGTAGCTCCCCTCACACCAGCAGAAATCCTGATATCATTGGAATTATTGACGCAAACATCGCGGCGATGAAGAACAAGGGAGGCGTATTCAGCTGTATTTAAGCCCACTATCTCAATCACTGACACTGTATGTTCAAATTCCCAATGTCTGGTCTTGAGTCCTCCCTTTTAGTGTACTGCTGATTCTTCGATCGTCCAATGCCATACCAATACCCCCGCTATCGCTTTTAGTGTTCGAGCAATGATATGCCCCCTAAGCGCAGCAGAGGATTAAGGTCGCAAATGCTGCAATTTATTCACAACGACCAACCACGTGCCCTTCTACTCCTTATGGCTAACAACTGACCGCAGACTCAGTTTCTCTGAATTTGGTAATCCTGTAGCCAATACCGAGTAACAGATCATCAAGCAACTAAGAAAGGTGGAAGTAAGCTCTCTCTACAAAATTCTTCGACTTGTAATTAACCTAAATGAAAGGCCTAGGTAGTGCGTAAAAATGAACTTCCGTGTAGGGTGCGACTTTCCCGAACTGCCCCCCTCCATAATGTTTTGATTTGAGACTAGACCAATGGCTACTTGCAAAGTGTGAAAGATCCAACGAAGATATATTCAAGTGTCTCTATGTAATATTGTCATTGTATATGCTTGGGGAAAGCCAAGGGTAGCAATGAGGTATAGCTAGTTTCGCATAGGCTAATTTGTTCTTGCTGTAGCCGCAGCCTCTAGCAATTATTGGTCTTAATTCTCCAAGTCTTAGCAGCGAATTTACTTAGTAACGAGCCTTAAAAGGTGCTATGCAGATATTACTCTATAAGCAATCTACATTCTGCATTTCCTCCATCCTACTGCTTAACCCTTACTACTCACTATCCCTCTAGTATCCAACCCTCCCCCTCCTTTAAATCGCCATCGTCTCCTGCTCTTGTGATAGGATCTAGCCACTATCTATGCCACTCAACTGTTTGACTCCAGAGAGTCACTAGCCTCTTCTTGAACAGTGACAGCTTCAGCTCTTCTTTTACTAGCAAGCCCCTCGGAAACACCCAGATCGTCGCGTTTTCTTGTCGACTCCGGCTAATTCAAGAGCAAGTCAGACAAGTGTTCTGGGTGCAAAGAACACGCTCCAGCTATCAACAGCGCCGAGAAGCTATAGATCGATCTTCGAAGCAAGTCCACATTCTTGATTGGCTTCAACGGCCAAGATGATAAAAGTAGAGCGTAAGAATACTGCGGTACAGACAATTGCATTTGCTTCGGCCAATTGCCCCAACTCGGATAGTCGAAGCTAGAACGCGCGCAGGGCACAGCGACCGTGCGGCATCAATTTTAATAGACATGCCGACTTAGAGTTCTAAGTGTGATTCAGCTCTCGATAAGAAAATAAACCAACGCCGCTGTGACTCGTCTGAATGGACTCTCTGCGTATCCCTTTAGTTCATGTGACCCCATGACCAGCAGCAGGCTAAGGATAGCGCGATTTTGCACCTTCTCCGGAGGCTTCACAGAGTGAGGTACTTATCACATTGTGTGCAAGATCTAGAGCTTACTCTAATGACAGCGGCCATGCAGGGACCGTAGGCTGAGTTGGTTGAGGGGCGGTGGGGTTGGTAGTGCTGGCGAAGAGAGCGAAGGCGAAGTCGGATGGTGGGATAGTATACATGCGGCCTGCGTGGAATGTTTTTAGTTTGTACGCTTCTCAGTTCGTGGATATATTCCAATCATTTTATATATTTCAAATCTGGCATTCGAGCCTGAGGCTCCCAATTGCACGGAGTGCGATTCGACGACAACATCGGAGTGAGAAGGCCCATTTAAGCATCAGCTAGAGAAGTGATCAACATAAGAAGATACTTTGCATACGTGACTTGATGCTTCAGGGGGACGTTGGCGTTCGAGGAGGTGCAAAGTAAATCTGTGCAGTAGTATTTGGATCGCTCGTCAGGGAGGACTCCGGTCGATGTAGCATTGTTCTTGTCTTGAGTTATATGGTAGGAGATAGTGTCAAGATACTAACAAGACCAGGCGAAGCCCAATGAGGATACGTGCAGAATGTTGTTTTGCTTCTGTAGTGTAAAGGGGGACGAAGGAGGAGAGCTATTGGGGCGAGGTATGTAGCTGTAGGCTAACAAACCCACTGGAAGATGCGCCCGGGATGATAATCATGGCTGTGACTGCTACAAATTGGCGCTGAGGTTGCAATCTACAGCACTAACTCGAAACGCCCCCATATTCCATTTGATCCGTGCGTCGCTCTTGATGGAACCCTTTACTAAGAGGCTTTCGCTTAGATATACCTCCAAAAACGTGAGTTGGGCTTTTGGAGTCATCAAAATCTCTGACCACTTGGGTGTTACGCATTTTGCCATTGTTTGTCCTCTGCGTCATTCATGACGATGAAAATCGGCAGCGGCAAGATTTGTAGGCCTGTGTCATGGAGGCGTCGATGAGGAAGGGCGTATATAGCTGTTAAAAGCCCTAAGGAGTAACCTAATGGCGTCTTCTTGGTGATGTAGAGCTTTTCTTCTTTTATAGACCACTGTAGACCTACTCCTTCGTCGCTCTCTGTTATATGAGATTTCTCTTGCCTTCAGCTATATATTAGCCTCGGCTTTCAATTGGACTTTCTCGCTGCCTTGCGGTCAACCTCGTGCCTTCTGATCGCCATTTGTAGCCAGCTCCCTTGGGAGCCATTTATAAGACCTTCAAGGCCGGGTAAGGCACTTTTCAAAGCCAACGGCAAATAGCATGTCCTCCACTTTGTATTTCCATAGAGAACCCATTTTCTTGAAAGGTACTTGAGAACGATATCGTGTATGTGTGGGTTACTGAGCTTTTGAGGAGACGAAGACCGTAGCTGAGAACTGACTAATCCGTCATGTGACCTCACGTTTCGCTTCCAGAACACGAGAAGTAAGCGGCTTACCCAAAGGAGCTTAGCTAGCTAGCTAGCGCCAACATAGCAAAGTGTAGATTGGTACGCAGCGAAGGAGCAAGAATGGGTAGAAGTAGGCCTATCGAAAATCCTGGCGGATGGAGAAATCATTTGCAAAGCCTTCCCAAGTGGCTAGATACTTCCGTGGGACATACCTCGGCTGGCACTGAGCCGGCGCTGGGGCAGATATATGGGCATTACTCCTATTGCCAATGCGTGGGGTTGTGAGAGAATATTAATCTTGCTGATAAATCGAATATTTTGCTGGCTATCGCGACTGTCTAATATAATGTCATAGTTCGAGGAATGCAGCGAATGCTGATAGAGCTTGGCGATTCTGGAAAACCAACGGATTAGGCCGTTAACAGCTTCTAAACAACGAGTAAGATGTACGCTTACTAGGACGCGAAGATATTATACAGCTTATCTCCGAGACTTGGTCATTCTTATACCAAAACCAGAAAATATGGCTTTTGTTGATAATTTCCACGTTGATATCGTAAGATACTTGTAGCCCCCTATGGTAGCGTCCATCTTCTATTGCTGTTGCATGAAGCCGAGGAATTGTCACCTACATCCGTGCCAATATTTGTGGATCAAGCACTACTTTGATTGTGCACACTTTACATTTCTCTCGAGATTGCTGCAATTTTTTCGGTCTGGTGAGTATAAATTGCTCCCTTCCAGTATAAACTTCGAGGAATCTTTGAGTGCCCGCACGCATAGATGTAATTCGTGTGAGTGCATATATTATTCACTAGGCTCCAAATTTGACCATAGTGAACTAACATACATGTCGAGAGCTCTTTTACCGTACAGCGCGTGGCAGCCGTATATGGATAATTGGGCGCGTCCTTGCGTTGAGTATTTGTCATTGTCCTAGAAGCAAAGAAAGGAGGGCCGCCGCAAAGGCCGCTTCAGATACTACTCTCTCAACATTCTTCGAAGGTCTCCCCACCCCTTGCGCCATCTTTCTTGTTTTCATTGCCGTCTACTCCTCGCTTGTCCAATGCTCTCACCCCGCACAGATACTGGAGGCCGAGCCTGTCCTTTAATTATATCAAGTGTTTCTGGACGCACCAATTCTTTCGCAGCGCTCACTTTAGGGAATGTCGTAGAGTGGAGAGGGGGCATACTTTCACGAGAAGGCTCAAGCCTGACTTGCTCCGAGCAGACAGATATCGGGTCGCCGGGACGGGTATGACGACAAAGAGAGGGGACCCATTAGGGACAGCATGCAGTCACTCTTGCCATCTTTGCGGTCTTATGGACAAAAAGCGCTTCAAAAGCCTGATCTGGTAATGAGGAATAGTTATACAATAAAGTTGCTGGTTTGTATAAAAAGAGACATTAAGGATTCTCTAGAGCGAAGATAAGCAAACACCGTGAAGGAAGATCATGGGTGATAATGCCGGACCGCCGGTGGCAATCCTTGCGAGCCTTAGTGAAGCGGCGCCTTGAGCAGGGTTTGATATGATTCAGAAGAGTTTATACAGAGAAAGCTATAGACGCTGAATTGCTAGGTCTTTCCAAATACCTGACCGTTTGTCACTTCATGATAAGAAACCCTAATAGTCAGAGATTAAAATCGCACTATAATGCATTCCAGTCGTACTGTACCGTTCTCGGTATGTCAACGCGCCACGAATCGCCCTCTGCCGCGGTCGACGTGCGGCTATCTCCAACGACTAAGACAGCAAGATGTCGATATTCGAGCAGACCAGGGATACTTTGTGTTTTCAACATTAGACTTATGCTCCTTCTTCTGAACTTCTTATGGTCAGACTATGACCAGTAGCGTAAGGAGTGCAGGCAAGGGGGCATTGGAAATTCATTTTCAGGAATGAACAATCTCTCCCCCCATTGTTTACCCTGCGTTCCATCTTGAATATATCCGTTTCATTATTACACGCATTATACCATATAATTGAATAATGAGACCAGAACCCGCAAAAAGATTGTAAATATCAAGCTCAACAGACAGACCAACGTGTTGCCAGGTGCGATGATGCAAAATTGACATGGGAAGTCTCAGGCACAAGGGCGATCAATCGGATGCGCTAAGTCCGTTCCATTGTTTACCTGTGCAGATTCGAGAGGTAACACAATGAGTTGACTGTTATCTAACTGACTTCTTGAATGATTACGATCAGATAACAAGCACTCCGCAAAGTAGCATTGCTACTCCCGTTATATACGACTGATTTTGCGTTAATAGCACTTAAATGTTCCTGCGCAATTGATGTCCCTAGAATACTACCACTTTCGAAATTATCTGACTTTCAGGCGAAGGGTGTGAGCGATCCGGCACGAATCAGATGTTGCAGAAGAGCTCCGTCAGTTTTGCACGCCCGAGTGTGCGCCTGAATCACGATTGCTTTACAGTGTCCGCTGCTCGAGCCAATGAAATGAAAAGGAACGCGAAGGGAGGGCTGAATCCAAGGTGCAAGAGTCGGGAGAGCTAATACCATCGCGAAGCATCTGAATGCCATATTTCTGTATACTTTTCCATCTATGGAGGAGTGTATCTCGAGCCTTACACAGCCGCAATCGCAGATGGGACGAAAGATGGAGTCAAAAATGGGTTGAATAAAACAGTTGCAATGCAATGAGGATCCTCAGCCTCGCTTTCGGAACGTCAGTTATTGGCTTGAATTTGGGATACTTTCTACAAGCTCTGAAAAGAGAGAGGATAGCGTGATGTGATCCTGCGATTTTGCCAGCTCAGGTAATAGTGTCAGCACCGTTCGAGTAAGACGAGATCTCGAACGATATATGGAGTAGACTATCTGGTCTCCGTCCAGCAATTCAGATCAGCCTCCTGATCATCTGTCCCTCTTTGCTAGCTCTATACAGTCTTCTATCTCTCTCCTGAGGAATGGAGAACTCTACAAATCGCCCACAAATCGGCGCATACTTCTGCGAATACGAGCGTGAGTCTATAAATAGTATGCTGCACGCGGTCGACTAAAGATAACTGTTGAACGTTCAATCTGGTCTGGTGATCATGCGGCATTCGAATGCTGCTTTCTCTTTGGGACTAAAATTTTGGGAGCGCTTTTGGATTCGGCCAAGTCTGATTGATTTAGTCACCGCAGGGAGCCTTGCTGTCGAGGTGCCCTTTCCGATTATCTAAGGGCTCTAATCCACGCAACCTGCTGGAGCGTGGTTGCTAAAGGCCATCGACTTCTCCAGGCTTTCTTAGACACTTTCAACAAGTGACAAGGCGGCGATCCACCCCGCCGCAGCGCTTTTCTATGAACCATAAATCCTCCGCCACCTTGGGGAACCCGCTTTCGCAGCTTCTTCTTATGATCTTTGCTCATTAGCTAACGCTCAGCCTCGCGGACTTAATCCGTAGTCGACATAGACATGCTCGTCAGGATACTGACACCGTCTCTAAGCCTGCGGAGAGTTGCACGAAACATGTGGCAGAGATTCAGGGGCTGGAGGACGGAGATGCTAGCATTGACGAGCAGTGGTCTCTAAAGGTGACGGTGGTAGTGGTGAGAGAAAGCGGATTGGGGAGAAGAAAGCAGGAGGTTAGAGGGTGGTGGTGATCGGATTGGCAAGGGTGTGAAAGCTGGCGTAAGGGAAGAGACAGATCCTTGCTAAGCTGGAGATGGCGAAGCAGAAGATTTCTATAGACGACGCAGAGGAGTGGGGCCTTGAATTCCGAGGTCTTCATAGGGGGTAAAGACGGGGCAAGCCATCGAGGAGAAACAAAAGGGGCGGAATACGAAGAGCAGGACATTGTTATTCAACGCCACTATGCAACACTGGTAAGCCTTAGACGGACTCTCTCCATCGATTCGGCAATGCATGCTCTGTGAAGTACCTTGTGTCGTTATCACGGTAGACATCACCATGGCTTCCTCACGTACAATGCTATATAAGATTGAGCCACACGTGGCGCGGCCTTGCTTGGAGCTTATGCTTCCTCGTGATCAGCTTCTTTAAGGACTACAATCGCTCATTATACTCCGTTCAAGCCTCAACGCACTCACCGCTCTCGTAGTTTTGCCTAGTGCAATCATGTCTAAGAATACTATAGTAGAAAGTAGCGATCTATTTTATAATATAAAAGAAATTAAGTAAATTATTAAATAAAGTTAAGATCCTAAAAACAAGTTAATATTATTCTTCTTTTAAAAATTATTATAAATATAAGATCTTATTTTATTAATAAATATTAAAAATATATATATATAAAAAGTTATTAAATATATTTTAAGTTATAACCTTTTATTTATCTTTATATTATATTTATATATTTAATAGAATACTTTCTTAGTTTAATTAATAAAAGTAAAATACTTAATAATAAGTTACTTTATATTATAAAACTAAACTTCTATTAATACTTACTAAACTCTAATTACTTCTTCTCCATTATAGAAAGCTCTAGGGCACTAGCGTGTATATATCTAAGTATCCCTATATATCCTTTCGGATTACGCCTAGCGTGGCTTGGCGCCCACATGTTAGAGCTACACCACATTTTAGATAGGAACCTTTATCATATTCTACCTATATTATATTAAAGCCTCCTAGCTTCCAGCTGTTGCCTTACATCCTCTTTCGCACAAAATGTCTTCGCTATTACCATCAACTCGCGGACTCCTTTCACGAAGAGCCCGTATACCGTGTGCGCGGCGGCGGCCAGTAACCTCAAGCACTAGCATTCGCAACGCTTGGCAACCCTCTGGCTCTAAAACTTACTTGGATGACTTCGACACTCCACTGATAGAATATGAAGATGGTGTTAGATGTCGAAATAGATATGATGTCGCTCACGGGATTTTCCCATTTCCAAAGTCACCGGAGGATTGTCGCGATGGAGGATATTACTTCGTAAAGCTAGGTGAGAATTTACAAAGCGTAAGAACGAACTACGAGATTGTCAGCAAGCTTGGATATGGCCGTGATGCTACTATATGGTTAGCCAAGGACCTCAGGTGACTTGATACTCCATGGCAAGAACGATGATTTGCGCCTTACTCATACTCGCTTGGCTGTAGTGACTCACGCTATGTAGCGATTAAGATTTTCAGGTCGTGTCTTGCCGCACAAGCGAGAGAGCAAGCGGCGACTCTGAACAAGCTCCTGAACATGCCATTCGTTAATCGCGGCAGAAAGCATATTCCCGAGTTCCTAGACTGCTTCGAGACACGTAGTGACCACGGGCGCCACATATGTCTAGTCACCGAAGCGCTTTGCAGATCACAGAGAGGTGGCTTCTCCTTTGCAACAGGTGCCTAGTATATATCGAAGCAACTCGTAGAAGCAGTGGCTCATATGCACAGTTTGGGCGTCGTTCATGGTGGTGTGTTCGTTCCATAAAGACAAGAACAAGGATGAAATTAACCTTTGGGCAGATATTCGTCAATCAAAAGTTCTTCTAGAGCGCCCGGATGAATTTAGCTATGACTCTGGTAGGAGTATCTTCGCTTCCTAGACCGAGGACATTGCTAATCTTCAAGCCTCTATTATTAAAAAATCTGGACGTCATACGCTAAGAATAAATTCTGTCGTTAAGCTTGTTGGGTTTGGCCAAGACATCTCTTCATTAAATTTCGAAAATCCTGCTAACACCGATGCACTCTTTTACATTGCTCCTAAAGTCATCCTTGATGGAAATATGGGGCCCAGCGGCGACATTTGGAGCTTAGGTGTTACGGTATGACACCTCAAACAGTAAGATGATGGTCGAAATTGACGTACTGCGATAAGATATACGACTTAATGTGCGGCTCTCACCCGTTTCATTACTGTGACCTCACGAGCAAAGCTGGGATTATCAATACGTGGATGACAGTGTTAGGTTCTCTTCCAGAAGAGTGGGAAAGACACACGCCGTACCGGGAGGACGATTGTGAGTTCCGACACCAGATGTTACCCACCTTATGTTAGGTCGAGCTGACATATATGGTAGTGCCCGCACTAGGCGAAGAAGACCTCACAGGATGGATGCCAACCCATATTGAAAACTTTGGTAATCCTTGGAAGCCATCGCCACAACGGGACGTTGATTGCGCACACGAGCTCCTGACCTCGATGATACAATATGAACCATCAAGACGCCCAACGGCGGTCGAAGTGCTCCAGCATCCCTTCTTCCGAGGTTGTCCAGAGCCTGACATAGAGGCGAGTTGATTGTCTATGCAAAAATATCTGGAGACTATCGAGTGCCGCCTTCTTCAGTCCCATGGAGACGAGCAGAAAGGCTTGGCAGGGTGCTATAGTCTATATATTTGCGCACTTTAGGGAATCACAACTTATCGAGAAGGTTTCGCGTGGGAGATGCTGGGCGAGTCTTACTGCGAAAAATGCCAGAATAGCAACGTTGGAGCAACAATAAGATACCTCCGGTTGAAAAACATATACGACTTGATCATCAGCCCTCTGCATATGCACTTGGTCAGGAACAGAAGAATGGATATGACCTATTGGCGGCGTTCAATTCAAGCGCAAGGTAAAGCGCTTATATTGCGCTTGGATCTGGATCCTGAGGTATATTCACCTCCTTCAGAACCTTTTCAAGATCATGAACTAGAAAGCCAGCGTAAAGTCTACACAAAACTTTCATGATCTGCCTCATCCAGTGCGATGTGTCTACGCTCCAGTGTATCCAGCGAATTCGCTGCTTGTCTCCCCAGCTACCCTCCCGTTCTTCAAGTTGCTCCCCCAATTCACGCAAGCAATTTACTGCCAATCGTCCTTTTCACTCGTTCTACATCCATTCCGTCCATCCATGAGTTTTTGGTTGCGCACAATGCGCCTGCACACTCTTCATCTGCGTCGTACACCTGTTCCTCGTAGAACAAGCAGTCCTACAAGCGCTCACAATAGTCGTAAACAGTATTTCAAAATGGATGCAGCGTGAAAGAGAAATGATGCTGAGAGGACTGAGACCGCACCAGCCGTATAGATAATTGCCGTCCCCTGTGTCGTCAGACCTCGTCCTGTCAGCCGTAGTTCCTCTCGAGTGGAGAGTCGGAGTAAGAAGGGAGATGCGGGAAGAGGAAGGAAGGTGGAAGAACGTACAATGCGCGTAATCCAGTGGCGACACAGTGACAGAGACTGTAGGAAAATTCTGATGGGTGGTGCTACAGTTGGGTTTATGCAAATCGCGAATCGCGAGGCTAAGGTTGATTTTGCTGGGGTGAAAGGAAAATGGGTCAAAATTTAAGGAATTGCCATGGCGAGGGGGAAGTAGGAGTAATTGCTTACGTAAGACGACCCATCTTTATACCGACAGTAATTACAGCCACTTGTGCTGTCGGTATTTGTAAGAAACCCTGTGGCGCTGGCAAGAGACTCGCTCGCATATTGCCCACAGGTCATATTAGCCGGAGGCTGAAAGACGGAAAGCTTATCTTCTAAGCATGTGAGATTCACTCCCTCAAGCGCGTTGGTGGTAACTGCATCACCAAAGTACAGCAAGGGCGAGACGCTATAATACCAATTCCATCCCTAGGGCGTTACGGGCTGCGGGGGTAGTGTGCCTGCGAAAGTATTGCAGAACATTAAAAAGAAGTCGTTGGCCATGAAAGTCGACTGAAGGTTAGGCATCGCAGCCGCGCACAGCTGCGCTAGACTCGTGGCAAAAATTCCAAACAGTTCGAACATGAGGAAGCTAAATCCCGCCCAGCAAGACGATTGTGAGGTATCCGGTGGGGTAGTACTATAGGAGCCAGTAGACTAGGCTGGGGAGTATTACCCACGGTAGCTCGATAATGATGGCGCAAAGAACGAAGATTGTCCAATGATATGTATAGCTGGATTTTTCACGTTGCATGAATATTTCGCGCAGACCGACGAAGCGTGGCTCAACTTGCAGTCCGAGTGTAAGGCCGATATTAAGAGCCATAAAGGCTGAGAAGATCCAGTGGTAGGCGCCGCGCTGGTCAGCGCTGAATTGGACGTAGGTCATGGAATTGAGCAGGGAATTACCGACGTTCAAAAGGAGCTTTGATGTGGGCTCGCGCCAGTAAAAGAGCCATGTGCGGCGTAGAACGACGGTCAACTGGTTGAAGAAAGTTGTGGCATATATTCCAGTCCTCTTCTCGGGAGTAGAGTCATCGGACGTCGAGGGTGTTGTGAGCTGATCGAGCGTCAATCTTCTCTTCTTACGTCTGTCGCTGTCGAACCACAACTGCGCCCAGTTATACGTTACACGCATACATCCACATATGCTCGATTCGGCATTGCATACTCTATGAGGTACCTTATGTGCTTATCACCGTGGACATCACCGTGGTTTTCTTATATATAAAATGTTTTATAAGATTAAGCTATATATAGAGCAACCTCTTTTCTAGCTTATACCTCCTTATTATTAGCCTTATCAGCTTCTTCAACGACCATAATGACTTGCACCAAATTCCGTCTAAGCCCCAACGCATATATCGCTCTCGCAGCTTGGTTGCCTCGAAGCATTGCCTGGTGCAATCTTGTCTAAGACTATCATTATGCAAATTCGTACGTTGCACAAAGCTGCCAAGAACGCCAAGATCTAGCCCTACCTTATCTTAGCGCCACCTTATCGGAACCTTATCTTCCGTTTACAATTGAAAGCTTCAACCTCAATAGCTCACTTCTGCAAGCCCCAGCTCCTTGCTTTCTCAACCTCTTCACCCTGGCCTTCGAACGCCTCGTAATGTCATGCCTTCATGTGGTGAGCTCGCTGGACCCACTTCATCGCGTCGTACAGCAGCAGACACCTTAGAACCTGACCCAAAACGAGCGCGTCGCTCAGTGCAAGCGGTCAGTACTTCACCTCGACCGATAACACCAAGGCTCACTAGCACAAGCAGATCACCGTAGAACCAGTGACAAAATCCAATCAAGATCCTCTAGACTCGGACTACAATTCTAGTCATTCATCGTCCTTACGCCAAGTGAGTACTATACCTAATTGATCCCGAAGTACACACACGTTGATGCCGACCAGCCCACACCCCCTTCTCCTTCTACCAAGTCTACGAAACGTAACAATCCTTCCTCTCCGGCCCTGTGCTCTTCAAAACGAAGTTCACCTTCACCGAGCTCAGCCAATCCTCACCGCCATCACACCGTTCCCCTCCACACATCTGAGCACGACGGCATCAAAATAGCAACCACCACCGAGGATCAGAAGACCAAAACCATTGACCTTACAGAGGAGCATTCAAAGGACAGCGTTTGCGAGAAGGAGTCTGACTCTACTGCGCCAGAAGAGCCCAAATACTTTCAACCCAACTGGTTCGCAGACAGTGAGTCTGAGCAAGAGTCTGAATCTATCGAGCCAGAAGAGCCCGAGTACTTTCAGCCTGACTGGTTCGCTGACAGCGACTCCGAGAGCATTGGAGTCAATATGCCACCCAAGAAAGATGCCTCAACGCCAGACGAGGCACGTTGTGCCCTGAAGGATCAAAATATCTATTTCAATGATGGGGGTGGACTGCGACGCGGCGAACATCTAGTCAAATGGGCACACGGAAAGGTTCTTGTACAGGAGCGGGGGTCTCCTACGGCGGCTCAGAAGGGGCCGAAGATTCAGCATGTCGCTGAGACTATGTCAAAGATGGGTGAAGCCGAATTTCAGATGGTCATGCTGCAGGTCTTGCTGAACGAATCACGCATGGTCCTTAAGAAAGACCCAAGTCGTCCCCCAGACAAAAAGCTCACAATCGACGACTTCGAGCCCGATCCGCGTGCATATACAGCCGATTGCCTAGGCCGAAAAGCTGAAGCACAATTTGAAAAGAATGCAGTGCCGCAGATCAAACCCAGTAGCGAAAACAACTTTGCCGCCATATTCAAGGCTTTCCCTAATCTGAAAGACCCCAAGGCAGATGTTACATGGGCTATCAGCGAAGACCTGCTTGCAGGCTATCGTGGACTACGTATGATATTTGAAAATTGCGGCATCTCGCGTCTCACGAAGCAGCTTTATTTCCCGTTCTTTTCAGGTGACTTCAAAACCAACAATCGGCCCATCGCAGAGGCAGAAAATGAATGTGCCCGTATGGGCAGTGCCATGGTGTGGCATCGCCACCAATGGAATGAGGTCGCCGAGGGTAGACCAATTCCGGAGCTCTCAGAGGACATGGCGGAGGTGACCGAGTACGACGTCGCCACTCCAGATTTCGCATCCGTATGCTTCACCGGCGCCATCGCCCCCAATGCTGCTATGCTGTTCGTGAATTGGAAGGAGGACTGGAGCAATGGCACTATGTACTTTCACACCCACCGCCTTGTGTCTCACAACCTCGCCCCTTCCTTCGACAGCTCCGCCGACGAATTCCAGAAGCAGTTGAGCAATATCATCGATTGGGGAGTCGGGGAGTGGGCGCCTGGGATCTATGACCAGGCTAGGAAGATTGCGAGAAGAGTTTCGCCAGGAAAACCGGACATTGCGATTCCCGAAGTCCATCGTCGTGAGTATAAGTGAACGAGGGCGTCGGGGGGTGGAGAAAGACCCAAGTGTTGAGGACGAAATGTTTCCGAGCGGAGTTGACTTGCGGCAGGTGGACGTGCAAAGTTTGTATTACCAGCTTTACAGCGAAGGAGTCTGGATTCGAAAAGGATGATACCCCAACGGCGGCTTGCTAGGCATCGACTTTGAATGTAACCATAACAATAATATCTGTGAACAAATCTCATCCTGCGCTTTCTATTTGCCACCCCTTACTTCGTCTTTGTCCCTCACGCCAGCCTCTTTCACTCTTCTTCCGGAGCTGCGAAGAGTAGTAGAGCTTCTGCCTCTCCTTACCTTAGCCAGATCATACTGCGAACTTGTCTCCAACATCCCTCGCCGCTTCAATCGCGCCGGTCATTCGCCTTCATCTCTACCTCCGCCTTTCCCCCTCCATCATCCCTGCAATTCTCGAGTCCTTCACCCGGAAGTAGCGCTCGATCGATTACCACCCCGAAATCACGACCTTCTCTTCCACCTTGATCTTTCCTTCCCTATCCTCTCTTCAACAGCACGCAGGCCCCAGGCGGTTTAGTACGTCCAACCCCTTCTTCTTCTTCTTCCACTCTTTCACCTCCTTCATTGCTAACATCTCGTCCATCGCCGTCCCATTCCCCCGCTATCGCTGCCACCGCTGCTGTTCCCCCCCTCCCCCGCCGACCCCAACCCTTCCCGCTCTCCTCCAAATATTCGAACATAATAGCCTTCCATCACAGTTCCCAACCCGGCAGTTTTCTCCTCATCTTTTCCCCCTCCTCCATTGGACTAAGCCAAAGGCTAAATCAAGAATGGAAGTGCGAAGTTCTAGACTTGGGGCTAAATCCGGGGTCAGATGTACCAGCAAGCTTGAGCGATGCCCAAGTTTGGAGACGATGGGTAGAGAGCTTAGGTAGTGGAGAAAATTGATGATGGTTTAAGTAGACGTTCAAAAAGACGAAGGCGCCGAGGGACTTAGGGCCTTGGAAGAAGGGAGGGAATGGGATTAGCGCGAAGGGGCGATGAAATGATGGGAACACTGAAGTCAAAGGAGGGTTTGACGAAGTGAGGAAGTAGGGGAAGACCATGCTGGATGGCGCGCCCATCATCCTCAGCGTCCTTGTTCTCGCAGACTCGCTGTGGCGCGTCACAATCTTCGTCCTCTCGCCTCCCCAAAAGCCCTGGACTTTCTAATTTCAAGCTTTTCAGCCCTAAAGCAAGGATTGATCGCATTGACGCGCCTTGTAATGACCGTCCCACTCTGCTGGGTACAGAATGACGCTCCTCCCTCTTCCCCTCTCTCTCAAAGTCCGCAAATTTCAGCCTCCTTAGTATATTCAAGCCGCAACCATGACTCCAACGATGGCGTAGCGCACGGCACGCTCACCCTTGCGACAACCATCTTTCTCCCCTACCTCGACGGCGTGCCTTATTCTCAATCAGGTCTTCCAGCGTACGTGACTCTCGCTCAGGTGAGATACTAGTGCGTGGGAGCCTTTTTCATGCCAGTATTGATGTTGAATAAAGGAGATGGGGTACTGGGGGCGCAGTAGTCGAGAGGGCATGGTCTTACGAAATCGGCTTTCCCATACCTTCACTAATGCTGGGGCACTTGGATATAGGCTACGTGCTGTTGAATTTGTGGGTGAAGGATATTGTTCTATATCTGCCTTAATGACTGGTAAGTTATGCGCGACGACGAATGGGGCTGCGAGCTAGAAGTCGGTGATAGATTTTTTAACTTGTTGATATCGTTTGCTGAGGTCTTTGCGCGCTGATGCCCGGCTGAACGATCGGCGACAGGTATTTCGACGCGTTACTGACCGACGCGCTTTACAAGCTGTGAAGGTGGCTGTGGTTTTGCTTGCTATGTACACAAGACGTCGAGCAATCAATTAAGCAATCGCTAATAAGCACTAGGTACTCGAAGTGACGAATTAAGCTGTTGCACGGCAGAATGTACACTACTACTTGTTCCGTGACCGAGGCCTAGCCTTGAAAGGGGGTATAACGATCAAGCCATATTTCAAAGGAGAAAAGGAAGAAGTATGATGGGTTGAGAAGGCGTGAGTATGCAACGCATGGAACCTATAAAGCAAAGGAGCTTCATTCCCACAATAAGGTTCAGAGATTGAAGTTGCCAGAGATTACCTCGCTCCTAACTGCTAATTCACCTCCCAGGCCTATGAGACTCTATGGGCCCAGGATGTATCACCATGTATGTCATCTATGCAAGGCTCGCAAGTGGAAATGTTCAGGGGAGTTGATGCGACGTACTTCTAAATTCTGACGAAGTGAATGTCTGCAGAGATGGCATGGGAGGTATGTGTGAGTGCACATCTGCAGTGGAACATCTCCAAGGGCTCTGTGTGGAAGGGCTATAATTCGTGAAAGAGTAGCCGACTAAGGTGAGCGTGAAGGTTACAGCAAACTTAATCCAGTCTTGTAGCATACAGCTCTATGACGTGGGTCTGGTGCCTGCAATACTTACAGCGGTGAAATGTGGTGGAAGTCACCTTCTCGCAATTCGTCCCTGTCGAGCAGTTATTTACTTGACAAATATGTATTTGCAACATATACTTTGCAATCCAAACCCCTTCATCCACAAAGATCGTCTTGCTTGTCGCTTGACCCTCCTTTTCTCTCCTTACCGTCCATTCCTCAAGACTTCCCCCCAACTTCATTCGCCTTCTGAGTGATCTGATGACGGCACCTCCAAAAGTGCTATTCCTTCCGCCCGACTTTTTCCCTTCCCCTCCTTCTTTTCAGCTCAAATCCAATTATCAGCGTCACCTACCTATCTCCTTGGAGTGGAAATCAGGCTAACGATACTGATAGGAATACGAGAAGTCTTGAATCGATCGACCCTGCCCTGGCGGTCGTCCAATAGAATAATGCCGCATCACGATCACAGCGCTGCTCTACCTGGAGAGACTTAGTTCGCCTTCGAAACATCTAATTTGAAATTCTTTTCAACAATATGAGGTCACTCAAGGGGGTTGTCCGCCATTTCAATCTTGACTCGACTAGACATTGGTGATACGGCGCGTGATAGATCTACAGAGACTACAATTCATACTTGATTTTTGTTTGTAGAATCTCTATACCCACTAACGTCATTGAGTATGGTTACTTCGGAGCAAGTAATGTCGCAAACAAAAGCATTTGCCCGTTCGAGGCACCGCTCGTTGACTGGCAGTAAATTGACCGCATTAAGACGCCTAGGCGTCAAATCACTCGACTCACATCGATCAGACAGACTAACGCCTCCATTGTCTCCTAGTATCTCGGAGTTTCTAGGTTCTGATGTCCGATGGTGGTCCGATCCACACTCAATTGTGTAGACGAACCGAGAATGCCCGGTGAAATTTGCAAATCTCCTGATGACCCACCATACCACAGCAAAAGTGTGGAGGACTTTGCAAATAAACAAGTCTGTATGGGCAGTACACTATAGCTTGGCATCTCACATTGCCGAGAAAGTTGGTTGTCTGCTCCAGAGTCTTAGTTCGGCCGAGGACGTCCGAGCAGACGGGTTGGGGTGAACCATGTGATCTCAGCACATGAGCGATCAATGACGAACTATTTCTCTTAGCTGATATTCAAGGTGGGTATTACAATACACATATAGAGAGGCTCCTATGTCCCTTTCAAATCCTGAACAGTATTCGAATCCTTGCAATCAGACTAACAATCAATCTCAGCTCTGTGATATCAGCCTTAGAGCCACATATCGAGACCAACATGAAACCTGCTTTGTTGCTTCCCCTACTAAGTAATCTTGCATTTGGACTTCCGACCATTGGCAGTGAGGATGGACTACTCAGTCCTCGTTTTATATACTCTGTATCTTTCGCTTTCTCGGAAAGCTACAACAAGTTGGTCGCTGCGGTGAAAGTAGTGGACACTATCGATGGCTGTGCGGATAGTGACCAGAGTGCAAAATGCAAGGATGCCCCAGTGAGAAATCATCTTCCCATTACCGCCAAATTGAAAGCAATTTCTGACACCGCACCGAGAGCATTCTTGTCGATCAGTACAGAAATGTCCCGAAAGCTCCTGGGATCGAGAGCGCGGCTGGCTATGTCAACAACAGCCCTTACGAAGATGTTAGTCTTCCCCTCTATGAATATGCGACTAAGCTATGGCTTTTGACTTTGCGTACACCTTGCAGGATTCTTGTGGAATAATAACTCCAGCAATCAAGGAGGTAAGGCTTCTACACCTATCAACTTTTTGCTCTTGTCTGCAATTTTGCGTAATTAATCACGGCAAAACCTAGTTCGCCAACGACCTAGAGACCTTGAACAATCGCATCATCAGCGCGTATTGCAAAAAGGAGCGATTGGATGATACCAAGTTTCTCGACGGCATTGTCGATGCCGCTAGGAAAGTTGTGAGCCCATACCTAGTAGATGAGCCCCTTTCTCTAAGGTCTATGGACCTATGCGTAGTAGTGCTAACATTGTTCAAGGACTTTGAGGATGCGCTCAGTAAGAAACAACCTTCTTGTGATATCACGCAGCAGACAAGACAGGTCAGAGCTACTACAGCCAAGGTTGTCAACACGCTGGGACCTATTGTCCCGGCCAAACCAGTGGTATGCTTGCGGCTGAACCTGAAGACTTAATGTCTATGGTCATTGGTGGAGTCAAGGCTGAGTTTCGAGGGGAGCTGCGATGGAAGTAAGTCATATACAAACAACTGTATGACGAGTGTTTCAACAACACCGTAGTAGATTGATAGCAAAATAACACGTACCTTACTACCTATATCCGCGTGATCTCCCAGCTTAGCTTTGCTAGCGCTGAATTGACTATCTTTCGTTGAGGAAGGCAGCCATTTCTTGCACCATAACAAAGTAGTTGGCTGCTTTTCGTCGCTTGCACTGTAATCTGGAATCAAGTGGAAGAAAAGACGACCCCAAAACCTTACCGCTGATTCAATTTAACACAGCTGTCGCTGGCAGCCAGAAGATAGAGCGTGATGTTTGAGCGCATCCACAGCGAAGAAGAGACGCAAGTCCAAGAGTGACGCGCGCTCAAAGGCCTGTTCTGCATAATTAAAGCCTTACGCAAGACCGAACTCTGCTGACGAATGTCGGGTTCATCTCCCTATGATTGCCTCTGTTCGTCGACAAGTCGCTTTGCTTGTACGATCCGACATCGGCCTTGTGTGGTTATTATATTACTGTATTCCTAGTCGATTTTTGACCACGTAAAGTCATTCCAGCCTCGCCGACGAAACCAACGTGGATTTCGTCTCAATAGTCACCGTCCTTTCCTTCGCGGGAGAGATAGCGGCTCTTGGTTTCTTCTTCATGACTATCGCACGCAAGAGAAAGAGCAGATACAGTGGCAGGGTTTCGCCTCCAACGTCTGAGAAGGGGTTTTTGGGTGGCAACTTCACTGCATTGTAATGATGGTGTGGCTTGAGCAAAGGAGGATAGAATGGAGAAGATAGCCTAGAGCGTGAGGTTGGCCATATTGGTGAATTTCAAGTTCAAAGGAGAGGCTACCAATCATGTCGGTGGTTCAAGATCAGAAGAGAACATCGCTAAGATCGGCGAACGACGGAGACATGTGTCTGGCCGACCTTCACCTAAATTGCCCTCACCCGTACTAAGTGATCGCCCAAGTGTGACCTTTAGAAGGTACTCGCCTGAAATCAATAGGCTAATGAAGACCACGGGTCCGGCATGTGAGGTCAGAGGCTTCAGCAAAACCTGATGCTAGGATTGTGAAAAGCTATGCCGCGTCCGACATCGCTATTCGGTCCGAGAGGTAAATCTGAAGATGGCCTCGAGGCGCGTAGTCTTTTCGCCTGATTACGGCATACGCTACCGTTTTTGAAGGTGCTGGCATAAAAGTGGTTGATCAAGTGGGTAGCTGAGTCCGTATCAACGAGGGATTCTCGTTAATGGCTCTATCCCTGTAATCGACTGTTCTCCCGACCGTGGCTTCAAATTTTTTTTCCTTGGCTGAGAGATGCTTTGATTTGATTTCGCGTGTGCCACGATCATAATAAACCGAGCCAATTCCAATGCCCTGTCGTTCGTTACAAGTTCGCGAGTCATAACTAGCGCTTGTCACGTGGAAGGGGCACCTACCATTCTGCAAGAAGTGCGTTGGCCTTGGAGGGTGATGTCTCGACCTGTGCATCATCCGTGTGAGAAGAATGAAGAAACAAGCTTTAGATGAGAGCACGTGCCCATCTCATCATTTCGCGATCACTGGCACTAGGAACATGAGATTTCCTCTAGTGAGCCAAGTTTAGATTTGACTCGACCTTCTTGATTCTCGATCTTAGTCATGTTACGAGTTTGAGTGCAGACACGTGTTTGGTACATCTAAGTTGCAAGGGACATTGTACCACCTTCAGCAATAAAGATTGATAAGATCGCAGACGTGGGAGGGTCTGATGGCCATAATGGTGAGTGCAGAGGCTGCGGCAGCTGTGATTGAATGAATACAGATTGTGTGAGCGCAACGGCGATGAGGTTTGCAAGAATCCAGACTAGGATGCCATCTGAGGAGCTCCAAAGTCCTGAATATGAGATCAGTTATTTCGACCTATGGGCGACTGAATGTAGAGATATGTGTGTGCCTGGCATTTAGGTACGTCTCGGACATCGTGGCCGATCATATCCGTCGGGGGTTTTGGCGATTTCATTGGAGCCGGCCGTGACGATCTACAGCCACACCACCATACTCATGCAAGATGGGTATCATGTGGGGTTTGCAGATCCCGGTCCTGCGAAGTTAATTTATCCCTGAGTTTCATTGGCGCCACCATTTGCGTGTTGATCCCAAGACTCGTCGGCTCAGGCCCATTTCCTAGAATGGCATACCTATGATCTATATGATATTTATAGATATATCACAAGATATGAGGAACAATGTTGCCGTTGAGAGTTCGGATGAAATCGGTTAGCATCTTCTGTATCTTGAAAAAGATCTGGGGATAGTATTGCTAAGACTTGTTGCAGGCGTTGTGAGTGTACGAGCGCTATGAGAAGGGAAGGGCCGCGGCGGCGGAGATGAGACGGTCGTGGGCGAGCAGGTCTTGGTGGAATTATAGAGGTTTAGACTGGGCTTGTTTACTCCTGCCGCTGCTGATAGTAAGCATGTGAAGAAGCCGAGAACAGGAGTCTGAAGGGCAGGATCGATGGGAATTTGGGCGTGTTTTATCGGTGCGAGAAGAGAGACGACTTCTCCTGCCGGCAGTGAAGTGACTACTGTTTCCGTTGAGACTGTTTCCGACTCGAATGACTGGTCGTCCTGCGATTGCATAGATTTTTGATTATCGTTTAATTCTTTTCTTAATTTGATTACTCAGGCCATGGTTCAATGTCCGAAAGCCTGTCGCTTTCGTCCGAGGGGGTGAGACGTTTTTCAAACGGACTTTGTCGGTCTCCTGTTGGCAGTGTTGCGCCAGAGCAGCCATTCCCAGATGCAGACCGTCGCTGCTCCTCTGAAGAGCCCCCTCTTTCGTACCGCTTGCGCCAACGTTGCTCAGACTCAACTGCGGAGATGATGAGCTGGAGCCGCTAGGCTGGGCCTGTCCTCTAAAGGCCATTCAGCCTTCTCTCCATCAAGGGGGAAACCGAAATCAGAACGTATGACTGTGATGGAAGTCGTCGTCTAAGCACACGATTATGGATGTGGGTTAAGATGACAAGAATCTATGAAGAGTCGATTTAACGCGCCTTAACAATTTCGTTAGCCAAGCATCATTCAAACTCCAGCATCGTGCTGATCAGCGCGCCACAGGATTAGTGAAGCCAAAAGATTTTTCAGTCGTAATGATCTGATGTCCGTCATGGACTGTTTCTAAAATTCTTCACAAAGCTGCGGGATTTTTCAGCCGCAATGGAGAGCTCCCACCCCAGCAGCGCACTTGAAGAGCCCCCAACAGCTGCAGCAAAGTCCGAGCTGTAGATACTACTCTTCTATCGATCCTCAGCATCCTTCCGTCCTATATCTGCGGCGAATCCATTATGATACCTATGGCCATGTCGTACCGCCTTCCAGAGAATTTGCGCCACCAAGAGTCTAGATCTGATGCAGACAGCCAAGCTCTAATGCCAAATCAATTATCTGAATTGTACACTTTAGCTTGACGAGCGCGACTTTAAGCAGGGGTGCACCCATGAAACTAAGACCGCAGATGAAAAAGGGGTTTCGAGGAAGCTGCATTGAAAGAGAAGTCATAGACCTCTTTCGTGTGTGAATGATTGAATGTTGTCGTGCGCTATTAAGAGGCCTGGTATACTGCGCATTATGCTGAGATTTCCACATTGAGAGCGGGGAAGAATTAGAATTTGCTTGTAAAAGGCCTTGGTCGATGATCTGCATGCCGCTCAGTATACGAATAGCACCGCAAATGTTGCGCAGTGGCTGTCCACGACTTTCTTGAGGCAGTATGAGACCGTCAATGCTTCTTTGGACAACTCGAAAACCGAAGTCGACATATAAGCCTTCGAACCTCACTTACCTAAGCTCGGTTGCTGACGCTCACTCTGAGCACATTGAGGTGAGTGACAGCAGCCTGCAAAGATTCGTTCCTGCTTCATTCACTTTCACAACACATTTGAAGTGTTGACTTGAGTGACCCCGCTTTTTCAAGCTTCTTTCAATTTCAACTCTTACACCACTCTTGTCTCTCCATCATCATCATCAGATCTTTCTGCCCCGTTATCTATCGAGCTTCCTGCATCGGACTCTTACACAGTCCTTCAAATCGATCATGTATCCGCCATTCTTCCCAGACCGCCTTCATTGTTGGTATCCCGTTGGCAATACTCCAGCCGTCGACTTTTTCAGAACGTTTGGCCAAAACACTGCAGAGGCTGTCAAAGTATTGTCTCTAGGATGTGGTGACCCTCGAAACATTCTCTACTCGCTTCATTGTGAGAGAGGATTTGGTAAGAAAGCCAACAAAATAGCCAAACGATGGCTAATCGCTCTGGTTGCAACAGACATATGTAGAAAGTACGAGATCTATGCTTGTGATCATGAGCCCGCCATTTTAGGTACGATCGCATTATCTCGTGATGCGACGTGCCTGACTGATTCGTTCTCAGCACGCAACATCATGCTTTTTGCCTCCTTGATGAGCCCACCGCTCGATATGGACGGAACAGTGTCTGGAAAAGATCTTGAGTCTACATGGCGCATGTTTTACAATACCCAGATCTCTCAGGCAGATTTGAAGACAATGAAGTTACTTGCTGATATGCTTGTAAGTGCTTCATCATCAAATGCAAACTGGGCCTCATCACCTTACGGCAAATTCATCAAATTCGCAAGCCTGACAACACTTCCGACTCTCCGAGAATTCTGGCTAGATTACTCGCGCACCGCGGAGTTGACTTCTTTGGAGCAAAGCGTGTTTGATCAAGCTATCAGAGCTCAGATCAAACGACACGTCAAGGAAACCATGGGCGATGATACTTCCATGAATTCTTTCCGCTCGGCTGGACCACCGCGCATGAATACTGCTATCGTGATCAAATTAGGGCTGGATAAGTACGCAGAGACTGGAGTTGTGGGCGGGAATAAGCCAGACATGCAGCGACTAGGTGGAGCAGGCCATATCAACCCTACATTTGTTTTCTCTTCTTGGGGGAAGCGCAAATACACGGCTCATTTCGCCACTAATCCCCTGGATGGCTTTCATCTTGCGGAAGTCTTCGATAGCGCGGACTCTCCAGATAAACTACGCAAACGTGCCGTTCAGACTGCTAGGATGCAGTTCCACACTTGGTGTAAGTCATTTGCTCAGACAGCGTTGAAAGAAGCTCGGGTACAGCTCACCCTGCACTGTGGCGATGCCCTGCATTTTTGCTATCAGTATCGGTCCACTGTGTCTTCAGATGACTTATCTTTCTTGACGCGCCTCTGGAAGGTCCCTACCTTGAACCAAGATGATGCTGCAGGCCACAAAAGCCCTATGCTTTTTGATGTGATTGACACCTCGAATCTTATCGACCATCTCGGTCTTCTTAACGTCCTGCCGGCTACGGTCCCTCTGTTAAGGCGTACGCCACTATCTACACTTTACACTGAGGCTCTCACAATGGAATGTGCAAACCCTAGCGAGTTCTTGGAGTCCACCCTTTGCAGAAGCCCGGGGACAATGGCAGTTTTGCTTGGTATTGTACCTTGCGAATACTTCGTCGTTGATACATTTTGCTCGCCGAGATGCGAGCAGTTGATCGGACAACTGACAGCGCGAGGGGAGATTCATTACTATCGATTACAAACTTCGTGGAAATACCAAAGTAAAGGATGGCCTCGATACAGTTCGATTGAACCAGACAGAACAATAACGCAAAGACGACTCGTTGGCATTGATCCAAAGGAGCTTGCTGGCTTCTTAGCATTCTATTTCGAGTTATTCTTCGTGGCTCACAAAATCAATTGGACCACAAGGACGCTAGAGTGCCCGAGGTATGTCGAACGATTTAAGGACCAGTCTAAGCCGCGTTACATGCGAAACTATCGGGGGTTGTACAGCAGCTTCAGTTTCGTGTCTCTTCTAGTTATTTTCATGAACAACGTTTCGACAGACTGGAGTATGTGTATCGACCTCTTCATAAAGCGCGTGCGAACACTCGTAGACCAGTCAATACTTGTGAATGATTTCCAGGAATTCTTGCTTGTTCTTGCAGCTCATGGGATCCGATCCGCAACTATCGATTCGGAGCTCAAAGTCCATCAGAACCAAACGTTTCCGCAGATCCTACGCTCACATATACCATCAGTAGGAGATGACATTGGATCAATAGTCAATGTTGTGCATATGGTCGTTCGTATCCCACGCTCGACCTTACTACCCATTATAAGGGCGGAAGCTAAAACAATCGGAAATCCAGGGCTTCGGGCTCAGATTCACAACGCTAAAAATGGCAAGGTCCATGAATTTGCACTCCTCCGCTGGTGCTTGGGGTCTTTGAACTTCAGCTCAGACGATCAACCTTTTTGCAGTATTGAAGAAGATACAGCTGGCTGGAGTGGCGAGTCCGATCTTATTGTAACATTTCCAGCCCCAGCGTCTGCTCTCACTTCGCAGCCCGCAAACGATATCCGCATCTCCTTAAGACTCCACAACCAGACTGTCTTACCCTTTCTGAAAGACAAATTGGGTCCCGACTATTTCCTTGGCAACTACCCATTTTCTGACAGATCGCACGTCGGAGTCCTCGAGACATCTTCCACGGGGGATAATCTCACAGAAGCATACAGGATTCCTATCATAAGGTGCGGAAGACCGATCGACGCTGCTGGGCCCTCTGCCCTCATAAGCGATCGTAACAGCATTGAATTTCTAACGCTCCGCGATAACATCGTCTCCGGCTCGACTCATTCGAAAGCTTTATCCAGGGGAGCTGAGGTATCAGTATCTCAGTTGTCGCCCTTCGACATGGTCATTCGAATTGGCTCAGAAGAGCCTCGAACATTATCATATCCCTTTCCAATCAACGGTGCGAGCGTAAAGACGCGGGTCGCAAGGAAAAGCTCATGGATTGAGCTGATAGTCAAAATCGCCTCCCCAGGTACAATGTCTGGCTTCAATATCGATCCTTTTCCCACCGTCATGGTGAAGGGCCAGCCATATTGTTGGACGTCACCAAGAGTCAATATCGAGCAGCAACCGAAGATGAGTCTCAATGGGCATCTCAGTTGGACTGGACAACACATGCATCCTAGCTTCGGGCAAGCCGGCGAGGCCGCTATTCGTAATCACGGATCTCAGAGCCCCTTGCTGCCCGCTTTGCTGAGACTTAAGGCGACAATATGTCTTCTCCTAAGTCACTTCATCGGCTTTTCTCCAATGAAGACAATTCGAAAGAAGTTCCGGGGGTTTGAATTACATGTATCAAAGTCTTGCAGAGTCTGGATTTATGTCAATGCTGTACGCCATGAAGCCAGTACTGCATCGATTTTCCTTGATGCATGGGTCATCGAAGAGTCGCACCAACGACTAGACTTCCCTGCCGAGGATTTCCTTGTAGTTGAGATCAAGCAAGATGAGTTCGAGCTCTGGAGGCGACTGTTGCTTAATATTGCAGAACGATGTCGGAAAGGCTGGACTCATAAGGCGAACTGTGAATATATCACTACTGGAAGCATGCCGCTTGCCTCTCCATCAATACTATGTTCGTGCGGTCGTGGTATGGCACCAAAGGATTTCCCCAATCATCCGAGACTACGTCGGCTGAAGAAGAAAGCAACCCGTATTGCTCTCTGTCCTATTTTCACCACGTCTCATTGTTGCGATATTTCTAGCTAGGGATAAGAAAGACGGTAATGGATCATGGTAAGAAATTTGCTGAATTATCAGCTTGGACAAGGCTACCAGGTATAGTCAACATGAGCTCTGCAAGAGGAACTGAAGGCGGCTTGGGAGGCAAGCGACAGACGCGAAGGTGTGACATTCAGTGCGTTTCTAAGACTTTGGGATTTAGCTACCAGACTACTTGAAATTAAAGTATAGAGATAATAGCTATATGTAAAATATTATAAAAATACTTTTTATTACTTATAATAACTTAAATTTATAAATTATATTATTAATTATTTAAAGAATTTTTAACAACTTTATTAATTTAATATATTAAGTATTTAATATTATTTTATTATTAAATTTAAACTCTAAATATAATTAATAATAATAATACTAAGTTAATATATTTCTCTTATCCCTTTAGCTATAAAGTATCTTAAATTTAAAGTTTTAAATTAGTAAAGTAAAACCTTTATAACTTTATATTTATAAGATTATATTATATAAAATTAATATCTATTATACTTATATTAATTAAGAATATTTAAAATTATTTATTTTTTATTTTTTATAGTTTTATAAATTTAAAATTTTTAACTTAGTTTTTTAAATTATTTTTTGAATCTTTAATTCTTATATATTTATAATAAAAATATCTAAAGATTAAAATATAATATATAAATTATAAAGTATTTTCTTTTTAATATTTTTATTATATATTTATTTAAAAATTAAAGATTTTTAAAAAAATTAATATTTTATTGTTATTAATAAAGTTAATTTTTTTTAAAAGCTAATAAAAAAATATTTAATTATTAAAAGAATTTTTTAAAATTTTATTTTTCTAAAGTATATTATAAAAAAAATAGATATTAAGAGTTTTACTATAAGTGTAATAAGAATAAGCTATTTATAATAAAATTAAATAATTAATTTTTTTTAAAGAAATTTCTTAAATTATCTTATCTTTAAATTATTATAAAATTTTTATAAAATTTTAAATTTTTTTATATATTTTTTATTTAATATATAAATTATCTTAGTATTAAGTTTTATTTTAATAATACTAGTATATTTTATATAATAAAATATTTAAAATTTATTATATTATATACTTCTACTATCTTTAATATAAGATACTTTATAACTAAGAGAATATTTCTTAAGATCTTTTAATAAGATTTAAATTAAAAAGCTTAAAAATCTAATTCTTTACTTTAAGATTTAAGTAATAATAAGTTATAATATATTATCTTAAAAAATTATTTAATATAATTACTTAGATAAATATAGAAGTATTATAGTAAATAAGTTTAATAAATAAATAATATAATATATTTAAAAAGAATAATAAGAAAATATTAATTAATAATAAATATAAGCTATTTATATTTCTTTAGCTATTAAGTATCTTAAATTTAAAATTTAGATTACTAAGTTAAACCTTTATGATTTTATAACTATAAGCTTAAACTATATAAAATAAATATATTTAAAGGGTTTTTTCTTTAGTTTTTAAGTTTTAAAGCTATTAATTAAAAATAAAAAATTTAAACTATTTACTTAATTTTTAAATTTTTTTTAATCTTTAATTCTAATATACTTATAGCAAGAGTATTTAAATACTTAATTATATTAAGTAAAGTATAATATATATTAATATATATTTTTTAATTAAATATTTAATTAAATATTAAAGATTTTAAAAATAAAGAAAAAAATTAATTTTCTTCTATAAGTAAAGATATATTTAAGTTAATATATAAGAAAAAAAATAATATTTTATTATTATTAATAATACTAATTTTTTTCTTTAAAATATATTATAATTCTCTATATAAAATATTTAGTTCTAAATAAAAAATATTAAAATTTTACCTTCTTTAAGTATATTATATAAAAAATAGATATTAAAAGTTTTATTATAAATATAATAGAAATAAATAATCTATAATTAAATTAAATAATAATACTTTTTTTAAAAATTTTAATTTTCTAATTATTAAATTTTAAATTTTTTTAAAATATCTTTTATTTAATATATAAGTAATCTTAGTATTAAATTTTACTTTAATATCCTTAGTATTTCTTATATAATAAAATATAAAAAACTTATTAATTAAAATTCCTCCCCTACTTCTAAAATATAGTATTTAATAGCTAAGAGGATAAGAATTCTTACTTTACTAAGAGTAGTGTAAAAGTAATAGATAAAACAGCTAGATTACTAATTAGTCAAGCTTTTTATTAAGCTGACTTATTAGTTATTTAGGTAGATTCATTGGCCAAATCGACTGATCAATTAATTAGGTGTGACAGGCATCCGATGGAACCTTCTATGACCTGTCCGACTTGCTGAGACTCGATTTCGAATTTATGTCATCAAGTCACTGTCTAATCTTGACAAAATTGTATGGCCTGACTCAAACCTTTACCCATTTGAGACCACTCTTAGTAAGTCTTGTGACACTCATTAAGACCCCTGATGCCACAAGCATTAGGCCTGTGAAAACGAATACCCCCCAGTAGACCTCCTGACCCTGCACAAGGCCAGAATTTCGGTCCTGGATGCTTTGGCCGTCTAGTATTGCACCAGCAATGGGCGAACCGATCAGGACTCCCAAGGAACCAATACCAAATGCCATACCGATCCTGGTACCAACCTCATTCATAGCGGGCGCCAAAAACACGATTACAGCTGGAGGCAAAGCCATCAGTCCACCAGAAAAGAAGGAGTAAAGTATGGAGATAACGATCAGAGAGGCGTTTCTCTTGATGGCAATCCATGCAAAAATCGTAATGGCTGAAATGTATGCACAAGGGACGATAGTATTCAAGTTGCCAGTCCTGTCGTTCCGTCAGTGATATCTCATGATTCAGAGCATGAAATTACTTGTCCGCAAGGAAGTTTGGTACTAGTCGACCTATCATGCCACTTGCGTTCATGACGCTCAGTGTGTAAAACGCTAGGTCCTGATTCATGCCAATATTCAAAGCGTAGGTTTGTACGTAAAAGAAGGGGATGAAGAATGCAACGAATGCAAGTGCGAGCCCCAAGACAAAGGATGCATATGCCGGCTCTTTGGCAGCAGTCCATATCACCAACGGTCCAGACTTGCGTGGTGGCAGCCGTGGGCGTAGAAGTGTTATTGCAATGACAATCGTGGCAAGCATGACAAAAGCCATGACTCGCGCCGCCCATGGGAATCCGATTGTCTGGAACATCCTCCTGACAATAATTGGGTAAATCACACCACCTGTGGAGACATAAGCAAGTCAAAACTTGATATGCTGAAAGGAGCAACAGTGATGCATACCAACGCTGCTACCACTTGCCGCCAATCCTGTCGCAATACTTCGCTTTGACGTGAAATAGGTGCCAATAATGGCAATGCTGGGTGTGAAAAGGCAGCCGCATCCCAAACCCACGCAAACTCCTTGGCTAAGAAACACCTGCCAATACTTCGTCGCAATCGATGTCATCATCATTCCGAAGACTTCGAGGAAACCACCAAGCGCAGCCATGTGGTAGAAGTAGCCGGCATCAAGGGCTCGGCCGCACAGGATTCCAGCAAAGAGGAGAAGGAAGGCCTGAATCGACCCAATCCATGAGATAGCTGACGCAGTCGACGATTTGAGCAGATCTGTGGAGTAGTACGTTTGGAAGACACCATACGAATTCACGAGACCCCTATCTAGGAGTCAGAAGCCATTCAATTGACATGAAAGGGGTGGATCTTCGAGGCATACCAAGTGTTCAGTACCAGGAGAAAACCTCCAAGGACTTGAAGCCATGCTTTGGTGCCACCATCTGGAGGTGGTCCAGGCCCCGAGACTTTCTCCGCTGCAGGCTCACCACCCTGCTCGTTGGCTGGAGAGGCAACAGCAACATCCTTACCAACGTCTGAGGTGGACGATGTGTCCGGCTCTGAGACTCCTCCTTCACTTGATCGTCTATCGACTTTTTCGTCCTGGGCCATGTTCTTAGTGCTAAAAGGTTTTCGATCAACTGGCGCCAATACGTTGGACGTTACAAAATTCTCTTCCCTAGCAACTTTCAATCTTCGAGAGAACCCACAGTATTGCAAGCTCTGCTAAAAGTCATACAGATATAAAACTGCTACGAGAGAATCATCTCCTCGTGTTAGCAAGCTAAGAAGATCGAATTACCTTCTCGCGGAAATGATCTAGCCCAGCATGACAGTCCTACTCAATCGAAGTAGAGCATCATGCAAAGATCATCAGGCAGTCTCACCATATCTGCGCCAGTAAATTCTCATCTTTGGGAGTGGCTCGGCGAAGGTCTCCCTGTGCTGGGGCTAGTCTTGCATGATTGCGGCGTCCGTGTGGAAATGACATCCGACCACTCACAAATCTAAACCAGCTCCTGGATTTTTAAGATACAAGGTAGACGCAGAAGCGTACATGGCCTTGAAGGTGAAAGGATCTCAACGCCGAGACTTGCAGATCGCACCATCACCGACGTCGCCGAACTCCGAGAATACTTGCTTTCGCCGAGATACGCCAAGGAATGATGAGGATTGAATGCAGCTGCATGTCTCGCGATGGCAATATAGTCGAAATCGCAAGCTGCAGTACGCGATACATCGGCAGTAGACACGGGCTACCATGAGGGAGTCAGTCTTGCCTGTACCTGACCATCGAACTGATCCGTGCGAAAGCTGCCTCGTGTATCTCACTGATCTTTGAGCGCTCTTCTCCGTACGCTCTGGTTTCTTGCTAACTACGAAGGCAAGATCGTTCCGCCTAACTTTGTTTACTACAATGGCTCCTCACGCCCAGCCTCCGCAGTCTTTGGCTGCACCCAGTGCGACTACCTCTTTGGATAATCGCAGCAGTAGACCGCTTCGCGTCATCGTCATTGGGGCAGGTATTGCTGGTTTGTCTGCCGCCATTGGTCTGCGTCGTGGAGGACATAAAGTTGAGGTATTACACTGCTTCTCTGTGAGATAAGACGCGCCTATGTTCAGTCAATATCAGATCTTCGAACAATCTTCCTTCGCGAATGAAATAGGTGCTGCCATCCATCTGTGTCCAAATGCATCTCGAGTTCTTCTACGATGGGGCCTAGACGCGGAGAAAGCGCGCTTCGATGTTACTCAATCTGTAAGTATGATAGGCTTTTCCACGCCCTTTAAGTTGAACTTGGATCATGTACCGGCCACGTGCAGAGTACTGTTGCTATAGATCATCTCAGGGCTCAGTCACTCATTATGTATACAGGGACTGACGGCTCGGGCCAATAGCCTGGATCCAATATACGAAGCAGATTATCACAAGATCAAGACGAAATACTCCGCGCCATGGTACTTATCTCATCGTGTTGATCTTCACAACACTCTGAAGGATCTAGCCACGAAAGACCTCGGTAAGGGGCCTGCAGGCACAATCAGACTGCGTTCAAAGGTCGTCGAAATCGTAAGCAAGCGTTATCACCTTGCAAAAATGGACTTAGCTCAATAGGATACAGGACCCAGACTCCGCTACTGTCACCCTCGCAGACGGCACATCACACAACGCTGATATCATAATTGCCGCGGACGGAGTCCACAGCAGAGCCGTCAGTAAAGTGATTGGGCATGAGAATCCCGCCGCCCCAACAGGTTTCTCTGCATTTCGGTTCCTGATACCCACGGAAGAACTTCTCGCAAATGAGAAGACCAAACACTTCCTTGATGGCAAGGAAGGCCAGTTTAAGATATTTGTTGGAGAGGGGGGAGACGATTGGTGTACTACCCTTGTCGAGCGTGAGTAGCCGATGAACATCGCATGACCGAGCGATGGCAATAGACTAAATCATCGCCAAGTGGCACATTGCAGAACTTCGTCGCGATTCATCCTGATAACGAGCGCTTCAACTCGAGAGAAGGTCGGCTCTCTCTCTCTCTCTCAACTTTACTTGTTTAGGGGCCGCTTCACTAACACTGAGACTTGACAGAATGGAACATCAGCGCCAAAACCTCCGATGTGCTTGAGGAGTTCCGATCATTCCACTCGGATCTCGTGGCCACCATGAGGTGTGTGTGATTGCTGCAGATAGTAGCAACCCGCTCATCTGCCCTCTTCTAACGACCCATCAGCAAAGCAACAGACGTCAAGCTCTGGAAGCTCCTCTACCGCGAGCCAATCCCCACATGGCATCGGAAACGGCTGCTGCTTATTGGGGACGCAGCGCATCCGATGCTACCTCGTAAGTCAACACATATCACATTTTAAATACCCCCCGCCCCATCTCCAACCCCTGCATATCCGCACCCCCTCACCCCCCTCTAACAAACCTCTAGATCAGGGCCAAGCAGGTGCCCAAGCCATCGAAGACGGCGCCGCGATTGGCGTTCTTCTCAGCGGCCTCCAAGTCCCCCCCTCCCCTCCCCCCTCGGCCGATTTACTACGTTTCGATCTGAATACCGAGATCGAGAGAAAACTTGAAGCCTTTGAGACGGTGAGGAGGAAGAGGGCGAGTTTGATGCAGATTTTTAGCAATGCGGGGCAGGATGAGGCGGAGAAGGTTAGAGAGGAGGCGGGTAGGTTGTTGGGGGAGGGAGTGAACGTGCCTGGTGAGTTTTCCTTTTCTCTCACCTCTGCAGCGTGGTGTGGGGGTTTTTAAATGGGGGAAAGGGAGGGAAAGGGGACAGTGACTGACAAGTATGTTGTAGGTAATCAGGCGGAGTTCCATGAGTTCAATTTTGGGCATGATGTTCTGGGGGAGAGCGAGAGGGTGTTGGGGGCTTTGTGAAATTTTAGAGGGTGGGTTGGTGTGTAGGATAGCTTTAGACATTTGTGAAATGCTCGCCTCGTGAATATGATTGCACACGACGAGGTTTGAAAGCATGCCAGAGCATCACTTGCTGCTTTCAAGTTTTCCTGCAGCGCCTTAGCCATTGTTCAGCCTTTCAACGCTATTCCGGCTAAACCTGGAATAGCAATTCAGCACGTGAGTGGACGACTGATCGAAGAGGCGTGGAGGGATAAGTACTGCTGGTGCTTCTATAAATGTCACAACTAAGGATCAGCTTCCTTCCAACCGTCAAGGGTGAAATTCAGGATGCTGACGTACAAAACAGGCGGCCTGGAGCTAATGCATGTTTATCTCCTTACTCATACGATCAGACGCCGTTTTCGACACTATCATCAATGAATTTCGCCTCCAAGATATTGCTTGCAGCCACACTCTCCCCCTTCCTCCAAACCCGCTGAAATCTCAACCTCGCATCCGCCTGCTCGAACAACCTTCTAAAGTCCTCCTCCGTCCTCTCCCGCGCATTGTGCAGCACCATCATCTGCATGTCCAAATACCGCACAAACTTCTCGTCCTGACCATGCAACACCCCTGGTGGTGGTATCACCGAGTCCGAAACCAACACTCTCGCACCATTCTTGAGAACCGGCACGAGCGCTTTGAGGATCAGCAATGCGTGCGAATCCGGCCAGTCGTGCAGGATGTGGCGCAGATAGTAGACCGCTGCCCCATCGACAGGGTTGACGGTGAACATGTCGTGGGCTTGAAAGCTGACACGGTCGGAGAGCGAGGAAGGCAGTGTATCTGCGCCGCTTTGGACTGCGTCGGCGAGGTCCTGCACAACGAGCTTCAAGTCTGGGTAAGCTTGGGCGAGGGCGACGCTGATGTGGCCGTTGCCACCGCCGACCTGAAGATTGCTGTTAGAGCGTGAAGACGAGGCAGAAGGTGGGATTGCGAACATCAACGACCGTTGCCTTGCCCAACGAGGCCCAATCCCATCCTTCAACAACCTGCTTTGGAGAACGGCCAATGGTTTGGCTGATTCCTGCCATACCGAGGTTGAATCTGTGAAAACGCTCCGGATGCTTCGACAGGAAGGTGAACACCGGATCAGGCGTATCAAGGGCAAGATTGAACCCTGCCTGATCCGGTCCTTCGCTGTATGGATATCGCCGAATTGAATCTGTGAGTCTTGATGCAGCTGGGAATGCTTCGCCTGTGCAGTGGCCAAGGAATGCAGCAAGTTCCTTGTTCTCTGCCAAATATGCGGAGACGGTAGAGTGCGCTACATATCCCGGGCGTGATTCGGTGAAGATCTTGCGGACGAAGAGCAAGCGCAAAATGCGTTCCAGTCGTCCAACATCGAAGCCTACGATTTGGGAGAGTTCCTGAAATGAGATGTCGCCGTGAAGTGGGACGGCGGTGGCGATACCAAATTCGAGGACGACAGACAGTGCGGTGATGTCGTGATACTTTCGACATAAGTCAGAGTGTATCAAATAGTTCGAATGTTATGTGATCGTCAAAGACTTACGCCATAGGATAGACTCTTGAGGTACATAGCCGGTCCTAGAGTCAGCGTCGAGAGGTCAGAAGCAGCCTGTATAAGTTCTGCTTTTGCGTCCAACAGCTCCTTGGTCGGCGGGGCTGCCGGAAGACGTGGTTTCTTCACAGTCCCGTTGATACCGTTTGTGGCGGCATGAAGGTTGGACGACGGTTGCTCCATTTGATCCTGTAATTGCGACTTGGTGATGACTAGAGCAGCGTTGGAGATAATTTGCGCGAGATCAAGCACTGGTGTAGAGGACAAGGACGCCATGTCTGAAAGGGAATTAGGTCTTTGGATTGTTGTAGATGATGCACAGAATCATAAGTCAAATTTCGACCTGGTTATGTGGCGTATTTGCTATCACTTCCTGTCACCTTCCCATGTATAAAGCTTCCTGCACAAATGCAAGGACGCAGTAACTACCAGGTGGCGTGGTGATTCCGATGATATTAGGAACAAGTTCGTCACGATTCAGCGACGAGCTCCGGTGCGTGCAGCATCCAACGGTATGCCGGCGAGTGACGAATGATCAGCGTGCCACATGGTACGCTATTCCGTGATCCCGTACGCAGATATTTTTTTTTTGACTAAACTGCCAAGAGCCCTGAGCTATTCATACTAGTTCCGAACGCCGATCGAGCTGCTTTTCGGCGATTCCGCGTCAATGCAAAACCCCTTCTCAAGGTAGATGGTGCTATACTGCCTCGTGAACATTACCAATAGACCATAGCGGAGGATGACAAACATTGGAAGGCTCCGAGACCTGTTACCGCCGATGTGTTCACCATTGTAGGCGGATTTCCGTGATGTGATGGCCACATTGCTCTCTACTGCGACGCCAGCTAGTGCTTGTCACGTACAGTACCGGTATCAATGGTATTCCTAGTGACAGTGGTCTTGTGCCTTTCCAAATGTCAGGCCACCTTTGCTGCAATCAATCAAATGTTCGCAGCCTTTATTCCTTCATAAATCCATAGGCCACATTGCGAACGTTGAAGTCTGTAGCATCACCACTGATCCATTTCAAGCAGGTATCCGCGACCATGGGATTCTCTAGCTTTGAGCCGCAGCTCTTCGGAGCATCTCGCGAGAACTCGTTTGTCAAAGCGAACTACATCGTTCTACTTTCGTTGATTGCTGTTATCCTTCGCCTTTGGCAAGCTTGGCCCAGAAGAGCCGACACACCAGTATTGTCCCATCACAAAGGTTGGAGTGCGCCGTGGAAGGATGCTGCACGCTACTTGAAGGACAGTCCAGGCGTGTTGAAGGAGGGGTATGAAAGGGTACGTAATTCTTGACACCGAGAAGAACGCAAAAGACACTGTCTTGCTCAGCATTCCTTGTAAACAGTACTCAAAACACGGTCAATTCTTCCAAGTGTCCACACCAACGCGCTGGTTCATTGTTGCACCACCAAAATATATCGACGAGATTAGGGAGGCACCAGAGGAATACCTAAGTCCGCGAGTGTCAGCTAACGATGTACGTATCACTGCAAGCACTTCTTTTACACGAGACTAAAGGAGCCACGGACAGGTTGTGCAGACAAAGTACACAGTCTCACCGATTGTTGAGGCAAACAAGTTCCATCTTGCCACCATCAAAACTGCTCTCACGCCAAGTCTGGGATCTAAAAACGACGATATCTTGGACGAGATCGAGCTGAGCTTTGCAAATGAGATCGGTGCCTGCGATGGTGATCCATCTCCTCAAATTGGCAATTGCGCTTCACTAACATACCTAGACTGGAAGCCCATTCCCATGTCTCAGAAAGCGCACCGTATCGTGACAAGGACGGCGAACCGTGTTTTGGTCGGCGCACCGCTCTGTCGGAATGAGGAGTACCTCCAGATGTCAATCAAATACACCATTGACGTCTTTGGTGGGGCTGATAAGCTCCGTGGCTACCCTGACTTTCTCAAGCTGCCGGCAACTTACTTCGTTACCAACGTGAACCAACAGCAGGCTATAGCCCGAAAACATCTGCTGCCTTACATCCAAGCTCGCTTGGCAGCGGAGCGGAAGTATCTCGACGCTGGAAAGTCCAAAGAATGGCAGCGCGAAAAGCCTCAGGATTCGTTGCAATGGGTGATCGACGCGGCGCCGAATGCAAAGGAGCGCCAACCCAACCGGCTTGTATATCGGATTCTGCACATCAATGTTGCTGCCGTACATACAACGAGTGTCACCTTTCTCAACTGTGTCTTCGACCTGGCCACTCATCCGGAGATCCATGACGAATTGCGCCACGAAGTCGAAAGCGTCATTCAGCAAAAGGGATGGACGAAGCAGGGGCTGAACGACCTGAAGAAGATTGACAGTCTGATGACTGAGAGTCAACGCCTCTCGCCCATTGCAAGTTGTAAGTCTGGCTGCCTGCCTGCCCACTCTCTTGACCCAATGGCCTCCAGTGCCGATAATGACTGTAGCTCAAATGACTCGAGGCGTCACGCGTGACTTCACCTTCTCGGACGGAACGACAGTGCCCAAAGGTGCCTTTGTCCTCGTGCCTCTCTTGGCACTCTACACGGACAACGACGTCTTCCCTGACGCGGAGAAGTTTGATGCCTTTCGATTTTCGAGACTGCGCGAACGACCGGGTGAGGAGAGCCGACACCAATTTGTGACGACCTCGACTACTCACATCAATTTCGGTCATGGGAAACACGCCTGTCCAGGGAGATTCTTTGCCAGCAACGAGATCAAATTGCTCCTGGCCTACACGTTGCTGAACTATGATCTGAAGCTCGCAGGGCCGGCACCGCAAGCGACTTGGTTCGATCGGTCACGGAGGCCTGATCTTAAAGCGCAAGTACTGTTTCGCAAGAGATAGGCCATGTCTCAATTGAGACCTTGGTTGTCGTAGAGGTGTGACATACGTGGCTGTCGAGGTGTGGGTTTTTCACAATTCGAGGGTTTGATTGCAATGACGTCAATGTGCTTAGTAAGCGACATAATGAAGTGGGGGCAATGGAATCTGGCAATCACCAAGCACTTACTCTTGTATCTATCATCTATCGCTGGACTTTGTCAGGCACGAGTCCAGAACACACATGGCTCTACAGTACTACTGCGCTGGGACGCATTTCCGTGTTATCGTCGCCCGCACAGACTGTAGAGGCTCCAACAGGAAACCTCCTGAATCCAGTCTCATGATACTCCAATCATTTCCATCGAATGTGCTCTCTCTTTGCTTTCCTCAGGCTATCATTACAAGTACGCTCAGAGCAAGCACTAAAATCATGTTCGTAAACTAACGCCATCGCCCGGTGCTGTCAATATGACGACAGCATTGCTGGACTCGGAAATGCTTCTTGGCGGTAAGTAAGCTAGTACGGAGAACCGTCTAACAATAGTCTAAGGTGAAGCGAATATCGAAGTGTCCAGACGCCATCTCATGACCGTTTGAAGATCAACGCCGAAATCCCTGTCGCCGAGCCGGGTCATGGCAATCAAGGCAGAATTTGGGATTTCGGGCTATCTATTTCGGTCCGAGAGCTTCTCCCCTTTATACTTCCATGATTCTGAGCTTCAGCTCATCGCACGCCATGATGACGATCGCCAGGGTCGCCCTTGGACATGAGGTTGAGACTATCACAGCGGCACGGTAGTCGTAAGCCTCGCGGATGTTACATGCTAAGATGGGAGCAAACTCAGGCCATGGTCTTTTGCAGCAAAGCTTTATATCGGAAAGGGGGCAGGGAATTGCTCCCCAAGAAGACAGCCTTTGTGGTGATCCGTCTTCAACAAAGTTGATCACCGTCGCGAGCCATTGGCTGAACATTCAACACTATGGGCGTGCTTCTCTTTGGGGACCAGACAGGCCTCAGCTTTGATTTTCTCAACAAGTCACTACATCGCACAAGGAAATATCACATAGTGAAGGCCTTTCTCAATGGCGCCGCTACGGTCCTTCGGAAGGAGATATCACAACTTTCGCAGGCCGATCGAAATCAGATACCTAACTTCACCACCATTCAGGAGCTAATAGAACGATATTCTGCAACTTCGTCTCGACATCCAGCCATCGAAGGCTCATTGCTTTGCTTATCGCAATTCATTCATTTCATGGGGTTGGTTTTCTCCCAGCCTCGATCTTTCCTGGATTAAGACACTCATACCTAAGTAGATACTACGAAGATCCTCACGAAAGACCTTACCCACCCGCTGAAACATGCGTTGTTGGTCTTTGCCTGGGCTCTCTAGCCGCTGCAGCGGTTGCCTCCTCACATTCGCTGGCCCATCTTCTTCCACTCGCTGTGGAAACGGTCGGCGTCGCCTTTCGGGTTGGCCTGGAGACCCTGGAAACAAGCCGACTTCTGCATACAACCCATACTACTGTGAAGCCTTGGTCGATTGTTTTTCGTGGTATGGATGATCTAGTCGCTAATACTGCCTTGGATGCGTTCAATCAGGAGTTGGTATGCAGACTCCTTGTGACTTGGCACAGCCAACAGTGCGCTAAATGAAGTCCCCCAGGACGTCTCTCAGCCCAGCCAACCTTACATTAGTGCAGTCGGTCCTAACACTGTGACAGTCAGTGGTCCACCACAGGTGTTGGATGAACTGCTAGAAAACTCAGCCACTTTCAAAGGAGCAGGACTGGCCATCCCAATATTTGCGCCATATCACGCACCACAGCTTTTTAGGCACGTCGATATACGTAAACTGGTGCTTAGCCATCGCTCTCAATACTTCGATACTGCGAATCACTACCAACCATACCTGCCGCTGCTGTCGACCTCGACTGGCACGCGCTACACCGCTGACACAACTTTAGCGCTATTCGAAGAAGTTATTCACGATACTCTGACACAAACACTGCGTTGGGACCGCGCAATAGAGGGTTGTGTCTCAGATGTCGTGGTCGCAGAAAGTTCTCTTACAGAAGTGTTGGCATTTGGGCAGACAAAGGCTGCCAGCAGCTTAGTGTCTGCTTTACAAGCGCAAAGCAATAATCAAGTCTCCCTGCAAGACTCCTCCTCTTGGACATCCCGCTCTCAGTCCAAAGACAACGGACCACGTGGAAGCTTCAATGACTCCAAATTGGCTGTCGTAGGTCTTGCAGGTCGATTCCCTAACGGCGCAAACATCGAGGGTTTCTGGGAGACACTGGAGAAGGGATTAGACGTTCACAAAGAGGTAAGTCTTTTCCAGGCCCCTTCTCAGCTGATATGTCGGGCTTACTGACCACTTCGAAGATACCAAAGGATCGCTTCGACGTGAAAACGCACGTCGATCCGGACGGTAAGGGACGTAATACTACTTATACGCCATATGGCTGTTTCATTGATAATCCCGGTCACTTTGACCCAAGATTCTTTAATATGTCTCCTCGAGAGGCTGCACAAACAGATCCTATGCAACGATTGGCGCTAGTCACCGCTTATGAAGCTCTCGAGATGGCTGGCTATGTACCAAACAGGACCGCATCGACGACTTTAGATCGCGTCGGGACGTTCTACGGTCAGACAAGCGACGATTATAGAGAGTGCAACTCTTCCCAAAATGTCGATACATACTTCATTACTGGGGGAATCCGCGCTTTTGGGCCGGTAAGCATTCACCACGACCTCACCAGCCCCCACCAAAACCTTACGGATATCTTGATCTAACGAACATGTTGTCAAGGGCCGTATAAATTACCATTTCAAATTCAGTGGTCCTAGTTTCAATGTCGATACAGCCTGTTCATCGAGCTTAGCTGCCATTCAAATTGCCTGTACCTCGCTTTGGAACGGAGAATGTGATACTGCGGTGGCTGGGGGATTGAGCATTCTCACTTCTCCAGATCTATACGCAGGCCTCAGTCGGGGCCAATTTTTGTCCAAGACGGGTTCTTGCAAGACATTTGATGACGCTGCTGATGGCTACTGTCGCGGTGACAGTATTGGGACAGTGATTCTAAAGAGATTGGATGATGCTGTTGCTGATAAAGATAATATACTTGGTGTCATTCTTGGAGCGGCAACCAACCATTCAGCGGACGCCATTAGTATAACTCATCCTCATGCACAGACGCAAGAAGCCCTGTACCGCAAGGTACTCGCACAAGGCGCAATAAGTGCCTTCGACGTGGATTATGTTGAGATGCACGGGACAGGTACGCAAGCAGGAGATGGCGCTGAAATGGAGTCAATCAGCAATGTTTTCGCACCAGCAGTGGCGGGGAGAAAGGCTGACAAGCCTTTATATGTTGGTTCCGTAAAGGTATTTCAATTCATCTGTTCAATCTGTGTCTCAATGCATCTAGATATTGACTTCGACTTAGGCAAACGTTGGACATGGAGAAGCGGTATGTGCGAAATGGTAGATTTGAAGCAAGAGGAGTGAACTGATCTGATCCAGGCTTCCGGAGTCACGGCATTGATCAAGTCCCTTCTCATGCTCAAAAAGGACATGATACCGCCTCATACTGGTATCAAAGGTTCGATTAACCAGAAATTTCCGGACCTGGACCAGAGAAAGTACTCCTCCCTGTTTACATTTGACTTTCGATGAAGTGCGGTGGCTGACAAAAGGTTAAAGGATTCGTATCGCATTATCTAAAACACCTTTTCGAGCCCACACCAATAACAAGCGGCGGCTGCTTGTCAACAACTTCAGTGCGGCTGTCTGTGTTTGCGCTCCATCCCTGATTACATGGGCTAACCTGTTTTGCAGGGAGGGAATACAGCCTTGCTGCTAGAAGATTTTGTCAAGTCAGATCGTGATGTTCATGATCCTCGGCCCTCGCATGTCGTCGTTGCTTCGGCGAAGTCGTCTCTCTCTCTAGAAAGAAATGTCGAGCAGTTGGTGACACATCTTGACAGAAATCCACAGATTTCCTTGCCAAGCCTCTCATACACAACAACAGCCCGCCGAATCCAGCACCCCTACCGAATTGCAGCGGTAGGAAAGAGCCTGGATCAGATCAGAGATAGACTCCAGTCATCCTTGCGCGAACTAAGCGCCACTGTATCAAGTAATCCATCCAAGCTGGGCTTCGCCTTTACTGGCCAAGGCTCTTATTACGCGACTTTAGGACGAGACTTGTTCGAGACGTCAGCTTATTTCAGATCGACTATAAAACACTTGGATAGTCTTTCGCAGAGTCATGGCTTCCCTTCAATCTTACCGCTCCTTGATGGAACATTCGATCATGCTCTGACAAGCCCTCCAATACAAGGACAGTTACACCACATTTGTGTCCAGATGGCACTCTGCAGCCTATGGTCTTCTTTGGGGAATCAAGCCCGAGATTGTCATCGGACACAGTCTCGGTGAGTATGCTGCACTCAACGCAGCGGGCGTGTTGTCTGCGAACGATGTCATCTTCTTGATCGGTCGTCGAGCCCAGCTTTTAGAAGAGAAATGCCTACCGGGAACCCACAGCATGCTTGCAGTAAAAGGGGAAGTATCTCTGATCAAGCAACGGCTTTTTCAAAATGGCTGGAACCTTGAGATTGCTTGTGTCAACAAATCAGACGAAGTAGTACTGAGCGGGGAATTCTCCGAAATCGAGGTGGCTTCGAAAGAGCTTACTGGATTAGGTATCAAGTCAACGAGGCTTGATGTTCCTTTCGCATTTCATTCCTCCCAAGTGGAGCCCATCTTGGCATCCTTCGAGGAGCAAAGTCGTTTCGTTCACTTTAATGAGCCCAACATACCTATCATTTCTCCCTTACTCGGAAATGTTATTGAAGAGGCCGACACAGTCAACGCGGCGTATTTGAGTAAGCATACCCGGGAGACTGTAGAATTTGACGCAGCCCTTCGGAACGCGCAGCAACGAGGAATGATTGGTGACCACACGGCTTGGGTAGAAATTGGGCCACACCCAATCTGTCTTGGGATGATCAAAGCTGCGACAAAGCCTGGTGTCTCGGTGGCAAGCCTTAGACGGAAAGAGAATGCATGGGAGACTCTCGCAAACAGTGTCAAAGAATTGCATTCATACGGCTTGAACTTAGATTGGGCAGAGTACCATCGAGACTTCCTTGATAACTTGGAGCTGTTAGATCTCCCCACCTATGCTTTCGAAGACAAAAATTATTGGCTAGACTACAAGAACGATTGGAGCTTGACTAAAGGTATAGCTGATGAAGAAGGCAACCAAGAATCTCTAACTCCCAGATTCTCAACAACAACACTGCAAAGAATCGTGACAGAAGATTTCGATGGCGATAAAGCATCAGTGGTCTTTGAATCGGATTTCTCGGAGCCATCACTCCATGCAGCCGTCGTTGGTCACCTCGTGAATGAATCTGGGCTTTGCCCTTCGGTAAGTACCCTCCCTAGCACGACGGTATCTCATACTAATTGAATGTCACAGTCGATCTATGCAGACATGGCCTTATCTGCAGCGCATTATATACACCAGCAATTACTTCCTACATCACCAGAGCCTGGGATGAACGTCAAAGCGATGGAAGTCTCGAAGCCTGTGATTGTTTCGACGTCCAACACGAACGAGCCCCATTTACTCCAGATTTCAGCGACTGCCGATCTATCTACAGGGAAAGTAGATCTGGACTACAGCAGTGTTGATATACGTAATAGGTCCAGAATAAGAAATGCTCACTGCTTCGTGGAGTATGGAAACACTGAAGATTGGTCATCGGACTGGGCGCGCAGTGCGTTCCTCATCGAGTCTCGAATTCAAGTGCTGGAAAGTGAGATGGCAGGGGGGAGCGTGCAGAGGATCTTAAAAGGCATGGCATACAAGCTTTTTGGGGCGCTCGTTCAGTACGCAGAAAGTTACAGGGGTATGGAGGAAATCTTGTTGCTCAGCAATCAACGCGAGGCTGCCGCAAAGGTGAAATTCCAAGCAGATGGCAAAGATGGAAACTTCTTTTTCAGCCCTTACTGGATCGACAGTCTTGCGCATCTTTCAGGCTTTGTGCTCAACGCCAATGATGCATTGGACTCGAAGACCCAGGTGTTCATCTCTCACGGCTGGGAGTCCATGAGGTTCGCAGTTCCTTTCTCGGCAGAAAACGCCTACCGCACCTACGTCAAAATGCAGCCCGAAGCGAAGTCGACAGTCATGGCTGGGAACGTCTACATTCTTGAAGGCAATGTTGTGGTAGGGCTGATAGAAGGTCTCAAGTTCCAGCAGGTCCCTCGAACTCTCCTCGATCACCTACTACCACCGGCAAGCAGAGCAAAAGCAGCGAAGACATCCGCGTTACCAGCCACACCTAGCCAACCCATTGAAAATGGCAGGCTCGCAAAGATTGCGCGCTCAAATCCTACAGCAGCCGATGCAGTGCAGATGTTGCCACTTCCTCCAGGGCCGTCAATATCAGATCGTGTTGGGCAGATAATTACTGCAGAAGTCGGCATACCTGAGAATGAACTGTTAGAACGTTCTTCTTTCAGCGAGCTAGGCATTGATTCTCTACTGTCCTTGACAATCATTGGAAAGCTCCGAGAAGAACTAGAAATACCGATTTCTTCGTCGATATTCTTGGATTATGATACCTTTGGAGAACTTCGGAAGCATCTCCTACAGTATGATACGGTCAATGGTAGCACACTTACCTCTGCGAGAGTAAACTTAACACAAGCTGCACTGGTGGAGAAAGCGTCAAGTACTCCGCCCGAGATGACACCTTCAAACAACTCTCAGACCTCATCATTAGAGTCCATCCATGATGCAGAAGCTACGAACGCTGTGAAGACCATCATAGCTGAAGAGATGGGCCTTGATTTGGTCGATGTCCCCGCAACAACCCCTCTTGGCTCCCTGGGCATGGATTCTCTCATGAGCCTGACGATCCTCGGATCCTTACGGGAGAAGACTGGCCTTGAGATTTCACCAGACCTCCTAGCTGACGATCCAACAATTCAAGACCTCGACAAACGCTTGACTCCGCCCGTCTCCACCCTCGCCAGCTTCCCACCTGACGATAACACTCCAACAAACGTAGCGCGGGACTACCCCGCAGCCTCCTCCATTCTTCTGCAAGGCAGCGCCATCACTTCCTCGCGCAAACTATTCCTCTTCCCCGACGGCTCTGGCTCAGCCTCAAACTACACCAGCCTCCCCACCCTGGCGCCCTCCCTCGCTGTATTCGGGCTGAACTGCCCCTTCCTCAAATCTCCCCGCGACTACACGTGCGGCATTAATGGAGTCGCGCAAATCTACATCGCAGAGATCCAGCGCCGGCAGCCCCGCGGGCCGTACACGCTTGGCGGGTGGTCTGTCGGCGGCATCATCGCGTACGAAGCGGTGTACCAATTAATTCAGGCCGGCGAAGTCGTCGACCAGCTGATCCTCATCGACTCGCCGTGCCCGCTGCTCCTGCCGCCCCTTCCCATCTCCCTCGTCAGGTTCTTCGATAGTCTAGGCCTCTTCGGCCCCCCCGGTCAGACCCCGCCGTGGCTGATGGAGCATTTCGAAGCATCGGTCGCCAATTTGCATCGGTATAAACCCACCGCTATCGAACCCATAGCCAAGGCACCGAAGACGTTTGCGCTCTGGGCGCAGGATGGGGTTTGTAAGGACCCTTTGACGCCGAGACCAGGGTTGGATGGGGAGGAGAGTAGGAGTAAGGCTTGGATTCTGGATAATAGGGGGGATTTTGGGGCGAATCAGTGGGATGAACTGGTTGGTGGACGGGAGAACGTGGAAGGGCGCGGGGTGCCGGGGAATCATTTCACGATGATGCGCGAGCCGAATGTAAGTCTCCGGCGACTTTCTTTCTTTTTTGGATTGAATGGGGAATGCTGACGGTGGATTCAGGTTACGAGTTTGGGCCAGCAGATTGCTTATGCGTTGAACACACTCTGAGGCCTGCGGATTTGTAAAGCAGAGATGAATTGACTTGTTATCTAGCATTTGAATTTGTAGACTGCATACCTTCGAACTTTATGGCCGTGAAATAAGCAGGGAGCTTGAGTGCAGCCTTGGGCTTCCAACCTCCAGTCAAGATTCGGTGTCTTCCTTCGTCGGTTTTCATATTGACATGTCTAGCCGTCCAGTGACCAAGCTTTGGGATGACCGGGCTTACGACAACGGAATGTGCAACAATCAGCGCTGCATGTTTAGGGACTTGCAAAGAATCCTTCTGCGATGACCAAATTTGCACTAAGAGGGTGCTGCAATATCTAGGGAATTTGAGACGAGTCCATCCCCAACGACTAGCGTTGCATTATCAAGCCTCTACAGTCGCTAAATTTGCAACAGTCGAGCTCCAAATGCCACAGGCAAATACTTCTGCAGTATAAAGCCCCAACACCCTTTCTCTTCATACCACCACCCAGCAACACCGCTCCTCCCCTAACGCCTCGGTTGCAGCACCCTAACCGTCTGCTGCAAATGCCTCGTCAACTGCCCCAATATCGTCTCATAAGTATTTCCCTCCGCCTGATCCTCCACCTGCGCAATCAAATCTCTAAATCTGCCCAACAACCCCTCCACCTTCCTCAATTCAATCAACATAAGTTCCTGCTTCAACAGGATCTCATCCTCCTCCTCGATCCGATAGGCGCCGAAATTCAACCGCAGCGGGCCCGGCACGATGGGCGGGGACGCCGCCGCGGCGCTTCCCCCACTGTTGTTGCTGCTGCTGCTACCGGAGGAAGTCGGAGGGCGGGAGAGGTAGACTTCGCACGCGGAGTGATAGAGCGTGAGGGTCTGGTTGAGGAGGGCGGAAATGAGCAGGAACGAGGTGCTGCTTGCGGAACAGGAGGCGCAGTCGAGCATTTTTGTGGAGCGCGAGACCGCTTGCTTGTTTGTTGCCAGGAGGACGTCGAGGCTGAAGCAGGAGGCGTTCTTGCGCGGGCAGTTGTTCGCGCGGAAGACCTGTTGCGGCATTTGGAGGACTTGGAGCAGAGTTATCAGGCAGTCGCAGGTGTCCTGCTGCGCTTGGTGGAAATTCGGCCGAGGAGAGCGTGTGGGGTCTGGGGCGCGAGGGACGCCGACGATGTTGGAGAATAGGGAGATATTCCCATCGAATATTGGGGTTTGATCGGGGGGTCGCCGCAGCACGCGGTTCCTTGGTCTTGTAAGGGTGGGGCGGGGAAGCCTTGCTTCATGCTGCTGAAGAGATCCATGGGCCCTCCTCCATCATTCCAGAAGTTCAGGGTGTCGAGGCTCGAAGTTTTGCTGTTTGAGATATTTGATTGGAGATTGTCATGATCGGTCCACAAAGCTTGCGTGTAGTCATCGGGTGCATTAGTGACGGTCAGTGGAGTCGGCATAAATCCTGCAATTTGCCGAGGGTCGTATGCAGCAGCGTCGTCACTGTTGGTAGGTGCTTGGCCCTTCAATCCCAGACCGTCCATTGGTGTCGGAGCTTCCTCCCATCCATTGCCAAAGTCGTCCTGAGAGGTCTCGCCTGCTGCGGCTGCGGCTGCGGCTCGTCCAACGCGCCGTATCCCTCCAGACATAGACCGATTTGACTCCGCATCGGCACTCTCGGACGCGGACGAACGCCTGGACGGTCCATGTGTGGGCGAGTGCCGCGGCTTCCCGTTTCTGAGAGAGGGGCTATATGTGCATGTAACGCCGTGGGTGATGCAACGAGCACAATCTTGCTGAGGTCCAGAGTTCGACGAGGTACACTTCACTTTGGCGACATGGCAGCTGTCACATGATGCGCGAAGCTTCTGACCCGGCTGAGCGGTCTGGGAATTTCTGTGTGGACTCGCTTGCGGTGGGTTTCTCGCTGAGTTCAACATTGGCTGCAGCGGTCTAATTCGGATAGAGGATTTTCGATCGACCACGCCGAGGCTGTTAAATTTTCCGAGACGGAAGAACAAAGAGCAGTCTCAGCGTCGAGCGCCTTGACTTATGAGCTTTCCCTGGGAACAACTACCGTCTGACGACTCTTTCTGACTTCCTTGTCAGACTGTAAAAGCTGGCAAAAGTATACATAGATCCCAAGGAGGAATCCGCACGACTCTCGCATAGCTATGATCCTGGCTTTGGTCGCGGCAAGGTATCAGCGCATGCCTAACATGGCCTAAAACCACCATCTTACCCCAAAGGCTGGGCGTCCGTCGATGGCACCATCGATCACTCCCATGGTGTGCCTTCTAGCCTTATGTCAGTCGGGAAGACCCTCGTGCATGTCTAGCGCACATGAAGACGACTTATCTCCAGGGCAAAGTCCTGGGGGTAGGTGGCGAGAAATGTCACCTCCAAGCCCAGCCCGTATCTTACTCCAGCACCTGAAGACTGTTGACATGATCCTGCTGTATCTAAGGCTGCACATGCGCCAGGGTCAGCTCCGCCGCTGTGGGGATTGTCGCTGTGGGGGTTGTCTTGTGGCGTGCAGTAACGCACTTCAAGACAATCCTAATGGCCTTGCCGTATTCCACTTATCACAATCTAGCCCGACTAGAACACCATTATAGTCGTAGTCGAATTGATGAAAGGCGGAGAATTCGCATGGTGGTGTGATGGATGATCATTGATCTCCCTTCAGCTCTGGCGTGCTCTGGGCCCCAATTGACGCAAGGCCCGCTTATTAATCAAGCCGCGCTTTATCTTTAGCGCGGGCCAGTTTAATGACGCCTCTACCTCTACCTCACGCCCACATTGATGACAAAGCCAAGAAAGGAGTCTCAATGGCCCTGAAAATCAATCAGGTCGTATATGACTAGCCCCCGATCTCTGCATCTTCAACCATCTTGAGTGCTCAGTTCCGCCCCGTCAATCCTCCACCCACCGCCGAACGCCGAGCGCCGTCGGCGTTCGCTTCCCAGTGCCTGCTCCGGTCTTGCCTGTCGATCTACCAGACACAGCTCCGGCGACGCTCCGCTGATAAGTCTCTGTATTCCGCCGACGTTGTACGCTCGGAAAGTGTGTATGGGGGAACGATAGAGGTCACCGCTAGTCAATGCCGCTTGATATGGTGCCATCAATGGACTCAAGTGGGAAGAGCATGGCCGGACTCAGGCTGCAAATACGCTTATATTGCCATGCGTGGAGGCTGATCCAGCAATGTGTCTTTCTGTCTGTCTTGTGCTGACGCTCCGTTGAACGAGAGTGGCTGTTTGTTCACCAACCAAAGAAATCGCTCTCTTGAACCGTGCTTGATATTATCTGAAAGGATTCTTTGCTCCTCAAAGACGCCTTCGATCAGCCGCAGAGTTCAGGCATCCGGACCGTGCTGCTTATCCCCCCCCTTCAACATGTCTGATCCGTCGACTCCATCAGCTGATGAGAAAGGCTTCGTGGCGTCGGAGCAGAGTCTCGGCCATGGACAATCATATTCCAGGCCTAGAGGCGAAGTCTATGATATCGCAGGTACTGATCCTGTCCTGTCGAGGAAGATGGCTGCTGTCAACGACGCTATTGATGAGATTGGCCTCACACCCTACCACTGGAAGCTGTTTTGTCTGAACGGCTTCGGATATGCAGTGGATTCGGTGAGTGGTGGCTGTTCCATCGCTTGATCGCAAGAAATATCTTATCGCATCTAGAACATCAGATTTGCGGGCAGAATGCTGACGCGGTATTGCAGATGTTGATAGTGCTGCAAGGTATCACGCAGCCAATGATCGAATTAGAGTACAAGAACCCAAACAAGCATATCAAAGGTATCAGCTTGGCGTCCGCCATTGGTCTCCTGGTGGGTGCACTCTTTTGGGGGTTTTTGGCGGACGTGATAGGTATGCTTCACTCATGCATTCCTATCAGACCAATCGTACGAGGTGGAATCGAGAGCTCCGATAACTGATGTTTGGGAACCTGAATCTAGGCCGCAAGGTTGCTTTCAACAGCACTCTTTTCATATGCGCTATCGCGACCATTCTGGCTGGCGCCATGCCAAATTATGTGTCGTTTGCAACATTGTAAGTGATTTTTCATGGCTATGGCCTATTCACCAAACATGAGGTGAAAGCTGACGATGATCCGCTCTATAGCGTAGCGATCGCAGGTTTCAGCGCAGGGGGCAACTACATTCTTGATTCCACAGTCTTCCTCGAGTTTGTGCCTTCCAACAAGGCATGGCTGGTGACCTTACTTTCCATCTGGTGGGCAATCGGATATACCGTATCGGGTCTTTTCGCGTGGGCCTTCCTGAGCAACTACAGCTGTACATTAGCCCCAAAAGGCAAAACGCAATTACCTTGCCATCGTGCCGACAACATGGGCTGGCGGTATCTACACTGGTCATTAGGCGCTCTGGTCTTTGTGCTTAGCATCTTGCGATTAACCGTCCTACGGCTCCAGCATTCTGCGAAGTGGCTTATTACGCAAGGCCGGGACTCGGAGGTTCTCGACACCCTCCAAAAGATAGCTACGACATATAGACGACCCCTCAGCCTCAAGCTCGAGGATCTGTTGGCTTTGGGAGAGGTGGCAGATGCGCGCACATCAGTATGGTCTCCCCGACGGCTCAAAGCACATGTCGGGCAGCTCTTTCAGACTCACAAGTTGGCCTACTCAACCTCCATGTTATTCCTCGTATGGGCGATTATCGGCATCGCATATCCTCTGTTCTATGTCTTCCTGCCATACTACCTCGCCTTGCGTGGATACCAGGCGGGGAAAAGCAGCAACTACATTACCTGGAGGAATTTTGCGGTCAACCAAGTTTGCGGGCTGTTTGGACCCATCATCGCTGCGTGGCTGGTCCAGCAGAGATTTGTGGGCAGAAAGGGTACTCTGGCTATAGGAGCGCTACTTACGATGGCCTTCCTGTTTGGGTACACGCAAGTCACTATATCGGAGCAAAATCTTGGTCTCGTTTGCGCGATCAGCGTTGTGTCGTAGGTACTCCCGGGGAAGCTGGACGGATCACGGCTAAAGAAAGTGGTAGTAACATCTTCTATGGCACACTCTACGCCTACACACCGTAAGTCATACTTGACATGCTCTGTTTGTCGAATGAATGAGCTAATTCTGGTTGCAGGGAGATTTTGCCCTCAGCCCATAGAGCAACGGGAAGCGGCCTTGCGGTCGGAGTAAATCGCGTAATGGGAATAATTGCAATTATTGTGGCAAGCTACTCGGATGTCACAACCACGGCACCGCTGTTCATATGCGCTGCTCTATTTTTCTTCCTCGCTGTTGCCTCCGTGCTCCTTCCCTTTGAGCCAAGAGGTAAGAAGGCCGCCTAGGGTATACAAGGCTTTCTGCAAAAACTGTAGCTAAATGGGGTACAACGGTGAACAAAGGCCTTATTTGAGCGAACTAGTTATTAAGGATCTTCGGTGACATTTCGTCGGTCTTGATACGTACACATTGCTTAGTAATACCACCTACTCAAATGAACCCACGTAAGAACCCTCATTCTCAGCTTCCTGCCGGACAAATCTCCACATCCTCATCCCTGTCCTGTAATTCACCACACTACCATGTCTCACTCCCCTTTCCCCAACCGTATCGAACCCTCCACAAAAGAAGTAGTCATCCTCTTCAACAGTACCTACATCGCCCGCTCCAATTCCCCCCTGCTGGTCTGGGAAGTACCCAATAAACCCCCGCTGTACTACGTCCCCGAGAGCTCTCTGCTCAAGCAGACGGGGATAGTAGAGATCAAACCTCTGACGCTCAATGGTTTTACGGATGATGGAGATACTACCCTTTCTAAGGGCGAAGGTGAGAGAGGGGGGAAGGAGGGGAAGGAGGGAAAGAGGAGGTGGGAGGCGTACGAGTTGGTTGTTGCTGGGAAGAAGACATATTTCACGGTCTTTAGGGTAAGGAGGGAGCAGGGGGGAGGGGGAGGGGGAGGGGGAGGGGAGGAGGGGTTTTTGAGGTTTGAGTTTGGTGAGATGGGTATGTTACTCTATTAATCCTTCCTTCGCATCTGCGTTTTTCTTTGGACGGATAGCTCTTTTATGGAGCTCTTGCCTTCAAATGTTGCTACTGTTGGAAGCCTGCTCTGTGAGGGTATCGTTTGGATTCAGCTGCTTCGAGAAATCCCCCTCGACAAAACATTCTCTTACACACCAATGATATTGAGTATGGCGAATCATTCGATAAGTGCTACTTCAAGAAGGCTCGTCTGTTCAATAAACCCTTACAAGAAATCCCTGATCAAAAATTGCCTCAACGTCCATTTTCCATCAACTATCTCCCGTTTCTATCGCGTAAACTCCCGCTCTAAGCTAATTCCTGACCCACACAGACGCATGGTTCGAAAACGGCTCCCTTGTACGCCTTCCACCAAAGAACCCTTCTCGCCGCATTGATACCGCCTTCATCTCTGCCAACATCATTATCACGATTGGTGGAACGCTCGTAGCTGCGGCAGACAATGCCGTGGTGCTATACGAGTCCGGATTGCCTCCACGATACTATCTGCCAGCAACCAGCGTGACGGACTGGGCTTTGTTGAAACAAAGCGGGAAAGTGACTGCGTGTCCATACAAAGGTGAAGCAAGGTATGTGACCCCTAACTCCTGTCTCTTTCTCGTTGTTCTCCTGCCATTAAAGATTGAAGGAAGTTATATATCCTATGATATCCCTCTAGCATTGAAGGGATGGATATGAGACGGTCTGCTAAGATAAGCTGCTCGGTGATATAGGTATTTCTCGGTCGATATTGACGGCCAGAGCTGGGAAGATGTTGTATGGTACTATCTCTACCCTATTGCGGAAAGCGGACCTATCGTAGGAAGACTGGCTTTTGTGACTGGGAGAGCTGGCGTAAGCGTCACTATCAATGGTGACGAACTTGACGTATAAGCTTGAGACGAAAAGTTGATTCGCATGGACGGTGAGGTGTTTGTTGGGTCAAGAACATGCAGCGTGAAACAAGGAGCAACGATATGACATGAAAACAAGCTTACGATATTGAGCGCGCAATCGCTGTCTGGCTGCAATACAAAGGGGACTAAAGATTCTTTTGGATGAAGGTAGTTCTAGTTAGAAGGATGTTTTCAATTCTAAGTGCGAGAGGCCTATGTGGCATTCGTGTAGGGGATATTCTCTTTATGACCTACTATAATTAGAACGGACCTAGCATGTTTGCAACTTTCTGAGATCGTGCTTAGCCCCGTTTACCCTTTAGAATCTCAAAAAGTGAAAAGTTACCTTTTTTACCTTAGTTAACGGACTTTCCTTAGTTATAATTTTTTTCTAATCAGTTTTTTTACTTTTTTTAATATTTTTATTCTGTTTAAAGCTTAGTAGCTAAGCATCGAATAATAAGTCAAAATTTTTTGAATATTATAGCTAAAATTTAAAGAAATATTTATATTATATTATAAGTCTAGTTATAAATAATTTAACTTAAAGATTATATATTTATCTAATTTCACTATTAGTACTATAATTTAGTTAAATAGCTAATAACATTTAAATAAAGATGTTAAAGTATAATTATATTAATTATGTTTCTATAAGTTGTTAGTCTAAAGGCCGCGCGGCTAGCTGCGTTATTATTGCCGTCTTCGCCTCCTACGATCTTGACTATCGGATAGTTAGACAGTGAAATAATGGCATAAATTTGAAATTAAGTCTTAGCAAGTCGCATAGGTCACAGAAAGTTCTATTAATCTATATGTCTCTCACTTTGCCTAGTATTCACTCCATTAAGGTTCTCGCAATCTTCCTCAGTAACTCCTTATCTGCTACTTGCATAAGGAAGCTTCTATATGTCGTTGCTATATAAAGTGCAGAACTCTTTAATTACAATGCGTAAAGTCATCGTCGTCTCTCTGCTGGCGCGTAGAACGACAAGGTAATCCTGCTCCGCAATTCTCCTTACAGAACGTACAAAATGTAATAAAAACATATCGCAATCGCGTTGTAACAGCCCAGAGCATAGTTGCAGTCCACTCTACCCCACCGACCTCAAAATGACTTTACGCGAATGGCCTTCGCCGCTCGTTAAAAAGGGTCGCTGTCATTAGGATAAGAAGGGTTTGACAGTCCATGGCTTCACTAGGGCCGAGCGGTCAAGCCCACGAGAGACAATGTTCCTAATTTTAGTCCTAAAGTTAATAGCATCAACTCTCCGCACGTCAAGCAGCGTGATAATGCCAGAAGAACACATTGTTTAAGGGCCCTTAAGTGATCTCCTGCTACAAAGCAGACGAACACGCCCAGGAGTAAAAGATGCTGAGTCTTAAGATCTTACAGACTCAGACGGAAGAGTGGTTTGGGATTTTCGACTTTAACGTCATCGAAGGCATTAAGTTACTGGAAAATAATCCGTTCCGACTTTCCCAGCGTACAAAACGAGTCGATGGCCATCCTGAGGACGTCGATGACCAACAGACTCGTTACCACTATGGCTCTGAGGTTGAAAGCGAACCGTGTGACTGCGACCGCCGACACTGTGCCTTGGACAGCGAAGGGTGCAACTGCGTTAGTGCGGACTGCGACCGTCTGACCCCCAGCGAGGAGGCCGTCTATGACTTAGATCACTATCTTCGACATGACGGCGAACCAAGCGATGAGGAGAGCCTTCACAGCCCAAGGCTGCAATTTATGGAAAGGTATGCGTCGGAATACATCACACGGAAGCGAAGTCGAATCGCACGCTTCACCATTGCAACGGCGAGGTAAGAAGACAGCCGCAGGGGACATCCAGTCGAGCTCTCTTAGCAGTAATAAAGGTCGCATTGTTTTCATAGTTATGGAATCGAGCACGATGATTAAGGGATGGTTTGTATTGAGTCCGCCGGGCCCAAAGGTGAATTTCAAGGGCTACAAAGTCTCTGAGAAGATTCTCAATATTGTTGATAAGATAAGAGTGCTATACTAGGACTTAGAATGAGTATTATCCGCATCAGTGGCAACGTGAGAGGGTTGAGCGGTGGATAGCCGCGACTGGGAAGGCAGTAGGGAGTCCTTAAGTTGCGACTATCAGGAGATGCTTGGTTCGAGATATTAATAATTTGATACTCGCTGGGGTGAGACCAGGCTTGAGTGTTTGTGGGGTACAATCTACCTGATTCGCTATGCGTAAGTCGGTTTAGGATACAGCTTATCAGTCTTGGGACATCGGGTCCTCCTTTGTGACAATCATTTTCGTTGAAAGCATTGCTGAACGTGGGCGTGGAATGGAGGCGACAATAAGGCTCTAGTCGTATCGGACTTAGGAGGTCCGTATGGCCTCTATGCCTGTTGATGACCGTGGCTTGATAAGACTCAATTCGGGCGGATTTTGCCGTTCAATGTCATTTAAAATCGCATTGCTTGTCCAAAGACTCAGACTCAGCTTTCTTCCTTGAACTATTGTCGAAATTCTGAATGCTCAATTAATTGGGTAGCGTTCGCGCGCCTATTCGATTGCCACAACATCGGTTATCGCATTATTCGAGCCCCCTGACTACCAGGACCCGTCAAATTCGGGCTTCCCTAGAATTTTGGTCGTTGCAATCGTTTATTTGTCCCACTTCAAATCCTGCATCACCTACAAGTGGATGGTGAATTTTGACCATTCCACTGTGCTATTAGACAATGCTTACGTTTCAGCTTGGGCATCCAGAGCTTTTGAGCAGCCATCAGTGGAGGCAGCGAATCGTTCCTCTAATTTCGCCTTTGCTCCAAATTCGGAGGCGTATCTTGCACCATACCGCATCTCTGACGCGAAGTCACATGACGCTTGAGTCAGCTAAATCCGATAACGCCGAAGATGACGTAACTTATCTTGGCTAGGAATTGTCTTGTGAATAATGTGTCGTACAAAACCATCAACTTCACTTTTCCTTCCATCACCTGAGATGTCCAGCACGTTAGTCTCTGATCATTCTCTTTTGCAACAATGGCAAGACTCTGGCCATTGCGAGTCACTGACCCAGGACGACCCTGAGCCATCTTCAACATCTGTAGGCAGGCTACATCTTAGCATGCTCCCTTTTGACCGTCAATGTGTAGTCGAACAAGCCTGCTTCTACACCGCACTTTCACAAGACTCTCACTTCTGAGCTCATAAACCCAAACGCAAATGACGCAAGTGGAGTGACAGCACTCCAACCAGCTCTGCTTCTCCCTTCCTTGATCCAAGTAATTCACCCAATTGCTGATGTTCTGCTCATCGACGAGAAAGGTCGCTGACTTCGTGCAGGAAGTTGATCGTTGCGAAGAGCATCCCGATCCCAACGGTCCTGCATCACAAGATAAACTTCCTCTCTCTAGACCAAGTGCACCACTCACTTCCCAGAATCTTCGATCCATTAAGCGCCACCGTTCCTACACCCCTGAATCATTATCTTCAATTTCAGGGGCTTGTTCTGAACCCGACACTGAAATCTCACACTCTTTGGACACCCATTCGCATCTATCTGAGTCACTCACAATGCCAGAGACCAACTCGGTTGTGGCGATGCGCAACCTGCTTGATATGAATCATATTTATATTGACAAGGAGCTTGCTAGAGAACAAGGCAAAGCTATCATCACAGGAGCTGGCAAGATTCTGGACGGTAAACGAGGATCTGATTGGTCTGGATCGAAAGCAGGTAGGATTCAGAGGGTAATTCGTTACAACAAGGATCAAAATGAAGCCACGTTTATCAACCAAGTCTTCAACGCGCTTTTAGGCTTCGAACGTACAGTGCCTGTGGACGATATAGACGCTAATCGCGATTATATTGATGCTGCTTGGGATAAAGACTTCCTGCGATCTAAGTGGGATACGGAATTCGTTGGTGATGGACCGCCAAAACTCACGATTCCAGAGGGGGAGGAAAAGTTCTGGAAAGGCATACTGGCTCTATTTCCAAGGATCACAAACCCTAAACCAGACATTTCCTACTCTGTTGATAGCACTGCCTACGATGAACGCTTGAAGGTGAAAATGCTTCTAGACGCTGCTCGTTGTCAACTAGGCGGCCGCGAATGCTATCATACTTTTTTCGCTGTAGAGTGTAAGTGTATAAACAGTTCCATTCAAGCGGCAGAGAATCAGGATATGACGGACGGCGCCACAATGTGCGAGCAATCTCGCCGCTGCCGCCGCGCCTTCAAGACAGGCAACAAGGAACGGTCGTCACATTCCGTCACTGAACCCACCCCTGACAAGGAAAACTTCGTCTTCACGATGGCAGTTGCACCTGACCAAGCAAAAATCTACGTCAACTGGATACTAGTCCATCCACCAGCTATCGATACTTTTCACATGCATCACCTTAGAACCTACATGTACAACGATGAGGATCAAATCACTGCCCTCCACCACGATATCGACAATATCCTCGACTGGGGAATTGGCAAGCGCAAGGAAGCTTTTGACACACTGGCCGAGGAATGTGTCCTGAAAGGAATCTTGCCCGAAGAGCCCTTGCCGGGGCCTCCCAATGCGAAGAGACAAAAGACCGGCAGTGGAAGCGGATCCTGAATCATAGCCTTGAATGTACATTGCTCACACATAATACTGACGTAGCATTTGAGATCCAGCATCGTTCTATAGCAACTAAGGAGGGAAACAGATTCTCGCTGCCTTGGAAATCTGTCCAGGATGAGGCAGCCTAGCGAGTTGAAGATGAAGAAGAGGAATAGTACGTGTCTTATGGGATGGAACCAGTACTTGCGCTGACGCATCGCAGGCAAAGCAAAAAACAGCTTGCTACAAAGAAAAAACGCGAGCGGACCGAACCATTTTCGACGGTGTGTGTCAACGAGATATAGTGGAAATGACGGTTGAATCCATGAGATTGACATCCTGTGACTGCGCGATCCACATCTCCCCCCATCCTCTTAAGCAATACCACAGCACACTTTACGAGGCAAACCATCCTATTTCACTTCCTGCAAATCGGATGCTTTCTTCTCCACTTGCTCTGAAGATCTGACGCCTTATGTCTTCGATGCGCTCGATGTCTAACCCCCTTTCCCTGCAAGTAGACAGAATTCAAGCCTCAACCCTCCACGCATCTGCCTTTCGAGCGTTGAAGTACTTCTTCATCTGTTGCGGCTGTTCAGGCCTTCTTTTCTGCAAGGGATATGGAGATATCAAATCCTGAGTGGACTGATCTGAATGACGTCCGCGAGAGGCAAGCTTGATTAAAGAACAGTTCTGAGGGTATGATGGTTGTCCATTAAATACACTCCTTTGAGTAATTACTACGCATGGAAGGCACTCCCCTATTACCAGTCCGCGCAATATGGCGTCACCCATTGGCTTGGCGCTGCCGGCGTTGAAAAGAGTCTATAGGTCGGTAGACCAACGCTAAAGCTCGGCTAACCAACGCTAACCTAAAAATTTTAGCGGATTTAGCTTATTTAGTAGTATTTAGCGGATATTTAATTAGTCTACCGAGGTAAAAACTATTAGAATTAATTATTAATTAATTTTATTTAATTTTTAACTTTAAAATAAATTTTTAAAAAATAATTATATAATTATTTAATAAATAATTATTAATTAATTTCTAATTAATTCTCTAATAATTTTCTTAGAGAAGATTATATAAAATTTTTAGAGAAATAATTATTAATTAATTTCTAATTAATTCTCTAATAACTTTCTTAGAAAATACTATATAAAATTTTTAAAGAAATAATTATTAATTAATTATTAATTAATTTTTTAAGAATTCTCTTAGAAAATACTATATAAAATTTTTAGAGAAATAATTCTTAATTAATTTTTAATTTATTTTTTCTAAAATTTTAAAATTAAATAAAATAAATTTTTAATTAATTTTAAATTAATTATAAATTATTTCTCTAAGAACTTTCTTAGTAAATTCTAAAGAAATTTTCTAGAGAAATAATTTATAATTAGTTTTAAATTAATTTTAATACTTTAAAAACTATTTTAATTAATAAACTTAAATAAGCTTATTAGATTATAAAGTTTATTAGTATAAGGGATTTATTTATATATTAAATCTTTAGATTAGTATTAGTTAGCTAAGCTTTAGTATTAGTCTTTTAACTTATAAATTTATTAAAAAGGAGAATTTAGAATTTAGGCTATAAACTAGTATATCTAGATAATTAAACTCTAAAATAATATAGATATATATTACTAGAGCAACTACTAACACTATATTATATACTATATAGCTAAGATATATTTCTATAATTTCTCCTTCTAATAATTATTATAAGTTTACTAATTAAATTACTTTATTCTATTTAAATTAAGTTTTTAACTAATATATATAGCTCCTTATACCTTTTATATAATTCTCTATACTAAATAGTATTAGTAATAGTTATAACTATTAGTTTTTAAGTTAAAACTAACTAATAAAAGGGTCTTCTTATATAAATTATTAGTTAATAAAGTAAAAATTAAACTAACTAATAATACTATTAATTAACTATTAGTTTTAAATATAAATATAGTAAATTTTAACTATTTTATAGTATTTTTATTTTATATATTTTATAAATTATTTATATAGCTAAATTACTACTTTTTATATATTATTTTATAATTTAGTTAGAAAAAACTTTTAAATATTTATAGTAAGCTATCTTATTACTAGTTTAACTTTTTATAAAGTTTTATTTAAAAATAATTAAAAACTTTAATATATTTAAATAATATAATTTATTATATAGAAATATTATTATATAATAGTATTTATTATAATTTTCTAAGTTAAGTATATATATATTTAATTATAATATTATTTATAATATAATAAACTAATATAATAATATAGGACTAGGCTTTTTTTTACTTAGTTTATATTATTAAAAGAATTTATAATATTTTTAAGTTTTTTATTTATATAAATTCTTACTTTAAGTTAGTTTATTAAATATTTTAAATATTTAAGTATTTCTAAATTAATATAACTTTTAATAAAAGTAATTACCTATTTTAATAATAAGAATATTTACTTTACTTTAACTAATATAATTATATATTAATAATATATTAATAACTATTTTATATAATAAAAAATAGTAACTTTAAATTATAATTCAATATTATTATTTAAAGGTTAAAGCTAATTTAAAGGTTTTCTTTAATTTTTTAAAATAATATTATAGCTTATTTTTATTTTTATAAATTTAAATAATTTATTTATTTTTTTAAATATAGATATAATTAATTATAATTTCTTTTTAAAATATTTTATTAATAATATTAATATTTTTCTAGTATTTAATATTCTATATTATATAAAAAGTTTCTAATAATTTTTTTTATTATAATTTTTTTATAAATTAAATAGCTTAACTTTCTAGCTAGGGTTAAATATATAAATAATAATATAAATTAATATTTTTAATTTAAAATTTTTAATAATTAATTAGCTTAATATAATTAATATTAATTATAGCTATTAAATATTTATTATTAATAAATTTATTTACTATTTTTTTATAGTAATAAAAAAAATATATAAAATAATATATTTTTAATAATAATATTTTAGCTTTTTATTACTTTAATTATATTATAAGAATTTTTAAAAAATAAATAAATTAATTTAAAATTTAATTAATTAATAGATATAAATATATTTTTTTTAAAAATCTTATTATTAATAAAGAATTTAATAATTATATTTTTAATATAATATAATAATTAGTTAATTATAATATATTAGGAATTTTATTATTTTTTAAGTAAAAATTATTATTATATATTCTAAATATTTATAAATATTAAGGTAAAAAGTTAATTAAACTAATAATATTTTTATTTATTAATAAATAGAAAAACTTAAACTAAAAAATTAATAATATAAATAATATACTAAAGATAATACTATTTCAAAAGATATTACTTATAATTAAGATTTTTTATATTATTAGCTATAATTTAAATTATTATATTATTATTACTTTTACTATTTAATATAAAGTATTTAAAATAATTTTTATTTTTTAATTTATTAAAAAATTAAAAAATTATACTATTAATATTTATACTAGTATAAGTACTTTATAGTTTTTTTAAGCTAAATAAGAATATATAGTATTTTAAGTTTTTATTAGTAAAGTAAGCTATTACTATTTAAAGATTATAATTATTTAGTAATATTTATTGATTAGTTAAAATATAAATATTAAATATAATTTTTAAAAAAAGTATTTAAATATATTCTAAGCCTATTATATAGAGTACTTTAATCTATATTTTTATAATATTATAATTATAAATAAAAATATTCTTAGTAGTAGGATTAAAATACTTTATAAATAATTAAAAAATATTATTTTTAACTTAATTAAATTTAATATTACTAAAGATAATTTAATTTAAATAAAAAAATTTAAATATATACTAATTATATAATAATTGTTTGCCTATACAAAGGCTATATAATAGTTAACTTAAGTTATATATAAGCTAGGTTAGCTTAGTAAGTAGTAATAAGCTATAGATATAAAAGAAAATAAGCTTTAAGTAACGAACTTAAATACTATAATAATAATATAATTTATACATAGAGCTTTATTAGGGTATTTAATAATAAATATATTAATAACTAAAAAATAAACTATTTATTATTAAATAAATAATATTATATATTAAATAATAATTATATTATTCGTATTATAATATAGGCTTTAGTATATATATTTTATAAATATTATATTATAATAAGCAGGCTTAATTAGTTTCGCTAAGCTAATTAATAATAAATATTTTTTATTCTTCTAGCATAGTTAGTATACTATATAGCTTATAAAACGTAATATTACCCCTTTATATTACTTTTTAAAATTTCTTAGTAATAGTATATATAAGAAGTAATAGTCCCCGCGATTTCCTTTTTATTTTGCAATTTTTTTATATTCTTTTATTATATTTAATAAAATTTACTAGTGTCGACTTTATATATTTAAGCTTTATTAATTTTAAAATAATAAAATACTTTTCCTATATTCTTTTTATAAGAGTTTAGGTAAGGGCACTAAATATTATATTCTTAATAACTAGGATTTTTATAAGTCCTATATCCTTTCTAGTCACTTTTATTAATATAATATTTTTTTTTAATTATATATATATGTTTTTTTTTTTTTTTTTTTATTGCGTTTAACTTATAAAACTAGGGAACTATATCTAAAAAAAGAAAAAAGAAATTTATAAAAAGCTTAAGGATTTAGTTCTTTATAATTCCTATAAAGGAAAGGAATTAGCTTATTATTATTAAGAGTTAACAACTAATATCGTGAAGTAAAAAAGGCTTTCTAATATTTATTCCTCCCTTAATTATTATAAAAAAAATATAGTTAAATAAAAAGCTAATGTCCTTTATAAGCTTATAAAGCTAGAAGATCTTATTATTAAGTTAAATAATAGCTTTTTAGTCGCTATTAATCTGTTTTTTAATTATTTATTAATAATATTTTCTAAAAAAATTAATTAAATAATTGCTAATTTCAATTTTAATACTTTTTTTTTTATTTAAGGCCGCTTAAACTAAAACTTATTAATTTTTTAAAAGCTTATTTAAAGGTTTTAGCTAAAATAATCTCTAACTATATTAGGTTAATTATTTATTTTTTTTATATTTAATTATAAATATTCTTATAATAAGAAATTTCTTTGCCTATTAATATATCTTATTTTTAGGATTTACTTAGCTTTATTTACTTTTTTAATTAGCTTTAATACTTTTTTTACTTATTTTTAAAGTTTGCTAATATTTTTTTTTTTTAATATTTTTTTATTAGTAAAAAATTCCTTTTTTTTTATTATTTCATTTTAAGATAAAGAACTAGGTATTAAGTTTTATAAATTATTTTCTTTATTTACTAAGTATAATGATAATCGCTATTAAATACTTTCTATTAAATTAAAAATTAATTCTTTATCTATATTATTAACTAAATTTTCTTTAGAATATATCGAATAATTACCTTTTTTTAAATATAATATATAATATTTTTAAACTTTTTTTATTTTAGAAATATCCTTTCTATAAGATTTTATTATTAATTCTTATATTATTTTAAATTATTTCTATATTATAATTATTATTATATCTATATTTTTCTTAAATACTATATCGACTTTTAAAATATTATTCTATATATAATTAATATTTTTTAGTTTTTATTAGTTTATTATTATAAGGTTTTTATATACTAAGAAATATATTATCTAATCTTTTAATAATATCTTTTTTTTAAGTTTTATTTTTCTTATTTTAAGTAAAGCTCCTATATCTTAGTTTTATTTTTTTCTTAAAATAATATAACTTTAGTTATTATTAATAATTTAAAATAATATTATTTTTATTAACTTATATTTACTTTTAATATTGATATTCTATATTAAATTATTTTCGCAGATACTTTATATAGCTTTGAAATATTTTTTAATTTTATTAAATATTTTTTTTAATATTTTATTTCCTTATTTTTTATTAATTAAAGCTATTGTTTATTTTTTTTAATTTTTATTTTTATAGCTATTATTATAAGCTTTTTAGTAAAGAATAGTAAATATTAAATTTTTAGTTATTTAATTATTTTTTTTCTTAGTTTAGGTATTTTTAAGTATTATTTTAATTTTTTTTTTTAATTAATATATTCTATAGCTATTCTCCGTATAAGCTATTTATAAAAGTTTATTATAATTGTTTTTTATAGCTAATATAACTTTTTTAGCTATTTTAATTTATTATTCCATTATTTTAATAGCTTTTTTTAAGTAGTTTTATCTAATATATTTAACTTTACTATAAATATAATAAGTCTTAATTTTTAATTTTTTTTTTAAAATATTTATTTTTATTAAATTTTTTATAAACTATTATCTTTTTATAATAGGCTTTTTTCGCTATACTTATTTATTAAAATACTTTTCTTATTATCTATTATTAATTTAAACTGCGATTTTAATTATTAATTTTAATAAATCTAGTTTATTTATTATTATTATAATATTTTTAACTTTATTATATAAACTTTAATAAAAATAAGCTACTAAGGCTAAATTGTTTTATTCTATTTTATAAGCTAATATTCTAAATACTACTATATAAACTAATATTAATACTTTTTATTTTAAGTTTTATAGTTTCTTTTTAATTATTTTATCTTTATTTATTTCTTTAAAAGCTATTTTAATATATATTATAAAGTTACTTAGGTTATAGAATATTTATTTTATTTTACTTTCTTAGTTATTATCTATATTTATAAAGTAATTTTCTAAATAAGGTATTACTTAGTTAAAGGCTATACTTATAAAATATAATATAGCGAATATTACCTTAATAGTTTCATTAAAAAACTTAGACATATATATTTTTATATAAAATTATATTATAACTATTTATTATTTTAAAGTATTTTAGTTTTTTTTAAAGTATTCTAAAATAATATATTTAATAAAGTCCCCTAGTCCTAGGTTCGATACTAAAAACTATATAAAAGTCCTAGGCATTAAAATAAATTTTATATTATTTTTAAATTATTAAAATATAATAATTATTTACTTATATAAAAGCTATATAATAGCTAACTTAAATTATATATAAGCTAGGTTAGCTTAGTAAATAATAACAAGCTATAAATGTAAAAGAAAATAAACTTTAAGCGGCAAGCCTAAATACTATAATAATAATATTATTTATATATAAAGCTTTATTAAAATATTTAATAATAAATATATTAATAACTAAGAAGCAAATTATCTATTGCTAAATAAATAATATTATATATTAAATAATAATTATATTATTCGCACTATAATATAGGCTTTAGTATACATACCTTATAAATATTATATTATAATAAATAGGCCTAGTTAGTCTCGCTAAACTAACTAGTAACAAGTATCCTTTGTTCTTCTAGCGCAATTAGTATATTATATAGCCTATAGAGTATAACAAATTAATACTAGCTTTAAAAAGCTTCTTTTAAGTTTAAAAAGTATTAATATTAGTAATCTTATTAATAAAGGCTAGTATAGCTAAGATATTTCTATTTTATTTATATTTTTATAGAATTATTTTTTAAAACTTTTAATATTAATATTAATCTTATATATTTAAAATAAATAATTATATAAATTAATAGTTTTTATATTAATTTTATAAGTAGTACTATAATTACTATAATTATATTTATAAATTCTTAAAATTCTTTTATTTTTAATTTTAAAATATAGCTAAATATTTATAATTTTTTATAAAGTATAAAAACTTTATACTTCTTAATAATAAATATAAAATCTTATAAGTTAAGTTTTATTAAAAAAAATAGTAACTCCAAGCTTATAAATTATAGGATTTTTATTAAAGTAAGAAATCTAGCTTCTTATAATTATATTATAGTTTTTCTTTTATTAAAACTTTTACTAATTAATATAATTAGCTTTAATATCTAAGAATAATAAGTATTATTATAAAAAATATCTAAGGATATTATATATCGCTTACTAATAAATAAAAAAATAGAAAAATAGCTTAAGTAATCTAAGTTTAATATAATTATTTTAGCTATATTTAAGTTATAAGTCTTTTTTTAATAAATTTATATATATACTTTATAATATTACTTTATTCTATAGTCTATTATATAAAAAAAAGTTAATAATATATTTAATAAGCTTTTATTATCACTTATTACTTAGGTTTTATTAATTTAAAAGTTAATTTAATAGAATATAGTTAATAAAAATTTCTTATTTTAATTAATACTTTACTATAAAAGGTTAGCTTCTAAAGCTTTAGCTAATTATATTACTTTGTTTAATTATAAAAATACTAAGAAATTATTATATTTAAAATCCCTATTATTATTATTAAAACTAACAGTTTAACTAATAGTTCTAGCATTAAAAACCGAACCGACTAATAAGAGCCTATAGTCCAAACCGACTAATAAAAAACCCTAAACTGTTAGTTATAACTAATAGTTCCTTAACAGTTGGAAAACCGTTGCCAACCCTGGTACTAAACATCCTCAACTCAGGAATTGAAAGAATTGGCAGCGGCTCTTTACCCAAAGAACGCTTTCCAAATGGCAAGATAGGGACATGTCACATCAAATATGATTAGGACCACAATTCTATGCACCTAACGGTGTAATGCTAGTCTCAAGAGATTCGGAGGGCCTACATTTTTAGGCCGTAAATCTGAAGTGCTTACCTTACGATTTAGCCTCTATGCGGTCAAATAGCGACAGCAACTCATAGAAGGTGTCAAGACATACACTTTGTGTCGATGAGGCCATAAGAGCGAAGGACGTACTCCTTCCACCAAGCACTTCGTCGAATTGCCTTACGCTGCTCACCACCCAGCGAACAATGGCTATCGCTAGGCAAGAGTATGGCTGCCGGGGGGGATGACGTCAGCACTTCAGAGCGAGTGCAATGACCCCGTAATTGCATTCGGTGTCGAAAACATACAGAGACTCGAAGGCTACAGTGGTCGACACTTCTTCACATCTGCGGCCAAGAATGAATCAAATACGTGTTGCTAGACGGGATATACGAGCTACGTTTTTAGGGGCTCTATTGATCCATCGTCGAACGTTTTCATCTAAAGGGCCCTTACTAATGCTACGTAATTTCTGGCCTCGTGCTAAGTACCTCTAATAACACTAAATGGGAGGTACAAAGCCAAAGCGACTAGAAGCCATGATACTAGTAAGGTACCTCCCTGTCAAACGAAGAGTCGAACCGTTAGCGAAATCCGATTACAGCGAGAGGGTTAGAAGATCAAACGGCAATAAGACTTGACCAGCGAGAAGAATGGCTATAACCTTAGCAATTCGCAGAGCCCTTTATTAGTACGCTCTTCTGTTCATTTTCTCGCTCAAGCGAGCGAACGAGGCTGTGAAGTGCGAAGGCGTTAAATAGTAATGTACATAGCGATAGCCTTAGAGTACAGAACGATCTCTCGTTGACGGATGGCTAGATTCAAATGGTAAGTCAACAGTACGATCGCGAGTGATATTTCCACTGTGTTAGCAGATCGATTTGTTGTACAGCTTATTGCTCGATTTTCTGCGATGATATCTCTCACTACTTGTTGTGCGGTAGCTTTTAGTTTTTCCATCAATCCTAGAACTATTGCATTGATATTTTTTAGGTATGTGGTGAGGTTCCTCGCCAATAAATACTCTATAGGTTATATCTAGTTATTCTCTTTGCTCGAGAAAGGTCTGTTATTATTGCCTTGACGCGAAGGCTATCTGTATATTGAGGCTAATAAATATATAAAGCTTTTACGACCAAAGGTAGTAGATAGACTATAAATAATCTTAGACCTATAAATATAAATATGTCGGGTTAAGACTAGAACTGGGAGGCGCTATGACGTTTGACCAAAAAAAACTAGTACCTCGATATGAATCTAATTATTCTCACATTAAATAGCTTGAATTGCTAAGTGCACTTCATAGTCTTGGAAAGGGACTTACTTCATATTAAAAGAAAATAATGATTGCCGCAATTGTTATAATGGATGTGCCACCGCGCCCAACTGCTGTACTCAAATTTGACAGTACTTAATAGTAGTTGTTAGGGCAAGAATACGAGATGTCTTGCTGATAATAGAAATGTCTATAGAAATTGCGACTAGGGCGTCCACCGCTTAAGCCAGCAAATCAGAAGTCCCCTAAAGCGCTAAGCTACCCTTATGATAATTGCTCCTTTTTAACAAGTTTCTGCCTAAGAAAGCCATGATAAATCGGACATTAGAACGTGGTAAAGTCTATGTCAGGCGCGAGGTGCCCTACTTGTGGAGGAGTAGGATTGTGATAGTACTGTTAACCTCGCATTCTTATGCTATGAAATAACTGTGAAATAGCTTCAGTCAGTAGATCCTAAATTTTCGCGGCAGATAGGCAATTTGAATATCAGCGACAGAGTCTGACCAAACACAGCAATCGCCTTTTGCAAGGACTTTGCAACTTCTGGCATCGTGCACACGTGGGTTGAGCTTCATGTAAGGAGTTGTTAGTTAAATACTACTCTTATTAAGAGGAATATGCTCGAGATAATTACCGCGTCTGACTCTTCGCAAACGGTATGTGGGAAGGCCACTTTTGTTTGCTTGGATCCTGATTGACTATGTTGACTCGCCCACTCCGTCACGCGATGCTTGTATGAGCAGGTACGCGGGCTCAACATGCATGTAAATAAAAGCTAACAGGCCCAATATACCTAAACGTCCTATCATGAGTATTGGGTGATTCAAGGTGCATCAATTGCAATACAGTACTACCCTTTCATGCCTTCGAGTAACAGGATTTTGGGCTTCGGAGCATACCTTCTGCCGCTTCTTGTCCCCCGTAAGGCTTGGATCTGAGAAACCTTCGTCTGATTTCGATAGGCGCGCTAAGCCTCCATGGTTACTGCAGCATGATCCAAAGACAAACAAATGAGCCTGTCCCGAATGCGCCCAGTGACGAAATCTCGATACCGCTGGCTGCTCACGTCTGGAGTATGACGGCTATCAAGCTCATGCGAACAACACAGGTTTCCCAATGCACGAGCTGCGGACTTTTCGAATGCCGTAGCGGCAGCTCGAATCCTAGGAAGTCAGTCTCGTGTGATGGTCAATACGAAGAGGATTGTCTCTAGTGAATCTTGACGGTCGAATAGCAGCAGATAAAGCAAAAATCTTGCTTTATTCCGCGCCAGATCCATGACCTCAGGCCTTAGTTTGCGTGCTACTCCCCTCGACACCATTAGCGCGATACTCACCTGATTCACTGCATTCGTCGTTCGTCGCGTTGGCGCAATCGCAGTCTATGTGCTCGTTGTATCCCTTCTAATTGTCGACATTTCAGAGATCTCGCTCGGAGCAGTCAAGTCATGATAGCGACTATGAGCTCTTTCAGTACATGATCGAACTTTGAGGCGTGTCATCGAGGTGCTGCCGCAGTATCACTATGGGAGGCTGGCGGCTGAAGATATCGTGAGGCCAGTGTCACTACTGGTGAATACGCTGAACGTAGATTTTGGTATAGCCTGTTAGACATACGTATATCAATATGTTTTGGCGTTCGAGGCTGGAGGCTTTTAAGCACTGGAAGCAAATCATATGGATTATCCCATCGCTTTCAGTCTGCTTTAGTCCCAATCGAAACACAAGGAGAGCAGCAGGGACTGCGAAAAGATTTATCGACAAAGATATGAATTAATCGTATATTTTCATAGGTTTCGTGTTTGGAAAAGGGATAACTTAGATATAGCACCGTTTGATTACACAAAAGCAGACGGCGATAGGTAATCGTTCTACATGACTGAATGCACGCCAATGGATCCCATTCAGAGCTCATCGTGGTGAAAAGCCATAGCCTTGACCCAAGGCTCATCTTGTGGCTTTGCCAACTGTACCGTTCCCACGAATCTATCCGTACCCTGAGGCCACGGGTCATAGTCCAAGCGCGAACAAGCTCCGCAAGTCTTCGGAGGACCCAGAGGCTTACTAGTCGCGTCCTGAGCTTGCAGGCTAATCTGTTTTGCGACATACAACGGACCGGTCTTCTGTTGTGTTGACAGCACGACCTCCTGCCTAGAACTAGCCGGAGGATAAGCAGTCGTAGGGTTCATACCGAAAATCTTCTGACCAACGGGCTCCTTTGCGTCACGAGCGAGGCTAATGACGTCTTCATAAGAAACGCAGATAGCGACGTCCCAGAGAATGTTTCTGTTCCCGTCGCTGTCGCTGCCACCATCCAGGCAGAACTCTCCCGGTCGGCAGCTGTAGTGGAACGTTTGAATGCCGCCACCTTCACCCCAATGATCGTGGTTCAGACATTCAATGTCGTATTCGCCTACGCCAGGGCCAGTACATGAGGATTGGTAGAAAGCGTCCCAGTCTGGAGATGTGCCAGGCGGGGCATCTTCAGGGCAGTTTTCGATTCGACGTTGGTAATTGCCTTGTCTCTTCGCTAGTCTGAGCTTTTGGGAGCTGTCTGCTGCTTCATCGATTGGGTAGATGGGCGTGCTAAGGCGATCGGCCGTCAGTGGCAGTCTTGGAGGCGAAGATTGGCTTTTTACCTTTCCACGATTGTAGAGTTTGATTTAGAAGCTCTGTTCGGCAAGGATGGTTGCTTGATTGCGATTCCTAGACATTGAAGAGCGTTGCATATGGCAAAAAGTGCAAACAGGCTAGACCTCATCCTCGAAGACAGAAATGGCTCAAGGCAAGTAGATGATGTTAATTACCATTGGCTTGTTGGCAGATACGGCCGTATAAAAAGACAGAGGCATTTACTGTCCTTATATGTTCTTTGAGCAATACATGCAGCTGCACCATGACGTCAATGGCTACCTTCTTTCACTCGCCATCGATGTTCGGATAAGGCAAAAGCTGGGGCGAGAAATGAACCACGAGCCGTGCCATGGATATCTGGGCGTTTGCACAACGCCCCCACCGCTAGACGACTTACTTCTGTTGACGTATTGATGCCAAATAAGACAGATGCAAACGGCAGCGGGCCGTGGTGTCGTGCCTATGCGGGACATATATGCGCCATTGCTCTTTCATCGATCGCGAACGCATGAGATTTTGAGTCCCAAAGCAACGGAATGAAAAGCATGGTATGCTGTTGGCAGCAACAGGGGGCTCTCTATTTTGATAATGGTCCTGGCTTTGATGGCAAAGTTCGTACCTCATGGCAGACCAATCATGCACTCACCCATCGAATACGACCTCATTTCCCGACCGACGCCGATCAGTACCGTGATGACGAAGAGGCCGATCGAAACGGAACGGATCGCATAATTAGATTGACGACTTTGTAGAATGCGGCAGCTCTCGCCTTTTAAAACTCGGACCGCTCGAAACAGAACATGAACGACCAGACTGGGGCACGGTGCCTTAAGAAAGCGGGGTTCGCGTTTCAAAGACTATGGGGCCATGAATGGGGGCGAATCCCTTCCCTATGATCCCTTCACACTCATGCTTGTCAAGGCTGAGATCGTCTGTTGGTCTTCGAATATCACAACCGGATATTAGACGACGGCAATAACAAGATCAATTTCAATCCACTCGCTTCAGGACATCACAGGCCGGGAATCCTTACTTCAGGCAACGGCCACATTCATTATGAGAAGAGAGTGGGATAGGCGTCTGCAGCGTAGTCAAGCTCAATGTCCTGCCGCACATGTTGGCCACGAGCTTTAGGAGTCCCGAGTCTAAGGGTTGATCGAGAGGGGTTGAGCGGCGGTAAATGCGTCGATTGAGCACAGCTAGATTGACCGGAAGAAGCGGCCGTCAAGTCTAGTCACTTAGCTCCTCAAGTATTCTTTTTTGATCCCATTTGCCCCCCTTCATATGCATCCTCCATAAGAATATCCGACGACACCAGGCTGATTAGGATAAGCCCGCGAGAAATGCTGTAAGAGTCCGAGGGTATGAGGAAGAGAGGGGAGAGGAGAGGGCTGCATTTGAGCCCCACACCCGAGGAAAAGGGCTGTATTGATTTTGCAGGCCAAAGCTGGCGGAGGACTGAGGTCTTGTGAGGGCGATATTGTCGATTGAGGGACATGTACAGAGTGAAGGAAGTTCATTGAATATGCCAGTGGATTCGGGCGTTAAAGTGTTGCAGACGCCAGTGAAAAGGTTGAAGCAACTGATTCAGTGATTAAATCGAATGTGAAAGTCGTCAAGAGGGCAGTACGAGACCTCATTGTTGATCAAAGAAGTGGAGTTGGTGTAAATGGTATTGGGGGTATGAGGAGCCCCGGCTTTAACGGAGATACGGAGAGCGCTTGGGGTTGAAATGTCAAATGGCTTCCTCTCCCTATTTGAGCTCAACAACACAACAGTCCACGCGTGTGCATCGGCAACATATATCGAACGTGAGCAGTCTTGCGACTAGATGTATCGGAGATCTAGCGATATAGCAACAACAATGTATCAGCACCATCATCCCATGAATCCCTCCAAGCGACGACCATTAACACAGCTCAAACAATTAATGCGCTGCGCTCTACTATCATCGTGTACGAGTTCAACAGCACGGCTGTGAGCGAAGGCAAAATCTTCAACGTCCAGGCCCTCTTGATTCCACGTTCAAATGGATGCGCAACCTGATCGGCGGACAATCTCTTGAGTTCTGACACGGGAAGCTCGCAGGTCAGTAGGCTCGAACCAGACCAGAGCGTCTCTGACCGATAGAATAGCTCGTTTGACAAACATCTCACATGACCTTTCCTACTCAACGCCCTTTCTACGGCTTCCTCTCCTCCCACATTACTCATCCGCTCAGCTGCTCCCCCAGGCCCCCTCACCCCTCCCCACCTTTCCTCTCCTCCATCCTTGAGCAAATTTACCGGTACAAACGAAAACAGAAGCTAGTGTGGGATGTGCCAATGTCACAATGGAGATGAGGCTACGCTACGCTACGACCGTCATAGAGACGGCTGTCTAAGCGGATTCCGCTGGTGCGCGGCTCAATTGTCGGGAAATATGATCGCGATGTGCATTGAAGGCTTCAGGCAAAGTGGATGATAAAGCAAAAGATTCAATGGGATACCATGAGACAGAGCATTGCAAGAAATACCAATCACAAGCTGCTGGAAGCTGGGCAATAGTCGCGTCAGCTTGAAGAGCGTGGGCTGGATCATATGTGCCGAAGAGGGTTACAAAGGCCGGCTGAGGATAAGAAAAGTGATGATAGGTCAGGAACTATGAGCTACAAAAGCGGTATGACGGGGGGTGGCAAGGCTCGAAAGAAACAAGGTCATGTGCCGAAGATTCAATTAGAATGAGAAGACTGGATCTATGGTAGATGGCTAGGTCAAAGACTTCGTCCTACAACCTGTCTAGCTACAAGAGCTAGCATGCTTTCGGGCTCAAGCGCTTGCGATGCATGCGGCCCTGCTATCAACGTTGAAATCGAGTCCAACTTCTGCCTACTCTCGACCCATACAACCCGAGTGTGATTCAGATCTGCATGTCCAACCAGCATTGTTACCAGGATCCAGAGATTATGAATATGAACATGACAGAATCCACGGTGGAGGAAAGCCTGAAGACGAATGTGGAGCAAGATACAAGGGGAAATTCAAGGGGCCAACCACAAGATACAGAACGACAAGTACCCTATAGCGACTTCATGCTCCATAACGCAGTCTTGCTGCACGTTCATCAAGGGCGCTGTTCTTCCGCGTCATGGCGAGCCATTGGAAGGCAGATATGTGAAGTTGACACGTCAGGTCACATTTCTTTCGATGTATAGCCAGGTCTCTCCCGCTTCTGGGCCCCTCTCTCTGTCAGCGTGTCTCAGACAGCTTATGAGCTATAGCGGTCACATGCGGCAGGAGCGCAGATGGCCAATCAGGTTGACTGGGGCACACAACGACGGGGCTCCGAAAAAGCACCTGTCATATTTTATTGTTGTGATCCTGCGTCCACAACCCGTGCAAATTGGTGACGCATGACAAAGGCGTCGACGGACCCCGATGTGCTGCATATGCTGGTCGAATACTCGCATTTGCCTGTGTCTCATACCGTTGTGGGTCATGTTCTCTTCAAAACACTGCTGCTCGTATATGATGCCCCTATCATTGTGCGTGCATCTTATTACCGTATTTGACCATCCTGCATTTCTTGTTTCATCCCCCTGTTGGCAGCTCGTCTCCTACGACGGTGCATGCATGGCGGTCTATCATGATTATCAACAATAGGGCTTGCTGCAGAACATAGCGCTGCAGCTCCGGCCCTCCTCTCCAAGCTTTTACAGTGGTCTCTTCGCTCTCCATTTCTTAGAATACCCTCCTTCATCATTCCAGATACCCACAGTCTTCCGAATGGAGCACTGATGGGTGCGACTCACCATCTTCATATCTCCACCTAGATCGTCAGACTTCATTCACCACTACTAGTATGCCCGGCTCACTTGACGGTGCAATCGTGTGCAGTAGTCTTCATCCGGCCCACATGGTCTCATCCGTTGATCCTCCATATGTGATTCATACATGGCATCAGTACATGCAACCTGGACCTGGGCCTGCGAGCGCGACTCGGGAGCATTGGCGCTTACAGGCCGAAGCAGAGTATCGTCGTCACCAGCAACAATTTCTCCGGAGGGACAAGCGCTCCTTGCGTTCTGGTGCAGATTTCATAAAGGAGAACTTCGCGAAAGCCTGGTATACTGATCGAAGTGCGATATACAATGTATGAGCTTACACATTGTGATAGGCTTCAATGGGAGAAGAGGGATGGTACTGCCAGAATCTCTAAAGAAGTGTTATATATTCGATATTGCAGGGAGCTACGTCGCAGCCTTGTCCTTCGGCTGAGCAAAAAGCCTTTCTCTCGGCTTGTCGATGATGTGTTCCCCCTACCAAAGGCCAAACGCGTTGAACGCCTTACACCAGACTACAAAGGTTCCACCAGCCCAAGTGGAGAAGACTTCCGATCCGAAGAAAATCCTCAGGATGTTACAGGCGGATTTACAACAGCAGCTTTCTTGAGCAATCTCGCCGCTCGCAATTCGAAGTCCCCGTTGACTCAATCGCCGTGTACGAGCTTTCATCATGACCAGGAGCTCCCAGCAGCCAATTTTCAAAGCTCCGCAAGTACGTGTGCATCTATGTCTTCCTTGGACCAACCTTTCATCGACGGTCAAGACTTTCCCCGCACCGAAGCTCAGCCTACAGCCATCAATTACAGCCAGGCGCTCCCAGCAGCCAGTCCACTCAACAACGCAAGTATATCTACATTCACGACTTCTCCGAACCAGCCCTTCTCCCCGTCATCAACCATTAATCTCCAAGACCTCTCGACAACAAGTCATCTAGCCCTTTCCACCCCTCCAGACATGGGGTCCTTCGACACTCACGTCTCCGATCCCCTCAGAAGCGCCCACCCATACCCACCACTCCCCTTTACCATGGACAGCCCGCCCTCTCTCCCCCTCCCAGCAACCGATCTCAACACTATCCCTATCCCTACAGAACCAGCTTACCTCCCCGCTCCTCTCCCCTCCCCTTCACTATCGACCCACTGAACATCCCCTACAACCTCACTATCGATCCCCTAGACATATCCGATAGCCACCATCTCGGCGACTGGATAGACGCAAACACTTTCTTCAATTGCTGATAAACTGAGGTAGCCAGGTATCGGTGTTCGTGGGGGTATGTTGGGTGGTAGGTGGCGTGTATGTGGAAGGAGGGAAGCGAGGTTAATTTTGGAACGGTTGTTAGGCTTGTGGGGGTGGTGGGGGGTAAGGAATTTGAGGGCTATAATGGGAAAGTTAGTGGGGAGGTTTGTGGGTGTCTTTCTGGTATAGATTTCGGCTTCCAAAGCTACCACGTTGTTTGGAGATTTCTCCATGATCTATAGGCATGATGGTATGGATATGGGCGTTCACAGCCACCACGACCTCGAGCATTGGTATGGAGAGACGATTGGCTCGTTAGTATAAGGATAGGTATAAATTCAAGGCCTTCAATTAGTGTTTGATATAAGAAGTTTAGTCTTCGAGGTGACTTTGTGTATGCTAATTCAATCCAGCGGCGGAGAGTCTGATACTCTTAGACATATCCAATGAACGAAAATTTCTTTACATAACTATGCTCCCGCTTGGTTCGGCCACACACTACAGTGCTTCGTGGATCGCTTACGGTACTGCTTTCACTCCTTCACAGATCGCTTGACCTGTTCTACTTACCGACTAACAAGACTGCTAGTAGGGTACTGACATACCTTTTAAGGGTCCTGTTGGAGGATCGTCATCAATAACGCAGCTGAAGATTGCGGACGCGATTGTACCGCTGAAAGAGTCCAGGAATACAATTATGGCATCTATCGTTTTATCTCACATACTGGTCTCTCACCCACGTTTGCCACTGGCGCTTGGACATTCACTTGAGGCCGAGTCCATTTATTCGGCGGCGCATACTAGAGCATAGCAAGTCTGTTCAGAAGGCTAAGCGTGGCTTTCATCGTTCCTGAGAGGCGGAACATGGCGAAACGACGTGAAAGACAAGGAGGTAACCGGCTTAACAGTCCAGCTGAACTCTTCCATCGCCACCATGTTAACTCAGGCTGTGAATCTGAACCAGGCTCGACTTGCTTGGCCCACTGACATGATCTGAGCTCGGCCCAATTTCTCCGTTACTTCCTGAGAGCATGAGACGTATATTGATTCATGCTCATTGACACGCGAGGGCAAGGCAAAATGCCACCATCACAAACGCCAAAGCGATTTTCCTATACTTCTATGCTAGGCTCGACTCGAGGAAGTTTCTCCTATGGAGGTAGGTAAAATGTGCAAGTGGTCTTCAATATAGGAATTGGAAGCGCTGTTGACCGGTGAGACTTGTTGCGGACGTGAAAGGATATCGTACCATAGCTCTCGTCGCCCAAAGGGTTAGTTATAATGCAACCAAGGCCTCTTCAGCCCTATGTAGTATTATGTTATGGGTTTATCTATAACGAACGGACCCCGTGAAAGAATGCCTCGTCGAGTGCAAAGAAGACTTGACGCATACTTAGCGCGATGAATGAAAATTGCTAACAATGTAGCGACAGATTGCAAGTTGTGCACATCAAGAAGAAGTAGTGGAGGATCTATTGTGTTTTATCTGCATAACTCCACCCATGAAAGACATGTCCACTACTCCAGCCAACATAGTCAAGTCAAGCCTTTCGGCCATGCAATAGTCATCAATCTTGCTTACTCCTTCACAATCACAGCCCGTCACCAGTTATCCTCTTGCCACCTTCTTCAAATTCGACCTCGTTGCCAGCCTCGGAGCACCTTCATACTCAAACAATAGATCCTGAAAACGCTTGGGATCGATCTCACACTTCCCCAGGGCAACCGTCAGATTTCTCCCACACCGTTTGTCAACTCCTTAATCTATGCAGCGACATATATGCAAAAGAAGACCAACGATACGACGCCGCACACTTTTCTGACGGATGCCGATACTAATAAGCAAAGCAAAATCTTTCTCATTCTCTCTACTGCAAACGTCGATAAACGTACTGGTAGTTCGCACGTGTGGATGTTTTAACGCATGTTCTCATTAGTCCTGGCCTTCTCCTTGAATCCGCGTTGTCTAACGTCAATTTCGGTTTATCTTCACTCCGCTAACCCTTTCACCCGAGTTTGATAGCAAGCTAGGCGCATGGGAAGGCAGCATTCAAGAAAAGCGGAGAAGTACGGCCTCACGTGGAATGTTTGAAGCATATCCCTGCTTTGCATAGCACCTTGTCACCAAGTTCCCAAAGTTTCTAGCGGTAAGGATGCTGCTTTCTCAGCCTGAGATATAATGTTCAATGCTGGGGCGTAGCCCATGGATTTGAATATAGGATAGAAGATAGGAGATCAGTAGGGAGTCCTAGCTGAGTATGAGGGGATTATAGATGTGTGCGTGGCAAAATCCTCTGAGAGGGAACATATACAGATAGTACAGTTGATTTAATTGCGGGCTCATGATTACGGGTCGTGTGAGACTCGCTAGAGAATGGTTAAATCTGAGGACCTGTCTGATTCGGACCATTAATCATTGTCTCCTCTCCGTTGTTATCGACTATCAATGGAAAGGGTAAAGGGATGTATCAAGGATTGTCAAAGCTTCCCATCCTGTAGCGCTTCTATAGCGCTCAGCAGAAGTCAGGACTGCCTGTTGCGATTAATGTTAAGTATTTTTAATTAGTGATAGTGTGCTTGAGACGATGGTGATTCCACATCTTTCGTCTGTACTCCTGTAACTATCTCGAGTTCATGAACCGTTTCGAAGCCCTCATGCTTCAAGGCGCTTGGAAGTCGGCGCTCATTACACAGAAAATGCTTCAGATTTGCAGGTGAGAGGACAATGCCTAAGAGCTTGAGAATTTTAAAATAGACTTTTATCTTAGAGTAAAACGGATTTAGAGGACTTTGGGATGAGACTATGAATTCAGTAGCTTCTCTGTATGTCGCTGCGTACCAAGCTACTAGTAATGAGCCGATTCCATCTCATGTTCCTCCAACGAGATGTCCATGGAATACATATCAAATGATCATTATTTTGAAGACGAATTGAAGCATACTTTGCGTCTTAGTTACCCTCTGTCTTGATCCAGACTCACAGACTCCAAAGCAACTTGCAATCCATGCAGTTTAAGTTATATTGCAACATTGCGAATGCCACCGAGGCTATGACTAGAATCAACTTCGAAACGAACTTCTAAAGAATATAAAATATTTTGCAAGCTCGAAATCTCTCTCCATCTCGAAAGCCCTATTGTAAGCCATCCATATTACGATCCTCGGATCATCGTCCCATATATATCAAACACTATCATCCAAACCCCGGCCTCCTCCCTTCTCCTCTTTCCCAAGCACACATCACAATCCCCTTCAAGTCAAATCAATAACATCTCCCCCTTCCCTCCTCCCCTTCACCCTCTTCAAATACCTCACAACACCCCCATAATCGCACGCCACAACCACCCCAAACGCCTCCCCCAACACCACCCTCAAAACCCTCCGATCCAACCCTCCAACCACCTTCCTCGCCTCCTTCCACCTAATCTCCCACTCCACCATCCTCCTATCCTCCCTCGTCATCCTCTTCGTCACAACAAGCGTATCCCCCCTCCTTCTATCCGTATTATGCGAACACCCCGTCCTAGTAAGCAGCTGATGCAAATGCGCTCTCCTGCCCGAGTCCACTGCAAAGTCCATGCTCTCTTTGTCCGGATCGGCGAGGAAGGCGTCCAGGCGTTTACAGTCGATGCAGCGAGGGGAGTCGCAGCCCTCGGGTCCACGGGAAAGGTTGCGTTTGGGGACGGGAGAGCGCTGGACGTACCGGGTTATGTATGCGGTGAGGACTGTGAAGAAGAGAGTGGCATAGAGGGGGTTGGCGGCGTCGGATTCGGGGGACAGCGCGTGGGGTTGAAGGAGGGTTAGGAGGGGAATGAAAAATGTCTGGAAGGCGATTGGCGGGCATGATGAGGTGTTGGAGGAGAGCCTGCGGAGAAGGAGGGTGAATTTGTCGGGGGAGATTGGTTGGAGGAGTTTGAGGAGGTCGGCGGTGTGGGGGGCGCTCATTAGGCATGTGACGGTGCTGTCGACTGCTTGAGAGCCGGGAGCTGGTCGTTTTGTCGTTGTTTGGCATTCGATGGTAAAGCTTGATAGGAGGTTCTCTACTAGCTTGCCTACCCCTTCGTCCGCCACGTTGAAATCGGCATTGGAACTCTTTGCGGCTTGGAGGAGCTCAACTGCGATGCCGATCAAGAATGCAGTATTTGTGGGATGAGCTTTGGCGATTTCCAGGCATCTATGTCATATGAGCGACGATCAGCTTTGCAGGAATTGCGATTGACTTACTCATGTACAGTCAAACACTGTGGATCACGGGTTACTAGGCGGACCAGAGAAACTCCATCAACACTGTTCGGGCTTGTGATGACTTGTAGCGCTTCTTTGCACGCGGACGCCATCCAGGTATGCATTTCTTCAACTCTGTTGGACTCTAAATCATCGAAACCTCGAGCAGCTTCTTCGAAGCCATGGGTGATTCGCCTAATCACCTGATATCGGGTGCGGAAAAGCGTGAACCTTCTTACCAATCTGTCGAGACTGAAAAATGCTGTCAGCGAATGGTGTGGCTGTATGTGTATAGGGAGATAGCGCACCTATCAATACCTGGCCCCAACCCCAATTTGTATATCGCGGCACCAATCGTGGTGTAGACCTCGCTCTTTTCCAGCGAGAGTGCGCTATTCTTCATGGTCGACTCTAGCAAATCTTGACTATGGAGAATGACGGAAGCTTCGATGATGGAATTCAGACTTGGTGATTCGAAGGCTGCCAGGAATGTGTTATCCGTGGACCATTTTGGCTGTTGCGATTTCGTTCTCTTCAGAACAGGACTTCGATTCAATGAGGAGCACAGGGCGAGAAGATCTTCTCTCGCGGAGTTATCTTCAGCATCTGCCTTCACGTTTTGTAAAAGGCGATTGACCCAGTCGTTGATTTTGACAGTCCCGTTGCGCAGGTTGTCGTCAAGGAACGCATGGCGTTTGGCAAGTGGCATCAAGATCATGACCTTTACTTGGCGGATCAGCGTGAGTATACAAGAGCAGGTCGATATTCAGACTCACTGTATCGTTATACCAGTGGGTAGCAGACACGCCCTCATTACCCGTATAGCCGGAGTAGTCTTCGCGATCGGGGTCTCTGTCAAAAACATCCTCCTGAACTATATCTCTCGCTTGAAGCTCTTGCTTAGCAAATATCAAGATGTTGCCATCAAGATCGACGATGCGCCTCAAAGACAGCGATTCTTCCATGACAGCATCGATCGGATGGAACTTCTTTGGCCTTGGTGGGTTGTCGTAACCGTACCCCCAGCCACCATAGTCGTTTTCATCCTATCCTCCTTCGCACTCACCCATTCTCTCAAACTCCATGGTCGCAAAATAAAGGCAAAAGCCGTGCTGAGCGCAAGCCTCTTGTAAATAGACCGCCTTCATTTTGTCATCCCCCTTGAGCGCCTGAAGACTAAGGCTCGCATCGGTATACATATGGTCGAGCACATACACAAATGCTTCAGCTCCATATCTGTCCCCGAGGCTGATGGTACGATTCCAGGAAGAAAAGATAGTGTCAAGTTCGTCCTTTTGCCTAAGTGCGAGTGAAGCGGTAAGCCTTGGTCCCCCGCTCAATCTGACAAGGTTGTATGTCAGCACTAAGCGATAGCCAGACGTGACAGGTTTGACTTCGTGAGTGACGTCGGCGTACCAGGTCAAATATGAGTGGAAGAAAGCTGGTGAATCAACTGCAAGGGTTCTCGATTGGCCGCGATGCGTCGCAAGTACCGCACCACCTTCATACTCCGAGGGCAAGGTGATGGCGAGTGTGCCGAACATGCCTGGTTCTTTTTCCGTGTCTTGATGCGGCTTGAACATTGCGCCCTCCTCGTAGAGGAGAAGCTTGTAGACATTGCTTCTCACAGCGGTCCCATGGGGCAGTCCAAGATTTTGTATCACCTCCTGCGTGACTTTTTCTATGATTGACGGCCAGTAAGGATGAGACAGTTGGAACTGATCCGGATTGAGCTCCCAAGTCTTCCGCACTCTCTCATCTACTAGAGTATTGTGACCCTGGCCAAATGGTGCTCTATGACATACCTCGATGATTTGCTTGGCTTGGTGTTCAATGAGGGGGAAAGCGATGCGACCGACGCCGTTGACCTTGAGGCCAGTAGCGACATGGCCTGCGATCCGCCCTGATGTCGCAAAGTCCCCATGGGTTTTGATCTTGGAGAAAAATTTCCTGAGGGCAAGTCGCGTTGAAGCCTCGTCAGGACTACGTTGTGAGGGGTTACTCCTACGTGGTATATCGAACGAATCAGTGTCACTATCATAGGCCAATCGTAGAGGCATTTGGTCTCGCCGGCCCACGGGCTCACGACCAATTGACGGATGATTGGGTGAAAATTTGACGGAAGAAAAAGCGCGTAAACAATTACGTAAGCAGACGCGAAAGTAACGCGCTAGAGATCCCATGATGTCACCACCCTCGGCTGCCATGAACAATAGGACTGCAATGCCTGTAAGATACTCCATTCGATCAGGATGCGCATAGAAATCTTGATAACTTGTGCTTGAGCTGCCTTTTCCGATTCGATCCTTGCAAAGATGGAATTGCTGTGTGAGCAAATCCTCTGGGAATATGAGTTTACGCATGCTTTACCCATTTAGTCAGATGGTCGTGAATCGGAGGTAGTGACTGAGACAGCAGGGAGCACGAATCTCTCAAGCCAAATCTTGTTCATCGATTATCTCTGCAGGGAAGCAGCCTTTAATCTTTGGAAACAAGAGAACTATGAAGTTCCAGCCGAGGCAGGAATGTTGTCTCGGAGCGGAAGGTGCAAGGTGCATAGAGACGAAATGCTATGGTGCTTCGATTTCAGGTGCCCGAGGAATGCCGAAGGTATGCTGGCCTGAGTGAACAAATTAGCCATTCATTAAAACAATAACGGTCGCCTCCCATACAATGGGTGCGTGAAAGCATATGTTGTTGAAGATGGAATCTGGTAAGATGGTGTAATCGTCTTGTATCTTACCCCATTATCCCAATTATATGTAGAGGCCAGGGAAGCGCAGGTCCTATCGAGTTATTGCCGTGAAGTCATTGTATTATATGGCAACCAGATGAGTAGACGAAAAGGGTGGGCAAGCCGGAGGCTGGTCTGGCAGACTCGAAGGCGCGGACTCAATGAAGGTCGTCACGATCTGATCATACACAGAGTTCTCTCTCCAACTAAATGCCTTCACACCATTGCCGCAAGATTTTTCCTAAATCTTGCTAATCCTATTGCCGTAATATTACTAAGTTCCTCTATGCTGACGTTAGTCACGCTGGACAGCTATCAAATCTATGCTCCTACCTCCTTCCGTGCCTTTGAAGGCAATGACCGACGCTCCAACCCCGGCCCCACCGTCGTGGTACAGTACGGCCGTGTTGTCCTCGCCGGGAGAGAAATCGAGTATTCGCGCGGAGTCTTCGTCCAACGTCAAGCAAGGCGTGTCTGGCTTATCATCTGGTACGTTCAGCTGCCTTCTTCGGACGATTGAGGGCATGGAATTTCAATCGCTACCTCTCGCAAAATGACGTCCTTTGAGGAACAACAGATCTAGCTTGACACTCCCAGGCCCAAGATCCCGACCGGCTAGTTGATGCCCGACTTCTTTGTCGATGGTGATGACATGCAAAGGGCCACCTTGTACGTCGCACCAAGTTCGCTCCGGTGGGGCGTTCTTAGTCAATTGTAATTCAGCAGTTGGTTGATGATAATGGCGTGATGAATCAGTAGACTTCGATAGTGATGGGCGTAGAAGCACGAGAGATTTCTGTTGTGGCCTGCACTGTGATAGGAATAATGGTCGCATCTTGATAATGGGTGATGAAGATGAAATCCACATTGCGGGACTTGGGCGCAGGGACGGAAAATAGTTTATCCGGATTGCCCGTCAAAATGTTATCCACATTCCTATTTTTCAACATCACGTCAAGGGTCTGTACATTGAGACCAGCCAGAGTTGAGGGTGCAATAAGGAGATGAACTCTGATAGTTGTCTACTTTTGGCTCATAGACTCCGGTCGTCAGTCCGTAGTGTAAAAGCACGATCGCCTTACTGGTCATTATCAGTGTTCGACGAATGCCAACGCCTTTAGCATCCACACGATGGCCTCAACCAAGGCAACTATCAGGTTCATTGAGCTACATCATGTGGCATATCTCAATGTGCGGGTCGAGAAAGCAGCCAGCAAAATGCTAAACCCGACACTCGTGCAGTCTGCCCTTGACTCGCCATCAAATCAAAATCGCTACGGCGGAGTCAAGGACCTGAGCCATTTAAGTGCAGCTTTGGGATATAAGCTGATCAAGAACCATGGATTCGCTAACGGAAATAAGCGGACTGCTGCCCTGGCTGTGCACCTGTTCCTTTTGCAGAACGGGAAGAGAGTGCAGAATAATCCTTTTGATGTGGAAGAAAACCTCGACATCAAGAATGCGCACGCTATGGTAGCCGAAGGAAACATGACTGAGGCAAAATTGGCCTCCGTTTATGGTATAGCATGGCAAAACGCCACAGAGGAGGACTATAAGGATGCAGCGAATCTAGGTCAAGGCGAGGTGGAGAAGGCAAGCGAAGGACGATCACCAGCCGAACAGTAACTCCCTTGTCTTTCACCTCGGGTTCGTGCGCCATCGAAAAGCAACAATGGGTGCTAATGAGGCAGACTTTCTGGTGATCAGCACGACATGGTTGGCCAGTAATGAAACTCATTCACTTCTTTGTCTCTAAGATCTATCAATCAGTCCTCAACACCCACACTACCTCGACTTCCGCTTCAGCTTTTGGATTACAAAGCTCAAAGAATCCATGAAATCCCCCTCTTTTCTATCACACAACCCTCGAAGCATCCGCTCAGGCGAGCCTCTCTCGTTCTCAATAAGTTTCCTCAGCGTCTCCAGCGCCGGCCTCAGCTCACGAGCGCGATCTTCGTTTGTCGTCAGCATATCACACTCCTCCTCAAATCGGATACACTCTAAAGTCTTCGGCATATTCTGCCGATCCCACATCGTCCCCCCATAGCACAACGAAGTCTTCAACGTAATTACAAAATGTGGAAGGCCTGGTTCCATGATGATCGTCCATCCGGGGCGCAGAAGGACGCATTGGGGTGAGCCTCCGACCCAGTACTGACCACCCGTCTCCTCGCCTTCTCTGCCACGTGCGCCGAAGGCCGCTTTTTCCTCGGCGGTGAGGTTGGGCCAGAAGAACCAGGCTTTGAGACCGGTTACGACTGTGAGGTAGTTGGTGAGGCCGTGCCGGTCGTGATGGGTCATAGAGATGGCGTCTGTTTCGCCGAAGAGGGTGAACGTTCGATTGCCGCTGAGATCCAAAGGTGGCGACCTTTTTCCTAAATGGTCTTTGTGCTTTTGATTGATCGTGTGAAGGAGGTTGAAACGCTTATTTGCTCTCAGGCACGGAGGCAAGCCCATTCCCTCCGAATTCTGAAGATCAAGGAGATTTATCGGCGGGGTGAAAGGTGCATTGTTATCGGTTGCCGCGCGCAGATTGTGTTCTTCGCCGCGGCGTCTATGATGGCTCAAGATTTGTTCCGTGGTATACAGCCTACCTGCGCCGTCCGTCCCTGCATAATCCGTGACTGCTACATTCTGGAGGTCGAGCTCTTTCCGCTCTTGAAGAAACGCCTCGTTTGACCTAATGGCGAAGTCTTGAAGCACAGTCTCATCACATACGACAGTCATAGCAATCATATCATCGAGCCGCCGAAAGTGTGCTGCTGCATCCGCGTGACTGGCGAAGAAGAGACAATCATCTCCCGGATCCTCTGGTGAACGTATGATCAACTTTTCGCCAAGCTCGACAGCTTTACTACTCGCAAGATCGAAATATGTCTGGAAGTTGTCAGGATCTTTTGGTAGACGCCTTTGGGCATTAGATATGAAGGCCGTCAAGAGTCGTCTTTCCTCTACCGCAATTGCTACCTCCTCATCTTGGGCTCGTGTCTCCGGCTGGGTGTCTAAAATACTGGTCGGATCCTCACAGACGCGAGCCAGATCAATGGCTTGAGCTTGGAGGCTCTTCTCAATACTACTCTCACCGACATCGACAGTCCATCTCCGATCCTTCGCGACGTCAGCTTTCTTCACGGAGACTACTTCGAATGTCGGACCCATATTTACCGATTGAAAAAAATTTCCTGGATGAATCAGATACTCTACGTCTTTGATGGCCTTCAATCGCGCTGAAGGACGATATACTTCAACCGCATTACACCACTTCACATTCTGTATCATATTCGGAATCATTACGCCCACGATGGAGTCAAGATACGATATTCGCCATATCTCCTGTCTTCCGCTATCCAGTCGATCGAAAACGCCTTTGAGTTCAAGGCTTGACAGTTGTGACAGATTTCCTTTCAATATCATGAACGCCAAATGCAAAGCGGGTCTGCTCGTACTACAACGCCTTTTGTGACTGCGAGAGCTATTTTGTGGCCTCTTATACACTCTAGTCACGCCGTTAAATGAAGAAGATCTCTTACGGGGCTCCACGACAAGGTGCGGCAGCCCGTCGATGGCTGTGTTTGGTGCTATTCCATGAATTTCACCACTATTCATCTGAATACGCTTTTCCAGGGGTCCTTTAAAGGGCATGTCCCAATGTCTTTCTTTCACAAAGGATGATAGCATATGTGCATTCAAGAAACAGGACAGATCCGGTAGGTCTAGTTGATTCTGTGATTTATACATGTTTCTGGCCACGGAATGAATGAGCCACGAAAATCTTTGATTCAGCACTCCGTCTACACTCGCCGGCAAGTAAATTGAAGGAAAGAAAAAATCTTTGTCGGTGGAAATGAACAAACAAATCTCGGCTCACTGCGTGTTTTCCGGATCGAAGTGAATAAAGAAAATAACAAATAACATATGTCTGCAACCGTACGCCAAGGCTCTGGACGCCCTTTAGCCTCTGCATTTACAATACCTCGCTGATGTGAGGAAATATGAATACCACATGAGGGAAATGCATCTATCCATTCTCTCACACCCTTCAAGTTCTCTGTGTGAATAACCTCAACGAAGATTATTGGCCGGCGGCGAAATTACCGCGGAGACAATGATTGGTCTCCATGCACCGCTCTCCCTTCATCCAAGCCTCTCTCTTCTTCCTCCTCTCCACCCCACTCCCGAATGCTGACTCACTCTCATCATCCATACCAAGACCCATCGATCAACATCGCCGCCACCTCCAGAACTACCCACATCCTCGACCCTGCCCGGCTCAGCGTCAGAACAAATCTTTTCTTGCTCCCCTAGTCTTCACGCCGTCAGCACACTTAGCATCTCCATCTCCTTGTGGTCGTACGATATCGTTCTTACTCACTTCAGCTTAAAACTACTACATTATTACAAAGCCGCCGTGCACTAGAGTCAAGGCAGTCGGTTCCTGGGTGCAAGCAAGAAGCGCGCTAATAGTTTAGCGAGGTGAAACTGTCGATATCAGAGCTCATGTGTGCTTTAGAACGTCCGTTCTAAGCATTCATGCCGCATTGAGTAAGCGAAGAAATGTGGTAAGGCGAAGGATGAGATGGATGCATAGGAGATTAAGTGATGAGTTCCATCGACTTGTGGATTTTTGGCAAAAGTCAATCAGGGAAGAGAAGGGAGGGGAGGGGCGGGTTGTCGTGCCACTTACCCATGATTGTTTGCCCGTTCAATCCTGTCCACCAAGCTCAGGAGAATTGAAAAGCAGGGTTGGCTGTGAAGGTCTGTCATTTGTTTGATGTTCCAACCAGCAGAAGGAATTCTTTGTCAAAGTCTGGAGCTTGCTGTAGGATCCGATACATTATTTGGTCATGTCCCTAAGATATCCACCACCATTGAAACACGCATGGTCTAATACTATGGGCGCAAGGGGGTAAGGAACGCCGTTAATTATAGATGTGTGCGAGTATCGTTGCGCTGTCTATTGAGAAAGTCAAAGGTACATGCTGGAGCATTACCGGAAGGGTGTCCATGCGCTCCATATGTACGCTTTGCGGTGAACCTTTCATCAATTCTTAGACCGCGACGACCATTTTCTGCTGCTATGAATTGAGAATTGCAAGGAGACAGATCAAACATTCACATATACTGAAACTCGCATTTCACTCAACTCCATGCATGTGTGACTACAGGGTCACAACGCACGCTACCCATCGAAATCCCTTCCATCCCTCGCAGCGTAGATAGTCCTTCCGCTTGCTTACCCAATTATCCCTTCCCTCTCATATCCAATGTTCTCCTGGCAGCATTCCACGAATAGCAATTACGCCTCCATAGACCCATTTGGAAATCGGCGTCACCTATGCGGCATTCTACCTATAATTCACACGGTTTCGAAGGTGTATATTCCAGATGTGTCTCAGCAACATGCCCTTTTCGATTGAAGTCTGGGGTGTTCGAAAGCCAAGTGCTACCAGAGCTGCATTCCACTCAAAGGAAGCCCAGCTCCACGAGACCTCTCCTGTTACAATGTACGAATCGAGGCCGACAATGCCGAGCATCGCAGTCTATTTCCCGATATGTCGTGACCATGGGTCTCGACGGCGTTACTGATGTCGTCCCCGTGGTCCTCTGAAGGGTTGGCGCGCATCTCGAGCTGGTGCGCGGCCATGAGTCTGACCTGTGGCTTGTCTATTCTGGGGTTGAGCCGGGGTCTCTGGTAAGCGCCGGTCACGATTTCCAGCCATATTGCGCCCATAAGTAGTATTAGTATTGCGTGGTTCTCGGCGAGCGAATGGGTTCCCTCGATTGGGATTGTTTTCCCACAACCCTCGGTTTCTCCTGGCACCATAGCCATCTTCATCTGTCCTCTGTTTCCAGGTCTCATCGAAAGCATCGTCACGGAGGCCAGGGGCGGGTTGATGAGTTCGTTCTCGCTCTGATCTTGCGTTCTCCATCTCGGCTCTGAGTTGGACATTTCGTTCGTGGTCTTCGGCAGGAGTATTCGCTGAGAAAGCTCCCCATGCTCTGGTCCCTGGTAGGGAAAATGTTAGCCTCGCAGCCATTCTTGGGATCTTGCGACTTACCCTTTCCCCTACGGTCGCCGTCATTGTCCCTCCCCGGATGTTGAGAAGGTGTCATAATGGCTCCATCATTAGCCTTTTCCTCTTCCTCTTGAGGATGCGTCATATGTTCGTTGACTCCAGCATTGTTATCTTCTCTCCCATGCCGTACTACGGCTTCATCAATCTGTGGGTCATGTTGACCTCCTTGGGCTGGACTTGCAGTGTGTAATTTTTGCAGTTCTTGTGCGCCACCAGCTTCTCCCTCTCTTTCATGAAGAACTGTCACATCTTCATTATCCCAAGCTTTACTTTCTCCTCCTTCTCCTCCTTCTCCTCCTTCTCCTTCTTCTCCTCCTTCTCCTTCTCCCCCTCCCCCTTCTCCTCCTTCTCCTCCTTCTCCTCCCTCACGCTGGACCGCAACATCACGGGCGTGTAGGTCATTTGGGCCTCGTTGTGACGAAATTGGGTTGTCAATTGTTTGCTGATCCAATTTTTCACTACTGTCCTTTTCCTTTTCCTCATGAAGAATCTCTCCATCTTTTTTGTCCATAACTTTTTCCTCCTCTTCTTCGTGCTGTACCGCGGCACCACCGGCGTGTAAATCCTGTAAATCTCCTGGAGGCGGACTTGCAGAATGTGCTCTTTCCAGTACTTCCCGCGCATCCAGAAGCCGAGTGCTCGAATCTTTCGCATAGTTCACGGTCCTGAGAAGACTTTGCTGCAAAGCGAGCCTTTTTTCCAAGGCGGCGACTTTCCGTTCAGCTTCCCTGATGGCCCTTTCCCGCATTAATCGTAATGCAGCACTCACTGCTTCGTAATCACGGAATCGGCTATTTGCAGTCCCCAACATCTTGTGCCATGCAATGCGCAATTTGTACCGACTATTTTCCGACAAGGTCCTTCTTGCATGGTCGTCCACCATCGTACTAGTGTCAAGAAGTTGATCTATCGAGCATCCGTCAGTAAGGCTTCTCATTCTACTCATTGACCTTACTTACCTTGCGCTATCAAGAGATTCTGCGTGCGGTAGGTTGACAGCACGCTGGGCCGGCGTCGCCGCTCTTGCCATTCTTCGACATATAAAGCATGCACATCAAAGGAATCGAAGGCTTGGAAAGCTGCGAAAGTGCTGATCAGAAGCCAAGTCTGGAATTGCCTCATCGACTGGCGTGAGAACAATGCAGCGAGGTGCTGAATAGCACTAGATGCGATCCTTTGCACGACCATGGAGAAGTATTCCCGAAGGCTCAATCCAGACTGCTCTGCTCGAGGATCGTTGGCCTGCGTGTCTGACACGAATGACCATGCAATGGCTGCATTCGATTCGTTGAAGCCAAGGACGTTATTTTGTCCATCGTAAAAGACAAGTCCCTTTGTTTCTTCAATGCTGTTTCTAAGCTCACTAGATTCGTGGCTCGGAACGTTGATGGAGATATTGAGATCTACGACGTCGTGGTCAGGAATTACATGCGTATTGAACGAAGCCTCGCCGAAAGCTTTATCAAAAACGACGGCCTCGGGAAGTTTGACTTCGTACCCAGGGACAGGGAGGTACCCTTCGTAGGCACCCACAACCGCTAGCGCTCCTATCGCTGCAGGAGCACCAATGCGAAGACATATCATCACATAGGGCAAGACCCTGAGTAAGACCCCGAGAAGCGGCATTATGGGATGATGATTGAATGAATGGATAGCACCGCTGAGTTTTGATGCCTTGCAATGCAGGTCAATAGTGCTGGAGCTGAATGATGAAGTGTTGTGACCTGGTATTGAGATGAAGATCTGATAATGAGTAGTAGAAAGGTATCGTTGTAGGATGAAAGGAGCTTTCGGTAGGGGGGCAGGAGGGATTATATACCCGTCAGACAACTGGATTGTGAAGCTGCCTCCTGTGAAGTGTTGGGTTTATCGTCGGCAGTGTAAAGGCAACATGCTTTTCGCTGAACGTGACTTCTCGGCTCGCGTGTAAGGTGTCAAACACTCTCCAGTGGAACCAGTGTACACATCACGGTGGGTGGTGGCAACAAATCCTGTCTGGAAGGAGATAGATGTGTAACATACTTTACACGTTGCATATCGCAATTACCAGAGTACGGTCCTGCTGAATTCATTACTTGATTCGTCGCGGTGATATGTAGCATTAGCGTCAGGATTAACTAGAACGCATCGCAAAACACGTCTCCAGCCTTCTGTATATGGTGCAGCCGGCGAGGTGGCAAGGTTGGAGCTCGGACCTTCCAACACCTTTGCTCAGGGGCAATGATACAGGAGCCTAAAGGAAGAAATCTGTAAATTGGTACCAATGCTATTGCACGTTCATCGTCCCTCAGCTTATGGTTTAGTGTTTCCAATGACATTTTCTCATGTAGGAGAAGCACTCAAGCAACGGCACTACTGCAGAGGCGCAAGTCAGTCGATATTGCACAGTTGACAAGCCTGATCTCAAATCAGCAGCGAATCATGATCTTTGAGCTCTTGAGACTCTTTAGCCACGAACTCGGTAGAATTTTTCGCAACGCTTCCCCTCCACCATCCCGTCTTCAGTGCATATTCTCACCTCATCATCTTTTTCCATTGAATTGTTCTATCTTTCATGTCATTCCAGCCAGCCTCGCCCCAGTCCTCTCAAGAAGTAAATGTCCAAGTCCCGGCCATCGTGATCAACCTGCCTTCGTGTCCTTGCAGCTGTCGAATTCTTTGCCTGCGAAGAGGAGTCGCCCAAGCCCCCAAGACTCGGAGATATGATATTTAACAATCTTTCTGCGTCCGAAGCTTCCAATGAAACCCTCCCCACTTTCAGCCCTTTGCAGTGTCGACCCCAGGGCGTAATCCCTGGCTCACGTGGACAATCGCATGCCACATAAGCAGCCAGACAGTCCAGATGTCATCGAAGAAAATACTGGCTGATGACACGATCAGGTACGGGCTGAAGATCGCCGCCACTAACACTGCTGAGGTCAGGCATCGTAGTGTTTGGCGTGTGGCTTGTTTGGCGTGAGGAGAAGACTTCTGTTGTGGTGAGGTTTGACGGAGGGGAGGAGGGAAAGCAAGCGATTTGCCAAGTACGAAGGATATTGAACGGCACTTGCAGGAGAGGGGGTAGTGATGTTACTGGATGATATCGTCGATGTCAAAAATCAAAGGCTGGCGGGGCTTGCGGGCGAGGGAGGATGGTTATGGACGCTAGACGGAGCGGATCAGCTTTGATCCGGGGATACCCCTCCTGCTAATTCGTCGCAATTCTCCACATCAATGACGGGGCCCCCATTGTCGTCTTCTGCATTTCTGGCATCTTCTATTTCATTGTTCATCAAATATTGCAATGGAGATTCAGAATATTGCACGACTGCGAATCATGCGAGACCAATGATAGCCCAGCGTCAACAATCATCCCCTCCCTTCTCACCTAATCGCGACCTCCAGAGACCCCAGCCTAACAGATGACGCTCGACAACATTCTCCAATACATGATGAGGCAAGAAGAAAAGAGAAGTCAACTATCACGGGACAACAGCAATGATCACAATGCAATGCGCGTGAGGAAATGGCTCTGGCTTGCTCGAGGTGGCAGTCAGCTACCAACTACCCACCCAAAAGATTGAAAAGACGCGATCGGTTCTAGAACGGTGGAGTTCCTCTCGAACTTGGGCGAAAGCACCCTTCATCCTATCCTACAATGTCTCAATGACACGTCTGCGGGAAACCCCAATCCAGTTGAGAATGAATTCGTGAGGAGAGGAGGAGGAAGCCTACAAGGGGTAACATATACATCGTCGCTGCAGATAAGCCTTGCTCGACAGTAAGAGGAGAGGAGAGTGACGATGGGGTCGCGGGAGAGGAGAAGATGCAGGCTTTGGGGGAAGGGGATGGTCGGGGGCGGGGTGCGGACGGTCAGGGATGCAGTGGTCGAGACGGAGGGGTGCGGGAAGATGTTGAAGACAGAAGGAGGGACATGGGGTATTAAGAGTATGATCGGATGGGCTGGGTTGAGGTGGGATGCCGTGGTATGGGGGGGCTGGAGGTCGGAAGGAGCTACCACAGTGGAGAGATATGACGAGGTGCGGTGAGATGCGGAGAGACATTGAAGATTGAATGGTGATAGGGCGAAGAGGGGCACGGGAAGAAGACTGTGAGCTTGCAAGGGGAAAGAGGTTGAGGGGGTGGAAAGAGGCGGAGCAAGTTACGGGGAGGAAACATAACGAAGAACTAAATTACTTGTCACAATTTGACTGAAGTTGATGGAGCCATGACAGCGTATGTCCACATAAATATCAGCGACAAGATCACATTCTCCATCATCCCGCTGAAAGGCGGCTTACCGACAGCGTACGTTATGGTCATCCGGCGGAACCGGGCAGAAGAATCATGAACTTCTGAGAAACGAAAGTGATGCGGTACAGAGTCTCGTACGCTTGTGTGATCGACTATACCAAATTTCCACTAAGACAGTGTCACCTTCAGAGATAGCACCTTGCGGCTACAACGCCTCTTACAGGACCAAAGGGGCCCATGCAACGCGGTAGTGCGTTGAACGCAGAGTCATGCTTCTTGCTATCGATGCATACGATGAAGAGCCCATCAAGAGGTTAGCTAGGTCTCACATCCAATCAAGGAAGACCCTAGAAGAGATCCTCGGAAGGATCTCAGGAATGACACCAGGCAATGAGATCGTTCTGCATTTGATCATCACGTGGCATGGCACTCACCACTTTTACGACAGATCAATTAGGCTATTACGGTCTTTTCGCAGGCACATATCTCAGCGCAACCGTCTGAATGCTTGTAGTATTGATTGTGGGTTTACATTAATGGCGCTCTTCACAGATCTCGTTCGTTCACAGTCGCTCGAAAAGCGAGGATACTCGATCAAGGAATTCAGTGAGGGCAAGACGGAGGACATTACGAGGCGATTTCAAGCTTCATTTTCCAGGGAATGTATCAACAAGCGAAATACTTATGATGGGACCAGTCGAAACGACAGTCATTTGGGACTTTTCCCACGCTTTTCAAACCCCCGATTATTCTTCTGATGGCCATCCTTCCAGAATGTCTGGTCTTTCGCCCACTACTCGTACGCTCTAAATCATTATGTTGTTCGTCCGCTCCAACGCAATTCGGTTTCGCAAGACACCAATCAAAGATCCATCACTCCCAAAATCATTTCAAACCAACACTTCTCCCTCCCAAGGAACCGAATAACCAAGCCGTTCACTCCTGAACAATGCCGCCCATTCACACCCCAACTGCGTGAAATGGACCCAACAAAGCATGTGAATCTCCTTGGAAGCCCCGTGTCAAGCAGTGTCGGTAGTGGTTGTGTCACTCAACTGTTCGTGAACAAGGCTATTGTCCTTAGAAAGCTTAGAAAATGTATTGTTTAGAAGTGTATATTTCACGCCGGAAGTTGACGTGAAGAACAGAAACAATCAACAAGAACAATGAGCAAGGCTCAAGTTGCATAAGTACGTCTTTCTGCCTTAGTTATTGCTTCTTACCAGGCTCTTGCACTCTCTCAGACCTTGATTACTCACTTTCCAAAGCTTCTCCAAGACTCAAAGAGTTAGCATCAATCTAACTGCTACGATGCCTCGAACGACCCGAAATTCAACAGGTGGTCGCGAAACCCACCGTCAAGCACCATATCCTCCACGAACCGGTAAAAAAGCCGGAGCAGCGCCCACAGCCCCTACCGAACAGGCCGAAGACAACTGTCCAATCTGTCAAGTAACATACCACACGGGAGAAGAACCCGAAACGCCCATCCGTCTCACCCATTGCGGTCATGAGATGGGTCTACTTTGCGCCGCAAAATGGCTCCTAATCCCATCTCGCGATCATGGATGCCCTGTCTGCCGCCATCAGCCCTTCGCTCCCCGCGTGCCCCAAGATCGCCCGCTTACGAACGAAGAGCTGTTTGACCTCGTGGATGGATCTGATGCTGGTCTAGAACTACCTCTTGGTACTGCTGAGCAGGAAATTGGAAGCCTCGTCATGGAAATCTCACAAGCTTTAGCAGACGTTATGGGAGTGCCTGCGGCTCAACGTCGAGCTGGACACAATAATAACAACAACAACCAAGGCGCAGCGAATCAGGGTCCGCCATGCGCGGTCCAGTAGTCGTTCTAACACCCAGCACAAATACCTGAGTCTAGTTTGCAGGCGTTATCTAGTTTTGCTTAGCATGCATTTCTTTGTGAAGATTGAGGATAGGGAGGCAAGGAAGAATTGCTTGAATTCAGATTGGTTGTAGACTGTTGGTAGACACATACAAGACGACTTTCCCTCTAAATCGCCTGTTCTGAAGTGTCCCTTTGTCTAGTACGCGACTGAGTTTCGGAGTAAGGATTTTCGCTGGCCCCCTCAGAGCTATGATTGGACCATGTCGAGTGATTCGAGAACAAGACGGTCAGGCGAGGGAGTGGATCTGTATCCTGATATTACGGTGGAGGATGGTGGGGGTTGAGTTCGCTGCCGGTGTATGTTGTTTTACTCTAGGTGGTGGTGAGAGGAGAAGGATAAACGGGGGAGAAGTGGGGAAAGTCATCAATTTTGCAGGAGCAGCTGGGAGGGGACTTGGGGAGATAGGAATGCTATGGTTGTGAGGGAAAGATTAGCTCAGGTACCCGAGGTGGAGGCCGTCATTTATGAGGGGAGGGAGCTCTACCCAATCGTCGGTCGAATGCACTCGTCTGGCAGTCTACGTTTGACAGTCCACGTTTGGTCCAGTGCAGCGTGAACTGAGTGGCTGCAGACCAGCTCCAAGGGGACTCGCTAAAGTCGATGGGGGTGATGCCGTTCTTTCCTACGCTTGAATGTAATGCACTTACACTTGTAACCGAGAGAATGCTAGAGCAGGTCACTTTTTTTATACACTTGGCTAGCATTGTGAGCCTATTTTGCGCACATCATAGCCGTGTCGCTTTACTTGTCGTATATACTCGTCTCAAATAGTGCTACATCAATGCCACAGAATTATGAAACTGAGGGTTATACTCAGACCTGCTGGTCTGGCACTTGTCAATCTATCACTACTTGGAGCGGAAACGTGAGACAATTTGTCTGGAGACACGTGCAGTAATATCAAAAATCACGAAGGTAAGGGATAAGATCTCTTTCCTCCTCTTTACCTTACTGTTCACGACGTTCACCATTACTCAAAAGAACACACACGGCCCTTGTTGAATCTAGTATTACGAGACTTTTAGAGGTATTGGCCTTTTAGCCCGCGAAAATGTCTCGAAGAGCTTCTGTGTTGCTTGATACACGGAGTATACGAAGGAGCGATCTGGCAGTACGGGTGCTAAAAGCTACGTAATATCTGTCGATTTCCACCAGTGACTAAGAGCAAGGCTAGTGTATTGTCGTTACGATCGCGTAAACGTTTGGAGGTACTTGCCCAAAGAATCTTGCAATGTTCTGGAATCGCTGACATTTTTGCTGCTGAAAGCAACCCTCTTCTGCACGAACAACATTTTGAAACAATATGCTTGAGCCGGAACACCTGGCACTTCGCTCGCACATAAGAATTGTATTGGTGTAAAGTCGTTGGGATTACTTCTCCCCCAAATAGGTGAAATTGAAGCGAGAGCGACGACCAAAAAGAAGGATGCGAAAAATTCACAATGAAGAGGATATTCCAAGTATAGAGATATAAGTTCTACTTACAACCTTGTAGCAAGGAATGAATGAAGAAGACGGGGGTCAAAGAAATGGATTAAGCTAAAGAAGGGGATGATGAAGACATAAATATTGTCCGCAATGTACATTTTGCGAATGCCATCTCTTCAACCTCATTCCCCTCAGTCTGCAAAAACACAGTCCATCCAAATAGCATGAAAGTTCTCGGCGTTGTCCCCATGAGCAGCAGCGATATTCTCGAAGAACCATTGCTTGAGGTAGCGCCGCTGACTCTCCGTGTCATTAGGACCTAGACTTTCGACTTCATCGGCATCACCATCATCTGCATCACCATCATCGGCATCAACATCATCGGCCTCACTATCTCCATATGTCCAACCCTGCATCTCCTCAGCTAACTTCATTGTCTGTATGTCCAGCACAAGTAATCCATCGGTATGATTGCGTAAAGCGCCGAATTCTCTATTGGCGACAGCGATAGCATGATCAGCCCTATTTACTGAAGCGGCAGTTTCTCTACACTGACTCGCTTTCTCGCGCAACTGCTTCGCCCGCTCCGTATCCTTTTCTTTCGTTGGTATATCGTGGGCGTCACGGGCGATTTGGTTACATGGGGTAAGTTCCTGTAAGAAGGGCGCGCGATGAACTGCGCATTCACGTGCTAAGTCTATGTAGCTGGACCCGAGTAGTACCGCGCTCTGTCGGACTTGAACTGTCTTCGATGTTGTGGTCAGAATCATGTTGATGGTTGTATTAGGACTTGAGTCGTTATGGTGTAGGAATGCAGGGGGTAAGGATGAGATGATGTGGCTATTTAGCGCCAAGGACGAAGCTTTGAATGAGGCCAGTCGGACGGCGGTCTTATCGCGTGTGCTCTGGTATGTACATCCAGCGAAATGGTTCAGGAGCTCTGGATTACTGGCATCATATGGCTGCATTCCTGTGGTATCTAGATGAAGTATTGCCTCTGCTGCTGGGTCAAATTTATTCCTGAGAGAGATATCCGGGTACATTAAGACGTCGAAGGCCACCAATGCCACGACTAATGGAATGGCCCACCAGAGGCAGCAAATAAACCACCTATATTTATCAGAAGCATAGCATAAGAATTGGAGGTGAGGACATACCTAGGTAGGAGTGACGGGGATCCAGTGCTTGACGTGTTATTTGGATGTTGATTACTATGAAGCTCTCGTTTGCCTGCAGAAGCTGCTACTGTAGTGTCAGCTGATGATTTCACCTCTACTCGCAGGTGTACTTACTTTGATTATCTATCGACTCCGACATCTGCTTCTTCAGGTAACCTTGACTAGGGTTTTTTGCTGATGGAGTGTTTGTACTGCATGATCCAAGATTGTTGATGTTGGCCATTGCTGCTCTAGAGAATTCAAACACTGGCGATGATATGAGCGCTCTCTATCGCCAAGTATTTTCCAAAGTGAAAGCCTTGATTTCCTGCTCCCGGGTTAACAGCTGAGGCAAATGATCGCGTTGTAGCAATGTAATGGGCTTGCAACTCTCAGCTTTTTATGTCGGTACCCTACCATTACACAAGAACACGTGTAGTAAATACACGTGTCGTAAACGTGTTATCACGTCTGGGATTGTTGCCATATTCGTGATACCAACATGTGTTGTTGATATCTACGCGTGACGTATGCTAAGCGTACAAGAATTATGTCTAGAAGTCGTGCAGGCTCCCCGTTGATAGATTGTCCCCACAAATCACATGCATGAGTGTGTACATAGGTCTATTGCTTGCTATGCACAGGCAGACTTAGAATCCAATATCCATAGGAGGATGTGAGGCCCTAGTCTGCCAGGAGACACAAAGATGCACACATTATCCATAAGCGTCTATAGACCTTGCAATGGGTGTGACCTCAGTATTGTTTCATCGGTTAGACACCTCCACAATCATTCTTTTTACGTCCCATATCTCTGAACTAACGCTAGAAGATTCGCAAGCTGAGCTCATAACATTATCCAGGCTCCAGAATACACTAATCTCCTTATCAACGATATAAAGTTATGATCATAGATAATGGTACGAGTATCCGCTGGCAGTGATGTAGATTTGAGTACTAAGCTTGGCCACAAAAACTGAAACAGGTGAATGCGAACGAGGAATCAAAAGGTAAACGTCGGGGAATTGCTAATTCAATTGGAATGGGGCAGGTGACATTGGCGTCCAAGAGCTCACTCTCTTGTCTGAGGGCCGATAGCTTCATGACCCCTCCCCTGCTCCTGTTTCGTACAAAATAGACCATCACATGATTACCACTTTCTAAAGCAATCCACTCAAGCCTGCGCCATTCTGTTCACCTTCCACATCCTGCTGCTCTTTCATCATCTCTCGACGACAACCTCAAAGAATTTGCGACATATATGAAATGATCCGTTGAGGGGCAAAAGCTGCCAACACTTTTGCCATATCCAAATCTACCGCTGGATTCAAATGTCACATTTTTCAAGGCCGGGGATGGCGCAAGGAGAATTAGCACTTAACCTGTTATGAGGTCTAGCTTGCATATTTGACAGCCAAGAAGCCGTGGGCGAGACATGTAGCTAAGGACGCATGATTGACTTAGCCCCCAGGCCGTCCAGTGGGTTGTTTTCAGAGGTCGGTGCGATCGAGGTGCCGTGGCCAATCGGTGCATTTTCTTTCGCTGCTCTCATTTGCCGTGACCTGACATGCAGGACAGAAGTGCAACGCTATTCTCCTTCCAGCTTTCACAATCTCCAGCGTTGAAACCTTTGCCCATTCTACCACATTTCTTGACCTTGCTTTGCTGTTCCCTGCATCACAAGCACCGGAGTGAGCGGCTAGACTGATTCTATCTTTCACAGGGTCCAGCATCGAAGTGCTGACGGTTCCATCAAGAATTTGACCAGGTTGTCTGGGATCGACCCTTATCAAAGGCCGAAGTGCCCCACCATCCGGAGTTGCGAAGCCAGCGCTTTGCCTCTTCCATCATTTCCAATGTCTAGCTTCGAAGCTCTAACGATTCTGTCACATTTTTGCTATGTACCCAAGGACCAAGCTTATGCATCATGCATGCAGTCCCACCATCTCTGCAGTACGTCAACAGACCATAGCTATTCCCCTTCCATCATTTTCCAAGTCTAGATTCGAAGTTCTGACGACTGTCATATTTTTGCCATGTCGTCGGCGCATGTATTGTGCATCATTCATCATTCATCATGCAAAGTCCCACCAGCTCGCATTCGCGAGATCAGCGCCGTCCCTCTTCCATCATCCTTCAACCCCAATTTCGGCGATTCTCTTTGTCAGGTGGTCAAAGCGCGGAAGGCCTCAGCAGCTTCCTTGTCCCATTACATTGAAGTCGACGCCATTCCCCTTCCGTAATTCATAAAGTCCAGCGTCAAAATGCTAACGCTTCCATCACACTCCTGCACTGAGCTGGCATCATTTGTGCATTTCCCAACCGCCGTGATTCTCGAGAGATTGCAGGCGCTAAGGAAGTGGGGTTCGCCGCGTCGCTCTTCGACTCCAACAACAGCCTCACCTGTTCCATGACCGCACCTGCCTTCCTCCTCAGCTTCCTACCATAGGCTACTGCGCTTGCTGCTACTCCTCTAAATCCCGAGGTGTTCCCATTGTAGTGGTGAAAACGGTGGCCTCTTTTTTGATGGGCTTTCGCCCATGTCGCTTAGCGGTACCGAAGGTTAAGAGGAGCACATCGAAGCGAGTGGTAATGAAAGCAGCCTTCGTCTTTGTGGGTGAGAAAACATGGTGGACCATTTCCAAAGCGTGAGTGTGGGACTCCCATGGTCAAACGATATTCGTCATCACTAGATACAACCAAGAAGTCCTTGATTTGAGGGAAACGTGGGAACGCTGCCGCAGCTTCCGGGTAGGAAAGACATCCCTAGATTCGATGACTGAACATCGATTTGGCCGCAGCCATGTTAGTTGGAGTTAAGTCTGTAAAACAAGAAAAACAGGTCTCCGAGAGGGAGGTACCAGATGTGACAGATACGCAAGAGCCCCAAGAATTTGAGGATAAGAATAGCGAGCATTTGTGGGTGACCGTGGATTGTAGTGTGGATATACTATAGAGTGGCGCAGAAACAACTCAATAGTATCACGAATATGGGTAAGTGAGGCTCCTTTGGGTGTGTAGTCAAGCATTCAGAAACACGTGGATAATAACAAAGAGAGACTCTTGACTTTCGATGTTGGAACTGTTTCTTTTCTCGAACTCGATAGCAAGTATCCAGCAGAAGGCAACGGCGTCGCAATCCATGTTTGGGGGGGACATCCACATTAAACACCAAAGACAGTGCTGTTGCTAGTTCACATACTGTAGGCGGCTACTATCGAACGATAGTTGCTCATTTGTCGACCTGACCAAGGCGTAACCCATTGCAGTGACACGACAGCGTGATCAATAATCTGGATAATCATAGGTCTCTTGTCCAGATTGAAACACTCGTACGCTACGACCGTAGGCTTCGGCGACGAGATCGTAAGGACAAAAGTTACCTGGCAACTGTTCCTTTAACGAAGCTCTGAGAGTCAAATCTAGTGCATTTTTCTGTGACTACGCCACTCACCCTCGAAAAGCTGTACCGGAGTGATCGGAGGCAAGTATTGTAGAGTTTTCCTCGTTTGGTAGATGGTGCGGCGTGATATTGTGAAGAAGAGGCCCTTGGTCTGCTTCTTCGAGCATCCAGTATTCGTTTGCTGTCGTGTCGACTACAAGGGCTGAACGTGACTGAAACGAGCCCTCAAATCGCTTTCCCATGTTTCTCATCGTCTCTTCCACATGCACAGTCTATTGAGTGGTCCTCCAATCACTTCCCTCCTGCCCGCCCTATCCCAAGAGCCTCTTCTCCACGGTCCTTTCCCCTGCCGGCATCCGGTCTATAACCAGTTTACCGACCCTGTCCCAGCGTATCCTCCTCTTTTCGACGCAGATGTTCTTGCTCTACAGACTCTCTGTTTCTCTTGATAATTACTTCACTTTTCCTTAGCCAATCACTGCCTGATTCTTCACCACCTTCTCAACATTGCGCATAATCGACTGGTCTCCCGGGTCGATTTGTTCCGCCACCTGAGAAATTGTAGGCTTCTTTCATGACGCAAATGCTTGTGTGCCCTTTGACCCTATGGTTTGGGCTGTTCTTAGAGAAACGGCGGGAAAGAGCAGCGAGAAGGGTTGTGAGAGGAAGGAGGCGAGTAAGATGACGGCGGATGTTTCAGAGGAGGTGATACCGATGATGACGATTGAGCCAAATGGTGGTGATGGGGCAGAGTAGAATGCTCATGGAAATAGGTGGCACAGTGGGATTGCGCTATCAGATTCTTGCCGCCTGCTTTGCCATTCGCATTTGGAATTCTCCAGTGCAGAAGTACCTATTGCGCGTTTTCGAGGCCGAAACTGGGCCCAGCGGACAGTGAGAGCTGGAACTGCTGAAGACTTGGTTCGTTGACTCCACATTCTTGAGCAGGCAACGTTGCCTTTTGGGAAAGGCGGTTGTCGATGTTTTGATCGCGGGTATGAATGTATGCAGTCTGCAATTCAATGGCGCTTCACGTAGGGGCTTGAAGCTGTAGACACAATGCGCTTGTGGAGGCAAGGCGAAGGCGTTTTTGATGGAGAAAGAGATGTAGGAGGGTGTTCATTGATATCAAGTGGTCGGATGGAGGTGGGCTGTGAGGCATATCACAGATCCGTTTTGAAATCTCCAAAGGGCATGGAGATGATGCAAGTCCGTGGCAAAAGATCAATCCATTTCCTGCCCCTTTGATTTTTACCCGTCATCGCGCGCCATTCTGGTCTGAACAGCTTACGCCTTGGCTCTTCCTAGTCCTGCGAATGTATCAAGTGATGCCCACAGCCTAGCCGCTCAATCTTCGAATATTTGCAACAGCTTGCTGCACTTGCTGTCCGTCCTGGCGGCATAGCAGCTCTTGAAGATGATATGGGCACCCTGGTAACCATACATCGGACCCATGACAGGTGTAGGCCGCCTTCGACCACCGCGTCTGAGAGGTTGGCGGCGCCTTTGAAAGGAGTGCTTTCTCCCAGAGAAGGTGGAGGAGGCTAGGATCTCATGCTGTGTAGATGATAGATCGAGGGCGGAGGGAGGTAGAGAAGGTAGCGGAGCGACGCAAGGGTTTTGCGGATTGTCGCAAGTTTGGAAGTCTTCTTTCAGGTATCGAGGGAGGACGCTGAGGGGCACAGTGGAGGCTTAATGAAGAGGCTGGCCAACCCTTGCAATTGACAGTCAGTATAGTTGGCATAATTGTGAAGAGATCGATATTGACCGTACCATCCCAATGTACGTGCTTTTCACTGCACAGCTTGTTCTCTCCGCTATCGTACGAGTCTTGAGGTGGAAAGTCGCCACAGAAGAGGAGCCTGTGTAGATCAAGACGGTATGTATCCACTTCTTCTGCGGGCCCACTTGAGGAGATGTTGCCGGCCAAAGCCATGGAGCGCCCTACGGCGACGTTGTCGGTTCATTAACCGGCTTCGGTGAGCATACTCTTGCGCGCCTCCGGCCTCTGCAGTTTCACGATGCCCGTTTCAATCTGCAGGCTGAACGACAATGCGCTTTCTTGGGCGGTATTTGAAGGGGTTTATTGGAGAGAGAGCCGGAGCGGTGGAGCAGCGAGCTATCGACATGGAGGCTGCTCGTTGTTGGTGACCCAAGATGCGAGACACCAGGGATTTCTGGGGAAGCAAGAGTGCTCAGGGTATATGATTCTCTGACATCAAGTAACGGCGCAATTGCACATGAAGAGCGCCTATGGGAAGTAGAGTAGTCGCACTTCATGGAGCCAACTTGCCTTGGCTTGCGCAAATAGAATGTCCTGTCCATAGAGAGTTCAAACTTACTGCCGCGACCCTCAAAATTTGGACCATCACATTTGTGCAGAAGTTATGCATTCACAATTGTAAGCGCAACAATATCCTATCCATGCCCGTAGCCTCCTTCATGCCCTCGCCTCGCCGTTCGAAATGAATTGACCCACTCAGCGAAAATAAGCGCAATAATGTACAAACCTTCAATCCCCACGGTGGTTAATACCCAGCGGCTCGGACGCCATCATCTGAAAGCTCTGTCGCTATAGCGATCACTAATCCTCTAAGTATTAATACGTGGAGAAAGTGCAACCGCAGCGGCTCCCACCTGCTTACTCTACCGAAGACATCAACGGCATGACTACAGACTGTAAAGCGGCTGCAGGATGTATTGGTCAACCATGGCTTGTAGGGAGGAGCTCGTTAGCTGGAATCATTTAGCCTCCGCGGCTTGAAGCGGATGATCCTCTTCGAAGAGTGCCGGTCCCAAGGTCGAAGATAAGAGGGGGGTCGGACTCGTATGAGGCTACAAATGACTCGGAGAGACCAGTGCTGGCCGGAGGGCTTGTACCTGAGAATAAATTGCGGTTGTGCTGGGGTGGAATGTTAGCTGACAAGGCATTTGTAGGTGAGATGACGGAACAGGAGAATTGGGGTTTTGCGACGAGCAAGCTTTGGAGTCATCGCGTATAACACCAGTATCAAAGATGAGGGAGAGGAAAGAGAAATCAAAGCAAATGTGATTGACCGTGCTGATTCCCTGGCTGCGTATTAATTCAAGGACTTGAATCAGCAGGTCCAAGGAACTATGCGGTCATCTGAGTTCAGGCGCGACATTGAAGACGATTCCGAATGGCATTCATTGGGTGGAGGATATTAGCGACTTCATCAAGACCCTAACCGAGAATTATCCGGAGCAGGACATCGGTAAGTACGCCCATCGAGCATGATGGAGGGTTTCGTCAAAATGGCGCCTGAGACACCCTGATTCTCCGCAATTCTCATCCGCACCACATGCATAATTTTCACGTGGAATACCTATGGCATCCATTTCTTTACCAAACCCGTCTCCGACGAAGAGCGCTACATCAAACGGCATATGCTTTCGAAACTCCTATAGCAGTACGCGACCGAGGACCCCTACCGTTCAGTTATCCAACCACGGAACTTACCAATTCCTTGAAGAAGGCTACTGAAACCTCACGCCGGCGTTATTCCATCGGTGATTAAAGCCCCACCCCTTCCTTGCCTCGGTTTTAAGACTCATTCAGCGAGTCGAGAGACAAGTAGAGGCCCCCAAATCATGAGCTTCAGGCGCTTTGGACAAGGAAAAATGGAGATACCGGTAACCTATTCGAAGGTATCGTAAGCACCAAACGATATGGACTCATCAAATCAATATATTTCTTCCAAACTTGCTAACCCTAGCATTTCCCGTTAGATAGTGTGATCATAAAGCGTGCACCTCCCATACGATTCTTGTCTTCATTCTAACTCTAATCTTCACACAGAAGATATGCATAGCTGTTGAAGCTACGTTTTGCACCGACTTAACCACTCTAGAATGGTCACATTTATTATGATTAAGTCACTTCTAGCATCTTCTCTATTGAATATCTACAAGCTGTGTCGTGAACGTTAAGTTTTCACCAAAATGTCGCTACTACCAAGCTTTCCCCGACAGCGGAATCGGGCCCTCTGGTCGTGTAATAACCGAACGCAGAAGGGCAGCGAGATGCTAGCGGCCGAAAGGGGCCCCCTTTTTACCCCTGCGCTAGCCGGCATCAGCTGATTTCCCAATATTTTGCATCGAAAGGTTGTGGCCTGTTCGTGAAAGAGACTTTGCTGCTTGCTTTGAGCAGCGTGGGTATCCAGGCACATCCTGGTTCGAGCTGGCAATTGGTATGAATTTGCGGAGTATAGGCTACGCATTCACAGTGGGTTGGCCACGATAGCGAGATAGTGCGCTAGAAACTCTCTGGGCCTTTCTATCCGTGATTAAGTAAAGGAGGTCGTGTGGTCCCTAGGCAGAAGGTTGGAGCTATTGTCTTTGGGCGAAAATTGCGTTATTGGGTAGTGTGGAAAGGTAGGGGGTAGAGAATGTCGATTGAAAGAATCTAGTGATTTATTGGATGCGCAGTGTGCAGGAGTCGACTTACAGAAGTCGTGGAATCTGTGAGGGTACAGAGTCATGTAATTTGCATCCTCGCGATAAAGATGTGGCCGAGAAATCTAATTGAATGCTGCTGTACGAGTCATAGACAGGACAACAGTGGACAGTCTTCGAAGTACAAGATATTCCTCGTGGGGCCATGAACCTGGAAGTCGTCTAACTTCTGCTACCGAAGCATCGCCTAAGGAATTCTTTACGAGCTCAGCGGTAATCTGGAAACGGACAGCGTCATCGACGATTTCCCCGTGACTTGTTGCTGCCCGCACTGTTGACAACTGACAATGCCGCACAATGTGTCATTCCATGCTTCACAATTGTGTCTGCATTGATCCTAATGCTGGTCTGGAGCTTCCGGTCACTATTGGCAATGGTTATCAGATTCCTGCCAGTATGCGAGGCCCCTCTGCCGCCGCTGCATTGTGGGCATGGTTTCGATGGAATGGTGTAAGATGCTTGTATTGATTGAATTGTGGGCTTGCACTTAACAGGCGGAGTTTCGTTGGTATCGTATGTTGTATATGCCCTGCACGTATTCCAATTAGATTGCACTCTTTTGATCCTCGTCACTGAGCGCCGAAGCTGAGTTCGAAATAGGCGGAGTGAAGACGGGATGCAAAGCAACAAAAAATTGAAAGGAGTCCGAGAATTTCTGGTTGAGAACGTGTAGTGAGACTATCTTGGTTCATGGGAATGGCATCTTTTCGCAAGGGATCAGGAAGATTTCGAGAAGAGAAGTTTTGTTTGATAGCCTGAGCAAAATTGTAATAAGACGCCCGAGCAGTGGCATCTCATGACGGAGGCATGTTAGGCGAAGAATTGAAAAGAGAGTGGAGATGGGAATAATCATGCACTTCGAGAAATACCAGAGCCACAAGGTCTAAATATCATCTACATTCATCTCGATCACCAGCGCATATTGCCTTCTTTCCTTTCTCCACTTCTTTGAAAACCATCCATCCGTTGCAAGCCAGCGCCCATTCTCCGCGACTAATCCTATCCTGCATATATGTATCTACCCTTTCTGCCAGCTAATTTTGATAACCAACTATCCATCATCCATGTCCTCAGCTAAGAAGATACAGTGGTTTACCGCTTCTGAACAGCTTCTCCAGCTCCGGGCAGTCTGAGACTATAAATCCGTTCATTTTACACAATTCGGATCTGTGCGCTACTAGGTGCTGTCGGAAGGTATCGGGATGCACGCTGAGGGATGTCACTGGGATAGTCGGCGATGGGGTTTGAAGGGAGGCTTGCTGCTGAAGTGGGGTCTGTTGCTGAATGGGTGTTTGACGCTGGCAGAACTGTTGGGGTGGTGAATTGAAATTGAACGGATTTCCTCCCAGAGGAGGAGGAGGGATGCTATGGCAAGAGCTTGAAAAAGATGGTACTGCCAGCGCTGGCGTCTTTTTTGGATGCCCCCTTTGACCTTGCGCTTTGAAGGCAGGGTAATGCATTCGCGGGCGTTTTTCCGTGTCGCACAGGTATCACAGCGCGTACTGATATTATCACTAGAGCGTTCGCATTTCTTTTTTGCTTTCGGCAGGGCTCGCACTGGGACTTGTCAAAAGGTGATGAACGAAATGGAATGATGATATTGACTCTCTTACCGCTTTATACAAGCCTTCCGTCATGCTGCCACCTGTGGCTGGTCGAGGATGGAATCAGTCAGGGCAGCGGAATCTTGCAAGATTTGGGGATTCTGAGGAAGAAGAATAATGGAGCTATGGGTAAAGGTCAAAGTTCTGTGGCTGCCATAATCTGAATCGATCCAATCTCCCCAGCCGCTCAGCGAAAGGGAGGCGCACGCCTGAATGTCTGGGCCAGATATTCTGTAAACGGCGAATATGACTTAGATATCGAGATGGCCATGGCCTGATTAGGTCAAGAAGTATCACTTTGGCCATTGTACAGGGATCGAGATAAAGAAAGCAGAGATGAGTGTCTCAAATAACCCGACTCAGCTGCCATTTTGGGTGGCGTTCGACATTCACGATAGTTACTAATCTTCCACAGAACGATTTTGATTAGAATTAACCTCGCAGGATAAAGCTTCTTGGCAGCCCTTCGATTGATTAGCTAGTTCAACAAGAAAATACTTGCGAGCTGGATTCACTGGTCTATCTTGAAACGAAAAGTTTACACTGGAAATTTGCGCATCCTGTTCCTGTTGGAATTGGCGGTGATACTAAAACACGTCTCAACCTCTACTTAAACAAAGATAAGGCCGTCATCGAGCGATATAGACTTTGGTTGGTTGTACATCTCATCCAAAGCGTGATTGGGATGAGTTAGGGAGTCATTTGCCACATATACCCAGCATGGCCAACGAGTGGTCAACGAAGGGAGATTGAGGTAGGAAGTAGACTAGAGAGCAGTCTGAGACGTGGTGGACTAATTGCATGAAACTTGCATTTGAGTTAGAATTCGTAGTAGATGAGATGCAGTGAAGCGGCCATTCAATTCCATTGGTCATGCTACCATCTCAATGCTTGCCAGTCGATCATTTTCCCGGTCCACTCTATACATTTTTCGATATCTTTCCAACCTCTTATTCCAGATCAAACTTTCGCAGCTTGACTTCCACAGCGAGTCTTTAGCAGCTCTTTGTTCCAGGCGGACAACCTCCGTCTTATCCACTATCAAGGCTGAGGAGACTGGAAGGAGCATATTGTGTTGGCTGGGTCTTGGGCATGTCCGATGCTCCTGATCCCTCACAATCGCAAGGTCTTGCGCCCAGATGGACCTGGAAGAGCCATACTACTCTCAGGGCATCCACCTCTTGCGTTGCGCGTTGGAATATTTTTTCCGTTCAGATTGAACAACGATGAGGGCTGCTCGGTAGCACGAGCACGACATTGGTACTGGTAGCAGAAATGGAACAAGGAAGAAATGTTTTGGATGCCCTGTAGATTTTGAGATTATATGAGGCCACGCCCCAACGGGGACTTCAGTGGCACTTTCAGCTTTCACAACGCTGAGTATCATGTCAATATCGGAAGTCGTGCATGACCCAGACGACACACTGACATAGAGAAGTCAAGACCACACAGCTCGAGACCGGAAGCAGCGGCTTTGGTCATGGTCGCGTGGTTCTGTCGTCTCCAGTATCCGTCAAGAAATTCTCTCGACAGAAACCGCACGGGATTCGCGAAACAAAGTATATGTGCATACCCAATAATACCTAAACTTGTCACTGCCGTGATCAATGGCTCCGAAAAGCGTAAAGCGCGCCGTGAAAATGAACGCTGCGAGCTTCAAGATCGGTGTGGAGAGGATCAATACCAAGTTTCTCACAACGTCTCCCCACTGTTGAGCATATAGCCATACTGAACCGTACATTTAGGGTCACGCAGTCATTAAAATCTCTAATGGAAGAGAGCTCATTGACATACATTGCAATCGATTGACCGTACAACTAGAGCATAGTAAGAATAAATGTCAATGCAATGTCTACGGTTACCAGATCATATCAAGGAACAAAGTCCCATAAATAGGGTCAAAACTTCCGCTCCTGCCTTCAACCCGCTCCCGGCTGTGGTTGGGTGGCGTGCTCCTCCCACTAGAGCCATAGGGTAAGCCGGCCAATCATTTACCATCTGCTTGTAAGTGCGATCTTCAAGCTGTCAGCAGCGGCTAACGCGTTCGCGGCCGCCTTCAACGTCTCTCCCCTAACCTCGCCCTCTCTTCAACACTATTGGGCTTATACGGGGCAAGCTCAGAGCCACAGACGACCTAGTCGATCTACACTTTGCTACATCCTACATCCTCTGCTTCGTCCCTAGTTGCGCATTCACTGGTCGTGTCAGAGCAAGAGGAGAGATCACACGTGTGGGGATTGCCTCGAGCTCTAAACTAGTATTGCTATGGCTGGATGGGGCTCTAAATGCTACTCTGCCACCTAGGGAGGCTGTTCACAGTCTGCAAGTGTCGCATTCCTGCTGCTGCAATGGTGCTTCCGCCTCGGAGGGTATCCTTTGCTACCAGGATTAGTGGAGGGGAAGCATTGCCGGGAGATGTGGCGGTTTTGCGGAGGTGGGGCTGAGGGAAAGGCGGATCTGCAATTGTAGAGTAGATGAGAAGGGTTTAGAAAGTTGGCTGGGGCTTTGGAGAACGGAGATGAAGTGAAGGTAGTTTAATTTGCCAAAGGGTTGAGAGAGTTGTTGGAGCAATTCGCAAGGTGAAGGAGGATGTGGGAGAGGGCGATCACCGATGAATGGATTGGAGGGCGACGAGGTGGGGAGTGCGTGGTCTTGTTTGAACATGCATTAGCGCTTAAAACTTTCTTTTTCCCTTGCATAAGCCTACACAGAGTAGCGGCGTTTTCATTGAAGAGTTGCGTTATAGTGCAAATGCTCATCTCGATTGATCTTTCAGACTTTTGTCTTTTGGTCTCCTAATTTGTTTGACATTTCTCTAATAGCCCTTGCACCCAAGGACGTGCCTCTAGCTCTGTAGGAGGATGTTTGATCACTTTAGGTTTACTATTCGTTCCTTTGAACCTTGATCGCAATAGTGAGCGGATAAGCTTAGGCGCCTAAGGGCTTAAGAGAAAGGATAGTTAGTAGTATAGGAATAAAGGTAAAAGGAGATGAATAGAAAAGTATAAGACGATAAGATAGTGCGTATAGAGAAGGAAAGGTATTCTAGCAGGTAGACGGGCTAGAAAATACAAGAACAAGACTTAAGTAGAACTTATTCTATTAAAAAAGGACAGTCTACGATAAAAGCGGTAGAAGGCGCGGTAACGTGGTCGAAGAATAAGAAAGGGCCAACACTTAGTGATGGCACACTTGGGGATAGTAGAAGCTAATGCTAGAGGAGGAAGGGGAAGAGCAGTTTCTAAGCTAGCCTCCTAGATAGGCAGAGTAGGATAAAGGATAATTAATTTTTTAGAAGAAAAAAAAGTCTTTAAAGACTTCTTTTTTCTTAGCTTAGATTTCTATTTAAATTGCGATATATTGCGAGTTCAATATAGAAATCAATATCCTATTCAGAATCTTAAAAGATGGAAAACAGTGGACGGCATCTATGTGACCGCCAGGTAAGCCAGGACTCTTATCGAGTCTCCCCCTTACATCCACACATCATATTTCCATCACTAGGGTTTTATGATGCAACAGTGGTCGTCACTCTTTACTTGATCCGCGTTCTCATTGGCAGATACTACCCATGACTTGCTTCAAAATCGCCGGAGTTCCATTTGGAAGGTGAGGTGCGCAGCGGAGCTGGACATTTGCGAAGAGGGCTATGGTGGTGAAATGGTGGCGAAATGGGAAGGAGACAATGGAATCGGCTATGGGAGCGTACTTCAGAGTGTTGTAGAGTTTTATCGGAAGGTCAAGGAAGAAAAGAAGATGCAAAAGAAGAAGGGAAAATGATTGGTTTATGAAGGAAGATGATAAGGCAAAGAAAGTTGGGCAAATTGGATTGTGGGAAGATGGGATAGACACGAGGGCAAAGGCAAGATCCAGGCAATGTGAGGGAAGATTTTCGTGCCTTCTTTCTCATAATGAGGATGAGAATGACTGTCAATTTCATAAATCACAGAATAAAAGAGATATCGCATACTAAAGGTTCTTGTCATACATATGTCTTCAGCCTCCCTCCCGCCCTTCCGGAAAGATCTTCACTGGCAATTGCTCCTTCCTCCCATAACCCCCTAGCCCTCTCCATCAGCATCAATTTTATGCCTATTCAATACTCTTTCCCCACCAATCCTCCACCTTTTCTCCAGGATGACACATTCTCCCAGCTTCAGCCCTGACTCCTTTCCGCCTTCTCCTCCCTGAGTCTCTTGCTCGCCCTGGCTTCTCAACTTCACGCACACCATCCCCATAACAGTCTACAGCATGCCTCTCATACTATTGAGAACCCACACCGCAGAATTGGACTTAGATATGTCTTTAGCGAAGTGGAAGAAGAAAAGTTAGTGTGAAGTCGGTGGAGACGGTGAAGATGACGGTGGAGCAGCGTTGGAGAGGGGGAGGAGGACGGCAAGATAGGGGCAGTAAGGCGAAGAGGGGTGGAAAAAGGGGGTGAGATAGGGCTTCTAGAAGCATTTGATGCTTGAGGGGGAATGAAAAGGTAAGTTTATTAGAGGGAAGAGGAATAGGAAGAGAATTTGCGGAGAAATGGAGGTAAAGAATGCGTCGATTACGGCTGCATTTAAAAGTAGTATACGTCAAGATTGGGGATAGTTGAATTATATCTCCTTTTAATTTAGTTAATATCGAAAGTTAAGGACAAGTATAGACCATATTATGTTAAGCGAGGTGGTTAATAGAAAGAGTCTTACTATAAGAAGCAAGAAAAGAGTGTTAGGAACTACGAGGGCTAAGATATATATACAAGTTCTTCTAGAGAGTAGCGAGAGCAGAATGGTAAAAAAGAAGCAAGCAGTTTATCGAAGATATTTTAGTTATTAAAAATGAAAAGCCGGATATAGAATCATAATTAATAAGTTAATAATAATTCCGCTTTACTTATATATATCCTACTTAAATTCTTTAGGTTATTTTATTAGGTATTACGTAAGTTATATAAATAAGTAATATATTATAAATATAATACTTGCTCCTTTAAGTATATAAGGAAATATAGGACTATATAATAATTATCCTTTTATATATAAAATAATTCTTTAACTTAAAAATAATAAGAATATATTTATTAAATTATTTTAATTTTATTAAGTTATAAAGCCTAATTAGTATTAATATATAAACTAATATTATATTTATTATTATTATAATTAATAATAATTATATTACTATTTTAATCTTATTATTATTTAATTTATATTAATTATAAAAAATACTTTATTTAATAAGTTTAAAAATCTTAAAATAAGAAATTATAATATATAGTTTATTAATATAAAAGCTTTATTAATTAAAAAAAAAGTATAAAATATTATTTATAATAAGTATTAAAATAAGAAACTTAAATTTCTATTATTATAAAATAGTTTATTATTATTAATTAAAGTTTTTAATAGTTTAATAAATATTAAATAAATTAATAATATTAAATAAGAAAATATAAATAATTTAGCTTAAACTTTATTTATATAGAAGATCTATAATATTATTTACTATTTCTTTGACTATAAAATTAACTTTTTAATAATATAATAAAAAGCTTATAAAAAATATAATTATATTAATTAATAATAAGTTTATTACTAAATAGACTATCAATACCTCTAAATATAAAAATATTTAAAAATATTAATTAAAAATTAAAAAATATATTTTTAAACTATATAATTTAAAAGAAATAATATTAAAAACTTAAATATTTATAACCTTCTAAAAGAAATTAATAATAATTTAATATCTTTATTTATTTAATATAATCGAAAAAACTAAGCTAAGTAAATATATTTTTATTATAAATAAAATAATAAATACTTTTATAAATTAGAAGTATTATAATAAAAAAGGTATTTTTTATATAAAAACTTTGCTAATAAAAGTTAGAAAATATAATAAATAATATAAGCTATTAAATAATTAATATAATTAAAAGGACTAAAAGAAACACTATAGTTATAATCTTCTAAGTTATTTTATAAAAAATTATTTTTATTTATATAAAAAACTTTATCTAGCTAGATAAGAGTTTTATAAAAATATTTTAAAATAAATATAAAAAAATAAAAAGTTGTTAAAAAAGGCAAATAAAAAAATAAATAATAATAATAAAAATAAAAATAATAATAATTATCTTCGATATATTACTTTTTTTATATATTACTAATTTATTAATAAGTTCTAGCCTATAAAAGCTTTAAAAACTAGAAGCTAAATATTATATAATAAGTAGGACAACTTATTATATATAGATAATAGATTAAATACTTATTTATTTTAAAAGAAAAAGTATTTTAAAATATATAAAAAAGTTATTAATTATATTTTTAAAAAAGTAAATAGTATTTAGTTTTATATTTATAGAATTAGAAGTTTTATACTCCTTTATAAAATTAATAATTATATTAAATTTATTTAATTTAATAATATTTATTATATATTAAATTTAGCCTATAATCTATTATCTATTAATGCTTTTAAATTAAAAAAAAACTTTTATTACCTTTAAAAATAGAAAATTTATTATTATAAAAAAAAAAAACTTATATAAAAAAACTATAAAAACTATATTTATATTATTAATCTAGATTACTATAAGAAGCTTAAAGTTTTAAAGTTATTAATATAGAAAATTATTAAATATATTTCCTAGTTGCTTTAATATTAATAACTAAGTTATATTAATAAATAAGTAATTAAAAAAAATAATAAAATTAATATTAAAAATTACAAAAAAAGAATTTAATAAATTATAAATATATAAAATAGCTAGTTAATTATATAAATCTTATATTATTAGTAAAATATAATAAGAATATTTTCATATAAAATATTATTATTTAATTCTTAAAAAGCGAAAATAAGTTCTAAAGTAATATAATTAATAAAATATATATAAATTATAATATTATTTAAAAGATAAATATTCCTTATACTTTTTATTAAAATAAAATAGCTAAACATAGCTTTAATATATTATTTAAAGAAATTTAAGCAATATTATATAATATTAATCTATATTAATACTTTTAAAAGGAAGTAACAACTTATATAATCTATACTAAAAACTATACTACTATTAAAATAATAAAAAAAACTTTAATTAAAACTTAAACTAATTAATATCTAAATATATTTTATATAAAAACTTTTAGCTATTAAAATATAAAGCTAAATTAGATAATAAAAAAATTAAATATTAATTTCTTAGTTATAATATTAAAAACTAATATTAAATATAAAATCTAATAAAAAAAAAAAATTATTATTATTATATATATTAAATAAATTAAATTATAAATTTATAAAACTAAAAAAAATATAAAAAAATATTTAAATAATTATTAAAATCTTATATTTATAAATAATAAAGAAACTAACTTTTTAAATAATTTAAATAATAGCTTTTTTACTTTTTTTATAAATAAAAAAATTAAATATTACTAGGAATATTATTAAGATTTTATTAAAAATATTAAATATATATTTAAAAAAAGTATTAGCAATTATTATAAAAATCTTAAAAATCTTAAAAAACTAGAAAAAAAAATAATATACTAAAATAATTACTATAATTTTAAGTTAAAAATCCTATTAATTATAAAAATTTATATTTTAATAAAAAAACTTATTATCTTAAGGTATTTACTATTAAAGTAATAAAGTTATAATTATTTAAATAATATAATATTTTTTAAATAATTAAAAACGCTTTAAATAAACTAAATAAAAAAATTTATTATATATTATAATTAAATTAAAAAATTAGAAAAAAAAAAAACTTAAATATTAAAAACTTTTTTTAAAAATATAAAAAGATTTTAAAAACGCTAATTTCTTATAAATAAGTTTAATAATTGCAATAATATTATTAATTTTAAAACGAGATAAATAATAAAAAACTTTAAAGTAAAAATTAATATTAATTATAATAAATTTTTTCCTTTATAATTAAAAATAAAATTTAATAAATTATATTAACTATTATAACTTATAATAATAAAATCTTAAAATATTTAAATATTATTATAGCCTTCTTAGAATTTTTTTAAAAAAATAATATATATAAATAAAGTAATTATATATATTTAAAAAAAAAAAATAATATTATTTATAAATTAAAGTAAGCTTTAAAAGAATAGTATAATATATTAAAAAAAATTTTTATTAAAAATAATAGTTATTTATTTTAAAATATTAAGAAAAATATTATTATTACTATTTATATTAATAATTTTTTAATTTATTATAAGTAATAATAAAAAATTAATATATTTAAAAACTAGTTAAATAAACGATTTATAATAAAATACTTAAGATTAATTAAAATATTTTTTAAAATAAATATTATTTATAATTAAAATTAATAAATTAGTTATAACTTTTATAGAAAAAGGAATTATATTTTATAAAATAAATAATAATTATAAATTATTAAAAAGATTATTTTTATAGTTAATATATTAATATAATTTATAAATAATTTTATATAATATTATATAATAGCTATATAATATATTATATAATATTTTATAAAAATAATTAATTTAAGTAAGTAATTTAGTTTAATTAGTAATAATAATAAATTATTTATAATATATTATAATACCATCTTTATAAATAATTATAATCTAAGTTAATTTATTAATATATATATTTTCTTCTTATAAAGTTTGCTAATTAATTAGTAAAATAAATAATAATTATTTATAATTTATTTATTAATAAAAGCTAAATATATAACCGCTAACAAAGTAGTAAAAAAGAGTATCTATTTTATAGATATTTTAATATTATTAAAAAATAATAAAAAAAAAATTTAATTAATTAATTTATATATAAATAATTAGTTAATAATATTATTTATAAAAAATAAAACTAATTATTTTAGGATAAAATATATTTATTTATAATATTATTATATTTATAAATAAATTAAGAAAAAAAATTTAAAAATAACTAAAATAAGCTAAACTTAGTTTTTATAATTTATAATGTTATAAATAATAAATAGAATTAAGTTTAAAAAAAAGTATTAAGTATTATATAAGTTATATAAATAAATAATATATTGCAAATATAATACTTATTCCTTTAAGCGTATAAAGAATTATAAGACTATATAATAATTGTCCTCCTATATATAGAATGATTTCTTAACCTAAAAACAATAAGAATATAATTATCAAATCATCTTAACTCTATTATATTTAACCCTTTTTAGCCTCCTCTCACCTTCCCAATGTCTTTCCCCATCCCCTCGTACCCTATTCTATGGACTTTTCTACCAGCGTTCAGCTCAGGCTGTGAGCTCCCTCTTGAATTATACTTGTCATCATTTATGGAGTATTATCCTTTTCCCCATGCGCCTTTTGGCGTCTGCCCGCTTTTTGACGGCTTCCTTGTCTATTTGTCCATCCTTGTATCCCGGCGGCCAGCATCCTGCATACCGCCTCGCATGATTATCGCTCATATACCAGCACTTCAGCAAGTCGACCTCGTACCAGTCGTGGCTGTCATCCAGTTTGATATCTATACCCCATGCGGCACGTTCGCATTTAGCGCAGCGTTCCTCGAGCTCTTCCAGCTCTACGACAAAGTCTGTCAAATCGCGGGCGGGTTGCATCTTTATTAATTTGTGGTCGAGACGACGGCGCCAGTCTTTGGAGTCGTGCTTCAATCTTTGAAGGACTGAAGGATTGTATTCGGTGGCAGGAACAATCTGGACGGCACGTGAGGAAATTGGAGGGTCGGCTGAAGCAGAGGCTGTCCTCTTGCCCCTAGTCGCTTTGACAAATGCTCGGTAGTAGGACCATGTGGCCAGCAGGAGCACCTCGATACTCCAGACTAGCCACGTGCAAGGTGTCACGACGGGAGCTCTCTTGCGTTCAAATTCGCTGCCTTCTAGCTCATACCATTCTTCATTGCGGCAGATGTAATTCGCAATATTGACAGCGATCATATCATTGAACAACAACACCAAGAACACGAACATAGCTGCAAACCAGATGACAAAGATCCAGTCGGATGCCATGCCAGCGCCAGTTTTTTTCGGAAGTGTGGATATTTTGTTTGCCAACAAAAGAAATCCTAGTAATAGGGGACGCTACTCCGATAGAAGATGTAGAATTTTCAAAAGATGCGAGTACTCTCGTGATAGTATGAGGCGCTAGCTATGTTGTGTTGATTGTCTGTCTAAGCTACCCACAGAGGAGCACGAGTACTTATAGGCTTGACTTGCCTCACACGCTTAGTACGTGTTATGTTCATATTCGTTATAGTGAAGTAACACGTTCCAATGTGTCTTTGTTTAACACTCATAATGATGCCTAACATAGCAGGCAAATACGCTTGGCTTCTGACAATTGTTGGTCACCATCATGTCTTTTTGAAAAGGACACTCTAACTGAGAGCAAAGTCACAAACTTGTCTTTTGTGTTGTGCACAAATCCGGTGTTCCCTGGCTGGTGACTGCGTCCAGCTTGCTCCACTGTCACTGGCCTATTTGATGCATAAAACGATGAAATGGGAGAGATGAGTTTGCGGATGAGAATCAGTCTATGTCTGCGGAAATTATTATGCTTGTCTGAGCCGTGAATTGCACTAAGGAGACCACTCGGCCGTAAATTCCGTGTAATGGCATAAATCAGGTGACTCAGCCAAGATCCCTGAAGCTGCTCAGATTCGACAGGCTTACAGTCCGTAGAAACGGCATAGTCTTCGCTACGCCAAACTACTCAGGATGTTGAACAAGTTTTCAAACAGCTAAGCGAGTGAGAAGACAGTCACAATCTGTGCTCCGCCAAGAGTGCCGGCCAACAGCTATCTCGAATTCATCAGCTTGAGAGAACTCGAGTGGCAAGCAGATCAAGACTTGAAGAATTTGGTGTGGGGGGGCGCATGGTCTTCCTAAGACCAAAGGTCACAATAGCGAAGTCGGCCATTTGAAGACCGAAGTTCGGACCTCCGGATCATGCAGAATACTGGCGACAGCAGATAGCGGCGCTCTCAGCGGCGGACGGGGGTGGTATATGCAGCTATCCGATGCCCGAGTTAGTCGACCGGCAATCGATTGACGCGTTTCGGAGGAAGTGAAAAATTGCTTCATCAAGAGAGCACGAGTAGAGATAATACCTTCTCCGGTCTAGATCACCATTCTCAACGGCCAAGGAAGCTCCAATTCGGGCGAAAGCGTCGCCGGCTCGTGTATATATGCTGAGGATGGCCGTGAGCGGAAGAAATGAAGCAATGCCCAGTGAGGGCGGCAAGATAATGCAAGGTATCTTACCTCAACAGTCCACCCGCTGCCCATCATCTTTGCCATCGCCATGTTTGAGGAGCTTGATATACAACATCTTTATCATAGAACTGACAGTACTGTCTCATATAAAACTGAACTGGCTGCCACAAGATCCCAAATTCGCGAATAAACGATTATCAGCGACAATGAACGCCCAAATCTTCCTACGAAAACCGCTTGATACTGTGACAAAACGACACGCTCGCATATTGATCTCACTGAGCCCGCTCTCATTCAACTGCTGCTGGGGACGCCGCGGATAGCATTGATGCAGAGGTCTACTTGGGTAACGTTGCTGCATGCGGTTTTGGTGGGCTTCGACTACCACCAAACTCATGCGGTTGGTTCCCTAGATCAAACTTGTATGTCTTTTCGCAAACCGCCAGCGAACTTGGGATGCCAAGAATCGCCGCCAGATTGACAGCTGATTCAGGAGCATCGCATGGGACAGCCAATCAAACCTCCTCAACTAACCTCTACATACCACTCAAAGTCTCGCTCAAAAGCGGATCCAAAATGTACGACTGGGTGATTGTGGGAAGCGCGAAAGAAATGCTGCACAAAAGAAGAAGATCACACCACGAAAAGGGACTTCAGCGCCAACTTCACGGCAGGGTCGACTCCTGACTTCAAATCCAAGCGACGCTAGCGAGACTTACAGTAACTGATATCTTGCAGGTATTTTACTGAGATCGAAGAAGGGTAATAAGGCTGGCTGTAAATATCTCATCACTGAGGCTATCAATCAAGACTCCAAATCCAATCAGACTTGCTTCGAGAACATGAAACAGAACACGATTCCTTGTTCTGCTCCTGATCTCAAGCAGCAATATTTGTCTTGCCAAATCCAAACAAGGATTAAAGCACATAGCACTGTTTCCACTAAAACTCTCTGGGAAGGCTCGCGTTAATCGATCGTCATTTGAATCTTCGATAGTACATACGATCTTGAAGGCACCGTCGAACTATGCAAAAGAATCCCTCACCTCCATAGTTGCAGTCGGGACGAAGACATGTGCTACCGAATTCTTCTCAGTGGTAAAGGAGTAAAACACCGGTTGAGAGCGTCAGACAAGCCTGCCTTGCAAGCTCGTTTCGCAGATCGTTCCCATAAACCTTGCTCTGCGTATCCAAGCTCATTCAGGTCGATTGCTCGCACTAGTTGAAGATGTCAGCAGCTGCGCACTCTTGTTAGTCTTTCCTACAGGAAATTGGCCATCCCCAGAGCCAATATGAGCGATGCATATTGAGGTCATGGATCATGAGATGATTGAAGAGTTGGAGATCCAGGCATCGCTGAATGTTGAGAGGGTCGCTGAGGTGCTAAATGCAGAGCTAACGGAGGCGCAAGGGAGACGGAAGGCTAGACCTATATAAGGCACGAGTAGTATTAGGATGAACATATGCATGCGTTGGCCTAAAGGAAAGGAAATGCGCGGCTGCAATTTCAGGCTCTACATCACATACACTCTTGTACAAGAAGAGGGCAAAAGTGGCAACCCTATTTACGGCTGATCGAAAACCTTGAACGGAATTTTCCCAATCTACTAGACTTCATCCCCCTCAATCTTCAATTTACGTCAACATCGGAGAGTAGAGAATCTGAGGGGAGCATTTTGGGGCCCCACAAAGCAGGAAGAGGGGAGCTTGATGCTCTGGACGAATTAGGCAGGGAGAAGGCACACCGTCTAGCTTAAGTAGACAGGGCAGGGACTCATGGATGCGTTGTTGAAGCCCACAAGTAAATAGAATAATACAAGAATAGCATTGTCATCACAAGAACGAGTTAATTGCTGAGCTGTACGGGCGCGTCATTTGGGCGTGGCAAATTCATCCCACCCCAGGCATGTACTTCCTTCTGCTCGGGGATTGACGCTGACGCTGTACTCTTTGCCCTGAAGCCGTCGAGCGGTCGTCGTACAATTCTTCGTGGTGATTGGCTTTCTGATGGGAGATAAGGGGACGGAAAGAGGAGCGTATATAGTGCTGGCAGAACAGGGATGGGATATCAGGCAACCACATGATCACATCTACGGGCAAGTTTCCATTCACCATGCCTGTTGCCATGTTTGACGAGGATGGCAGCAGCATTCAGCAAGTTTGTGGACAAACATATAGAAATTTGCAGGGGAAACAGCTTTTGTTTTGGGAGGCCAGAACTGGGAAGGTGAGTTGGCCTTGAATAGAGAGCAAAGAGTACACAATTTTAATGACTGCTTGGCTTCATTTGTGAGTACTTTAGTCTTCGTGTATCGACAGGTGGGAATCTGGTTCAAAGATTAGCTAGTCACTGTCTGATTTTAGACTGACAAGTATGTCTGTGTATAAGAGCGTGCAAATTTCGAATGCTGATAACGAGGTCAATGTTGATATCCACAGTCTTCCCTGCCGACAGACGGCTATTGCATGATAGTTCAGTTGGATGACCTGCTTAGATTGATATGATGTGGAATGATCTCTGAAATCAAGAGTTCTGGTAGCTTGACGCTGGACTGGCCTGTTCATCAAAAACGATTTCGTTTGTCAGTCCAGCGAGATTGTTTAACCATTCACTATCTAGGTTACTAAGTCAGGCCATATGCCCGCGTACCGATGCAATGTATTAATGTCCTGACGAGAAGAAAGAGTAAATTGGTATTCGATTCTCAATTCAAGATGCTGGCGAATGTCAAACGACGATAGAACAAGAGGTCATACCGACAAATCCCGAAAAAAATGCTCCGACCTTCCACCACACCTCCATACGTCCTTCCTCTTGCTCTTGCGTTCACATTTGCCACGTAAAACGAGTAGCCCTCGACCACGCCCTACTCAAGCGATTCCCCCAGACCGCATGATCCGGCACTATGAAAGTGACCTGCCACTCCGCTCTACCCGGTCCAGTCACCACCCAGTCCGGTCTTATTTCCAAGAGCGACATGCGATGTCGAAGCACTATCCTTATGCCCATGCCCGATTGCCCAGAACCTCTCCCCTGGCCCACCTTAGTCGCCCAGTCTTGCTTCTTTTCCTGCTCTTTTGTTCGAGGGTCAGAGAATGATGTTCCGTTCATGTTAATTACCCAGCCGTCTTTGAGGAGGCGGCGGACTGAGAGACGGTTTCCCCGTGGTGAGCCGGGAACGATTAGGCATGCGGATAGTTTTGCTGGCCGGGCGAGGTGGATTTTGAGTTTATTCGTCCAGGGAGGATAGATGTATGTGGAGACTAGATGGGTGACTTGTTCGCCGAGGACCACTGTGAAGGAAGGAGGATTATTGACGTATTAGGGTTCGAAGGCACCAACGCCCGAATCCGGGACATACCTGAAGTACTTGGGCCAGAAAATGGGTCGGAGGGAATTTCGTTGCTAGGTGCGCGATGTATCACCTCCAACTCTCCCCCTTGACTCCCGAAAAGAGCTTCATAATGTGTGTCTCCATATCCACTAAAAGGCAAATCCAGCGGAACAAGGCCATAGTCCCCAAGAATGAACTTCGCCTGCCGTAGTGGTTGTCCTTTGAAGCTCTCGTTCGTCATTCCCGTAATGACATGGTATCCCGTCGTGAAATCCAAGGTGAAGGTCTGGAGATTGCCAATTGGCATCGCGGAGGGCAAATGTGAGAACATAATGAGTAGCAATCCCAACGGAGGAAGAAAGTAAGACAAGTGGCCGACCCAGAAATAAACTTTGCCCCGGAGTGTACGGCCCTGATAGTCGGTGCGGACGGAGTCGAAGCGGGCGTGGAGGTTGTTGTAGAGTTCCTCGCGAAATCCGTTCCAGGGCCTAGCATCGTCCATAGTCGTCGCGAAAGGTGGGAACGAAGGATCTGACAGGGTGAACGAGACTGTGCGAGAATCTGACGATATGTACGAGACTGTACGAGACTCTAACAGTTTGAACAGGATTGTACGAGTTTCCTAGTCGCTTTAGTATTAATAATTAAGTTATATTAATAAATAAGTAGTTAAAAAAATAGTAAAATCAATATTAAAAATTATAAAAGAAAAGTTTAATAAATTATAAATATATAAAATAGCTAGTAATTATATAAATCCTATATTATTAATAAAATATAATAGGAATACTTTTATATAGAATATTATTAGCAATATATTAAAAATAGAGTCTAGAAAAAATAACGCTTTTATATTAATATTAATAAAAATAGAAATATTATTTTAATTTTTAGAAAGTATTAATATTTATATATTTTTATTTATAATATTATTAATAAAAAATTTAAATATTTTTTAAAAATTTATAATAGTCTACCTATTGCGACCCTAGTATTTAAACTAGTAAATAGTATTAGCTAATTTAACTACAAGTTAGTGGGTTAGTTCTCCTAGAATATAAATAGCAGTTAAATAACAAGTAAAAGCAAGAATAGCAAGATAAACTTAGGTTATAACTATTTTAAATCTTATAATAAGAAATAAAACTTATATTAAATATAAAGATATCTATTTAAAGAAAAAAAATAAAAGGTTTTATATATATAATTTTACTTAACCTACTTAATAATACTTAACTTTTAATTACTTTAAGCTTACTTAATTTAGAAGTTACTTAATACTCTTAACGCTTAAATATACTTAAATACTTTAGTTATCTTTTCCTCCTTTTAGTTATTCTTCCTTATAACCTAGTATAGTTATAGTCTTTATCCTATAGTGGTTACCTAATTATGCCTATTGCATAAGGTTATAATATTATTTCCCTCTTTAATATAATTATCCTTAGTTATTAATTTTCTTTATTATATAATTCTTTTAGTTATATTATATAATCTTCTAATAATAATATTTAATACTATTATTATACTTCTAAGAAAAAAAAGTATTATAGTTGTTATATTATTATATATTATTATAAAAACTATATTTCTTAAAGCTCTAAATATATAAAGACTAATTAGTTAGTTTATTATATTAAATATAATAAATATAATTAAAAATACGATCTAGCTCTTTTTAAAAAAGAGATAAATAAATAGTTTAATATCCTTAATAACTTAGATAAATAAAAGCTAGCTACTTATTCTAAGCTATTATAGATTTATAAGATAAAGCGATTTTATTTAAAAAAGCTAAATTAATTAGGTAATTTTAATATAAAGAATATTCTAGAAATAAAAGAAGATAAATATTATAAAGAAGAGTAAGAACAATAATCTAATAATATATATTTATTGACTTTAGCTCTTAGATTAGATTTAGTAATTAATAATCTTTTTTTTTAATAATTTTAATTTTTTTTTTCCTAATTAATCTAATAAATAAATAAAAGCCTTATTTACTCCTATTGTTGCTGCTAGCAGAAGTGCTAAAACTTCCTTACGTAATTAAGTAGTAAGTATTCTTCTAATTTTTATATAGTTTTTTCTTCTAAGTAGTTCTTTTATTTAATAAGATATTAATTATATTGTTTTTCTAGTATTTTTTTAACTTTAAAAGTATTATTTTCTTTAGGTTTATATTTAAATAATATTAGAATTAGTTTAGTATTTTTTGCTTTTTTAAGAAATAATATATAGAATATTAAATATATTTTTATATTATTTAGTAGTTCTAGTTTATAGTTAATAAGTCTTTTCTATTTCTAAATTTTAAATAAGTTAATTTACAAGTAATTTAGTTTCTTGTTTAGTTATTTTATTTTAAGATTTTTTATATAAAGCTATATTTTATTTCCTTTTTTAGCTAAAGTCTATTTATTTTATATTTATTTTCCTATTTTTCTATTTTAATTTATACTTTTTTTTAAAAAATTTATAATATTTTTATATACTTATTTAAGTTCTAATATGTATTTAATAATTTTCTACAACTTTAATAATTCTCTTAGTATATTGTTTATATTTAGATTTCTTTTATAGTTTATACAGAATAATGTTATTTTTATAGTATTTAATATTAAGTTATTAAATACTAACTTTACTATAAGTAAAAGTTTTACTTAATTATTCTAGCTCTAGTTAATATAGTATTATAAATATATCTTTAATATTTAATTTATCCTTTCTATTTAACTATCTATCTCTAAGTAATATATTATAGAGAGCTTGAGCTTAGTTCTAGTCTCTGCTATAATTATTTTCTAAAATAAAAATATAAATAGTTTATCTTTATTTAAGATTATTTCCTTAAAAAATCCTTTAATTCTAATTACTTTATCTAGGAATATATATACTAGTTATATTGCATTATATATTTTACTAAATAGTATTATTATAATATATTTTATATATCTATTAACTATAATTATTATAGTATTATATATCTTTTTAGTTCTTAAGTCCTATAATAATAATAGTTTTATTATAAAATCTATTATAGTATATTGCTATAAAAACTTTAGTAAGTATATCTTCTATAGATAACTATATTTCTTATAGTTTTTAGCTTTATTTCTTTTATATAAAAGGTATTTTTTAATATATTTATTAATTACTATTCTTATATTTAATAAAGACTAATTTCGTTTAATAAGTTTGTATATTTTAACTATTCCTAGATATTTATATTTTAAATTATTATAATACTTCTATATTAGCTTTTATAGAAGTTCTTTTAATATATAATATTATTATTAATATTTTAATAGTTTTTTCCATCCTAAATTAATCTATCTTTAGACTATTTTATTACTTTAATATATTTTTTATATTTAGCTAATAAAATTATCTTTTGCTAGTATATTAACTTATATTAAATATAGCGTTCTATTATTATTTTATCTAAATATTATTACTAAATATTTATATTTCTATTAGTATAAATCTAGTTATTTGCTAAGTTTATTAGCAATAATATTATCTTTTTTTAATATATAATTAATTTAGAATTTATATTATACTAGTAGTTCTACTTATTTAATTTATTATTAGTTTAATTATTTTATTATTATAAAGTATACTAAGTTCTTATAGTCTATAGATACTTTAATATCTTCTACTTTTTTTTACATATATTCTTTATTATTAGAATATATTAATTATTACTATTAATTTTTTATTATAAATATTATAGTTTTATTCTATATTTATTATTTTAAATAAATAGTATGCTATAAAGTGCTATTTATTATCTATTTTCTATTATAAGTATACCTTTATTACTATATTTAATGCGTTAGTTTTAATTTAAATTACTTTTCTTAATTAAAAAGTTCTTAATACTAGAGTTTTTATATATTCCTTTTTTAGTTAGTTAAATACTTATTATTGTTCTTTAATCTAGTTATATTCTGTTTTTTTTCTTATTAACTTTATTAAAAATAATATAATCTATAAAAATCTTTATATAAATCTTTTATTAAAGTTAATTACTTTAAAGAATAATTGTAATTCCTTAACTATTATTAGTTTTAGCTAATCTAGTATTGCCTATATTTTCTCTAGATTTATTGCTAAGTTTTTAGTACTTATAATATACCTTAAAAAAAGTACTTCCTTCTTATAGAATTCGTATTTTTTTAGTTTAAACTTAAGGTTTACTTTTATTAAATATATAAATATTTTCTTAATATCTTCTATATATTATTATATTATCTTTAAGAATATTAGTATATTATCTAAGTATATAATAATATACTAGTCTAGTAAGTTCTTTAGAATATTATTAACTAGTTCTTAGTATAATACTAATGCGTTAGTTAATCTAAAAAGTATAACTATATATTTATATAATCTATATCTTATTCTAAAAGCTATTTTCTATTTATAGCTTTTAGCTATTTATATTAAGTTATATACTTTATATATATTAAGTTTTAAAAACTTTTCTACTCTTTATAGTTAATTTCTAAGTTTATTTATATTTAATAATAAATACTAATTTTTTATTATAATCTTATTAAGTTTCCTATAGTTTATATATACTTATAGTTTATTATTCTTTTTTAAAATAAAAAGAATTAAGTATTTAGCTAAAGAAGATAATAGCTTTATAAATCTTTTTATAAAGTTTTTTTTAAGTATTTATCTAAAGCTTTAAGTTCTATTTTTAATAGTTAATATATAAGTTTAAACGTTAGTTATTTATTATTAATTAACTTAATTTAATAATTTTAAAGTTAATATAGTAGTAATACTTTTTTTTTATTTTTTTTAAAAAAGTATATTTATTTTCTATATTTTAATAATATAAGAGCTTTGTTAATACTTTTTCTTTTAACTTTATAATTAATTAACTTTTCTTCTATATTTACTAAAGTTAGTATACTACTTAGCTACTTATTTTTTAAAATCTAAAATATATAAGTACTTATAATATTTTATTAAATTCTTTTATCTAAGGTTGTAATTATAAATTACTTAGGTTTTTAAGCTTTAATAATAAGCTTATCTTTAAATCTTAGTTCTCTAGATAGTTAATTAATAATTAAGTTTTGCTTTTTTAATTAAAGTATTTTTAGTATAATATTATAAATAGCTATCTTAAATATATTAAATATTATACTTTTATTCTACTATTAAATAGCTATTTTTATTTATATAGTTTCTTTTATAATTAGGTTAGCTTTTATTATATCTCCTATAGTTATTATAATTATATATAATTTATTTATTACTTATATTTTAATTTATACTTTTTATACCTTTTATTCTAAAATATAGTTTTTCCCTACTTTTATATTTATAAGTATAGTTATTAATATATTATTAAGCTATATATTTATTATAATATATAAGTTATACCCTTTAGTATTTTATACTTCGTTAAGATTGTTAATTATTGCTTTAAGTAGTATTCCCTATTATAATTTCTTATTTTAATATATTTTATATAGTATGCTTTTATAGTATTGCTATATAAAGTTCTATTACTATATTAAGGGCTAGTCCTCTTCTTATAGGATATATAGTAAGTATATTCTACTTTTTAGTTCCTTTATTAGAGATTAGTAATATAATCTATATTACTTATCTCTATATCCTAGAAAGAACTTATTTTTATATTTATTAATTAAATAAGACATATATTAGTTAATTATATAATTAGTTTATATAGTTTTTTTTATAAGGTTCTTAATAGATAATTTATTATATTACTATTTTAAGGATTTTATCTTCTAATATATATATAGTACTGTTTACCTAGTATTTAAGCTAAAAATCAATATAAAAATATAATATTTTCCTAAAGAATTATTTATTATTATTTTTTAATTCTATATTCTTATATTATCCGAGTTTATTAAAAAAAACTCTATAATTTATTTTTAAAGTAGTTTTATTTATAATTATACTATCTATATATTTATTATCTTTATTTAAGTTATTTTATTATTTTATTAAGGTCTATATTAAATAGTTTATATACTTTTTCTATATTTTATAAAGTATTGTTTAATATATTAATTTGTTTTTACTTTTTATATTTAATTAGCGTTTATTTTTAGGCATTATTATCTATTGTTATAAAAAATAATATATTTAAGTTTATGTTACTTACTAAGCTTTTAGCTTCCCTATTATTAATTAATAATAAGTATAGTAATAGAAGTTTTTATAAAATATTTAATTGTCTTTATACTTAGTTCTTTAACTAATAGTTATATATAATATATCCTATTTTACTATATTTATAATACTTCTTTTAGTTAAGCTTTTTATAATTGCTTTTACTATTATATTATAATATTAATATATTTAACTTTATAAAGTTACTTTATAGATTAGTACTTCTTAGCTATCTTACCTTATAGTTATAGCGTCCTTAGTATTTTATTATATTATTGCTATATCCTATAGTAACTTATTTTATATACTATCCTTATTATTTATTTCGCTTTATATATTATTAATATAGCTTATTATTAATTTTAATTATTACTTTTATAAGATTATTAGTATTTTTAATTTCTCTACTATAGTATATAAGCTTATTTTAAATATTATCTTTTAGTCTTTATTTAAATATAGATATTTAAGCTTTATTATTTTACTTTATTATTACTGCATAATACTAAAAGATAATTATATAATTAGCTGTTCTTTTAATTTATTATAGTTATTATATTACTAATTTAGTATACTATTCTTTATTAGTAGGTCTAAATATTTATTAGATTTATTTTTTAAATTTAGAGTAGTCTTTAATCTATTTATAGATTTCTATACTAGTAGTTTTATTTATATACTTTTTAAAGTCTAAATTAATCTATAATAGTACTTTACTTCTTATATATATTGCTATAAAGGCTATTTTAATTTTACCCTTAATATTAAATATTAATTTAAAATAAAGATTTAACTAAAATAACTAGTTATTAAGCTTATTCCTTTCCCTATAAAAAAAGTTAAGCTTTAAAAGTTTAGTTTTATCCTTTTTAGTAGCAGTTAGTTAATATATTATATACTTTTGCTAAGAGCGTTGCTTATTTAATATAGATCTAGTTATATTTATTTTAAAGGTATTTAATATATTATAACCTTAGTATTTAAAATAGTAAATAATATTAGCTAATTTAACTATAAGTTAATAGGTTAGTTCTCCTAGAATATAAGTAACAATTAAATAATAAATAAAAGTAAAAATAGTAAAATAGAATTAAGTTATAACTATTTTAAATCTTATAATAAAAAATAAAACTTATATTAAATATAAAGAAATTTATTTAAAGAAAAGAATAAAAAATTCTATATATATAATTTTATTTAACTTACTTAATAGTACTTAACTTTTAATTACTTTAAGCCTATTTAATTTAGAAGTTGCTTAATACTCTTAGCGCTTAAGTATACTTAAATACTTTAGCTATCTTTTCCTTCTTTTAATTATTTTTTCTTATAACTTAATATAGCTATAGTCTTTATCCTATAGCAGTTACCTAGTTATACCTATTGCGCAAGGTTATAATACTACCTTAGATTCTAAAAACCTTTTTTAATATAATAAAAACTTAGAGTATTATTATTTAATTCTTAAGGAGTAATAATAAGTTCTAAAGTAATATAATTAATAAAATATATATAAATTATAATATTATTCAAAAGATAACTGCTTTTTATACTTTTTATTAAAATAAAATAGCTAAATATAGCTTTAGTATATTATTTAGAAAAGTTTAAATAATATTATATAATATTAGTATATATTAACATTTTTAAGGGGAAGTAGCAGCTTATATAATTTATATTAAAGACTATACCGCTATTAAAGTAATAAAAAAGACTTTAATTAAAGCCTAAACTATTTAATAATTAGATATATTTTATATAAAGACTTTTAGCTATTATAATTAGTATTATAATCTAAAATATAAAACTAAACTAAATAATAGAAAAATTAAATATTAACTTCTTAATTATAGTACTAAAAACTAATACTAAATGTAGGATCTAGTAAAGAAGAAGATTATTATTATTATTATATATATTAAATAAAATAAGTTATAAACTTATAAAACTAAAGGAAATATAAATATTTAAATAATTACTAAAATCTTATATTTATAAATAATAAAAAAAAAATTCCTTAAATAATTTAAATAATAGCTTCTTTATTTCTTCTATAAATAAAGGAATTAAATATTACTAAAAATATTATTAAGACCTTATTAAAAATATTAAATATATATTTAAAAAAAAGTATTAGTAATTATTATAAAAATCTTAAAAAACTTAAAAAATTAGAAAAAAAAGCTAATATATTAAGATAATTATTATAACTTTAAGTTAAAAATCCTATTAATTATAAAAATTTATATCTTAGTAAAGAAGCTTATTATCTTAAAATATTTACTATTAAAGTAATAAAGCTATAATTACTTAAGCAAGATAATATTCTCTAAATAATTAAAAGCGCTTTAAATAAGCTAAATAAAAAAAAATTATTATATATTATAATCAAATTAAAAAGTTAGAAAAGAAAAGAACCTAGATACTAAAAACTTCTTTTAAAAATATAAAAATATTTTAAAGACGCTAAGTTTTTATAAATAAATTTAATAATTATAATAATATTATTAATTTTAAAAGAAGATAAATAATAAAAAACTTTAAAGTAAAAGCTAATATTAATTATAATAAAATTTATTTTTGTATAGTTATAAATAAAGCTTAATAAATTATATTAGCTATTATAACTTATAATAATAAGATTTTAGAATATTTAAATATTATTATAGCTTTTTTAGAATTATTTTTAAAAAAATAATATATATAAGTAGAATAATTATATATATTCTAAAAAAAAGGAAATAATATTACTTATAAATTAAATAAAGCTTTAAAAAAATAGTATAATATATTAAAGAAATTTTTTATTAATATAGGATAATATTTTATTAGGAATAATAACTATTTATTCTAAAGTTCTAAGAAAAATATTATTATTACAATTTATATTAATAATTTTCTAATTTATTATAAATAATAATAAAAAATTAATATATTTAAAAACTAATTAGATAAACAGTTTATAATAAAATATTTAAGATTATTTAAAATATATTTTAAAATAAATATTATTTATAATTAAAATTAATATACTATTTATATTAATTAATTTAGCTATATTTAATAAGTTTTAAAATAGCTAAATATAATAAATTATAAATTAGTTATAATCCCTATAAAAAAAGAATTATGTTTTATAAAAAAAATAATAATTATAAATTATTAAAAAAATTAAAAGATTTTTATTCTATATTAATAAAAATATTATCCTAGTTTATAATTAAAACTTATTTAAATATCTTTTTTATAATTAATATATTTATATAATTTATAAGTAACCCTACGCAATATTATATAGTAATTATATAATATATTATATAATATTTTATAAAAATAATTAATTTAAGTAAGCGATTTAATTTAGTTAATAATAATAATAAATTATTTATAATGTATTATAATACTTTTTTATAGACAATTATAATATAAATTAATTTACTAATATATATATATATATTTTTTTATAAAGCTCGCTAATTAGCTAGTAGAATAAATAATAACTATTTATAATTTTTTTATTAATAAAAACTAAATATATAACCGCTAGCGAAATAACGAAAAAAAATATTTATTTTATAAATATTTTAATATTATTAAAAAATAATAAAAAGGAAATTCAACTAATTAATTTATATATAAATAATTAATAAGTAATATTATTTATAAAAAATAAAACTAACTATTTTAAAACAAAGTATATTTATCTATAATATTATTATATTTATAAATAAATTAAGAAAAAAGTTTTAAAAATTATTTAAGTTTTATTAAAATAATAAATTACTAATATTTTAATAAAACTATTAAAAAAAAGAATTTAAAAATAGCTAAAATAAGCTAAGGTTAGTTTTTATAACTTATAATATTATAAGTAATAAATAGAATTAAATTTAAAAAAGAGTATTAGGTATTATATAAGTTATATAGATAAGTAATATATTGCAAATGTAATACTTGCTCCTTTAAGCATATAAGGAATTATAGGACTATATAATAATTGTCCTCCTATATGTAGAATAATTCCTTAACCTAAAAACAATAAGAATATAATCATCAAATCATCTTAACTCTATCAACAGGTACAATGAGTATTGTGGACAATTACAATGAGTATCGCGGGTAGACCATATGTTTCCTTATACCGCTCAACAATGATGGAACGATGGAATATGACACCATAGTTGGTGATTGTTCTTACTATAGGTACTCTTGTAGAATGTTTTCAACGCTCAAATGCCTTCGAAAAAAGCCCTGGGACGTGGTCTCTTCCCTTTTGTCCACAAATATCGCTACGTTTGTCGCTTGTAGGAGATTATTGATTTCATGGACGCCAAACCGTCTGATGACGGCCGTATTCATTTCACCTTCGCTCTTAGGCCTATAGATGCTGCCTAGGCAGGTTCGCATCTTGACCTCACTACAAGAATCCATTAAGTCGATTCGAGCCTTACCTCCGGCCAATTCGCGCGGGGGAAAAATCCTCACACCATCGGTCCTAGCTAGACTGCACGCAAAGCGATATCAAGCGCCGTGTATCATGACCAAGTGTGCAGTTTTTGTGAAGACCCTGATCTACAGAAGTATCACAAGGCATGTAAAGTAGAGTACATCTTCCGTTGATCCTGAAGTCGAGGAGTACCCACTACTCTCGGCGCAGATGAACGACAGTGAAGCTGAGGGTTGATGTCGAGAGCTGACACGAGGCCGCATATGCTATCGTAATGTGGATACGATTCATAAACTACCCTCGGGGTCCCCCCAGGAGGTATTTCGCGGCCGAAGGCAAAGATTAACTGGTTAACAATTTTCAACCCCGGCTAACAACCAACAGAATTAACGGAGAGAACTCTGATCCAAAAATCTAGTGGAAAGTGGAGCAAAAGCGCCGCATACAGGTAACCTTATATCGGGAAGATAGAGACCTTGAGCTGGTTGCAACGCATCATGTCGTCCCTTCCTCATAGCCAGTAAATACTCTATGACGAGAGCGGGGCGGAAGTAGTAGCATGCGCTTGTCAACAATCATCATCAAGTATGACGTTACAATAGCCGACAGTAACATGGAGCTTTGAGCAAAATTTTTTAAAGTAGGCATTGGACTAGGGGTTTGATTCATTCTATCCAAGCCTTGTGTGACATGACTATATGTGAAGTACCGAAAGGTGGAGTATCGACAAAAGAAATGGAAATCCACGGTAAAGACTGACTACAGTGAGCGTCCCATGAAAGACAAGGAGGGATCACTCCCGCTTTTAAAATCTGCTGTGCCATAATCATCTCCAAAGCGACGTCAGTAAAGGCTGAAAAATGAGATCTCATCCACCGAATCCAAGTGTGGATCACCTCCAGCGTCACCGTGCGCACCTAGTTCTTCCTCACCTGCTTCACCTGTGCTGGAATTCGTGTCTTCGTCGATATGATGTGTTTAGCCCGCATCGTTCGTTGCCATGGTGTCAAGAGCGGAGAAACTGATCATGCGGCGCCGGATTGAGGGATCAACTGGAGTAGAGTCTGCCTCAATGTTGACTGTGTTGGCGTGGGGTACAGAAATAGTAGGATCGACATTTCGAGCTCTGGAGTGGGCCGACGGACTCAAGGATGCCTGTTCAACGACCTGACATGTAGCAGGACGATTTTGGCGGTCAATGGAGGTGTCTAGCTCTTCATCGGCAGAGCCATGCCCGCTACCGGCAGGCTCTCGCTTACAAGCATCACGGCCGGCAATATACTCCTTGTGATAGAGGTCTTCCGCCAGTAGCCATGGCGTGGATGAGTCCAGGCTAAGGGAGACAGCGCTCAAGATCACCGTCGCTAAATCTTGGCCATCGAGTTCGCGGTTTTGCCAATGCTGACTCGCCTGGGCGTGCTCCTTTGTATAAGCCTCGGATAGCTCTTTCTTCATCATTGTCCAGATGAGTCGTTCACCGTGAAAATGGTAGATCAGAGATTCGTCGAGAAAGCGTAGAGTCTCGGGAGCCAGCGGACTTGGACAGTCCTTTGCCCGAGCAATCGAAAATCGGAGGTTCAACTGGTCAGTCACTAGCTTTCCAAATTTGTGAGTAACCCCTAGTTGGAAATGCAGCAACGAGAGCTCGCAAAGGACCTTGACAGCGTCGGCTGCCTCTTTAATTAATTCTTCCTCCACCTAACCCGGTGTCAGAATAAAGCTGAGATGTAAATCCAGTTGAGTTGTCTGCGCCCAATTTTTGAATACTTTGAAGGCCATCAAGCCGAGTTGGGGTAGGGGCAGACGAGACTGATCCTCATCTAGCAGTCGGTAGACCTTGCAAGTCAAGGCCTTCAACAACGTCAGTGACATCGTCACAATGGCCCCGTCTGCTAGAACAATTGTAACGGCTACACCTTGATCATGTCTAACAGCCAGTCAGAAGAGATGAAGCCTTCAAGTCTTGAGGACACCCACTTATGAATTACTTCGGGATGCGACAAATCATTTGATTCTATGTGCAATTGATCCAGGCCGACTTTGTCAGCCAATTCGGATGGGCCCATCGATGTTTTGGCAGGCTCTCCCTGCTGCTTGGTGTGGAAGCTGAACGGATTGAAAGGCATTCTGGGGCTTGATTGCTGACGGAAAAGGCAAGGATGAAAGACTTTTGGGGGCCTTGACAACGGAAGTGATCGTAATGGTAGGGGTCGCTTTCACGCAAGCGATGGACTTCTATGGAAGGGACGAGCTTACTGTGGAAAGAGAGATGGAAGCGTGAGGTGACTGATATTAGGCAACGACCAGATGTGTAGCAAACAACAGGTCCGCGAGAGCGGCCGGGTGCATGCAATTCGGTGCGCCGAGAAGGACACTCATCAAAGACACCCGGCTCTGCTTGGCGCTAGTCTTTCTAATTAGACAACAATCTGGCAAGCTGTGAATGTGGAAGTCTGACAGGGCCATATCTGTCGGCAGGACTGGCTTTGGGCTGGCTGGGTGTTCGGAGCACCAATTCGTCATTCAGTCAATTAGCCTCTGTGGACCAGGCTCATGAATTCTGTCAGTCACAAAGCAGAGTCATGAAGCAACGTCTTCGACCTATCTGATTGCGACAGAAGGGCCAATTGAGCAAAGCCTCAGCGAATGCTATTCAAGCGTTCTCTCACGTTTTGGCGCAGACCTCAACGTGAGAATCAGCAACTCCCACGGAATGTCTGACTGCCCGGAAGACTTCGCCGAAGATACGAGAAATGAGTGGCACTTTGTCAGGTACCAAGATCACAAAAACAATCTCGCAGCATAAGGAGAAGATGTGCAGCAGGAAGATCGAGATGACAACAACCGAGAGCGCGTTTGGTAGAGCCAGATCAACTGAGAGGCGGCTCAGACCATCTTGATCCACATGAGCTAGTTCAGGACTCACTTGAAGCTCAGGCGGAATATCAACGAAACTTGCGAGAGGCATCGCTGATGTACGCCTCACGAGCTTGGATGGAGGACAAGCAGAACTTAGAGGCGGATATTTCAGCAATTTCGATCTCTCTTTCAGCTCTCAGACCTGCTAGTGAGTGTGGCATTCAACACACAGGCTAGAGACAGGTTTACATCCCTTTTGCCTGAATTGAGGTACTTTGTGAATACAATCTTGGGACAATGTCTTGATCTAGCGCTCGCGGTTCAGGGAATTGCTTCGTAGATTAGAACTGAAAGAAGCGACATTGAAGAGTCTTGAGATTGGGACTTTTTGGGCGCACATGAATATGTACGGATGAAAGTGTACGGTAGCGTGTAAAGTTAAGCATATTCCGACTTTAAGTAGATAGAGGACCTTAGTTAGAGTCAATAATCCTGCGAGCTGTGAGACTTTGAGTGCCAGTCATATCTTCACGGTAGCCTTCGGTAGAAATCAACACCGTCTTCCGTCCCACATAATTCTCCGCACATCCTCTCGTGTTCGTATAAAGGCCGTGCTCTCTTGTGCTTCGCCGAGTCCACAGTAGGCGTTAGGTTGCGGCTGAAATGCGGATGACAGAGTGTACAGCGCTTTACTAGACATCATCCGTCTCCAATAGTACGCGCCAACTGTGAGAAGTAGAAGATCACAAGTGTGTTGTGGGGCTTTTGATCCGGCGGTGACAGTAGAAACGAATGCTATTCTGGCCACTCTTTTCCGTTGCTGCTTTCCTGGCTTTAGCTGTGACCCAACTCTATCACTGAAGCAATTTATGTAAAGCCAGAGCCGATTTGAAGGTCGCCACCTTCTGTAAGTCCATGGATGATTGTGGCCACCATCGTGTTGAAGTACTTTGGTTTCGCCGTCTCAGAAGTCATCTATTGGACCGAAAGGATCAACTGCTGGCCATAATTCCCCCAGCGTGATATGGAACCTAGAAGGCACTAATAATCTTAGCTGATTCCTGCACTTCACCGGGAGTCGATTTGTTCGCCAGGCGCGATAGCAGACCGTGTTAACGCCAAGATGGTTGCCAAAGCCATCATATTTCTGCTCTTGGCACTCAAATTGACGTTTTCGGTCTGCTCATCCCTCTGGTGAGTAGAAAGCGTTTCTTTTGGACGTTGTTGACTGAAAATCTTACACTGCGTCCTTCAGATTGGTCTCTTAGAAGGACAAGATGGAGATCATTTCGGAAAGAGGTTGTAATCCAGGCAGTTCGCGAGATATCCCGTTCTCTAGAATGTTGGGTCATTTTTTTGCAAAAGAAATCACAGTCTCTAAGAGCAAGAGGACGGGCGGTAGCTCGAACAAATTCGAGTTCTTCTTCGTTGAGCCTTCACATTGCAGACTCACCATCTCACTACCACCCCTTTGCCTTCTCAACGCCGTTTTTCCCGTATTATGCTAGGATAATGTATCAAGTCCTCATTTTCGCATTTCCTTGCTTCTCTCGAAGTCTTACGCCCCCTTTTTCGTGGAACAACTGCTCAACCTAGCTTCACATCCTAGAGACCGTGGTGGGGGGTCTGATTCGAATTTAGAGGGAACATGCAACCGGTCGACCGACTGGCCCTAGAGTTTCTCGCTTTCTACGGTTGCAGTAGACCCCCTTGCGATCTCTCATACTTCATAACACGATGATATATCGTCTTGACCGCGGATACAACAGAGAGCCTATGACCGAATGCTCACATTCAGAATGCTCCAATGCGAAAGTATGATGCCATAACCAAATTAACGACCAGATCGAACGCAGATGCTCCTCAAACATGCTGATGCTCTGACAGGCACCCTGCGGAGATGTAGCTGACAACGAGCCTGCAACGTTCTACTGCTCTTCTCGGGCTACTGAGGAAAAGATACCTCTCATCTTGCCCCGGGGAGATGATGCAGCCTGCGAGCGTAGATTGGTGGGCCAAGTCTGGCTCCCTTCCGAACCCTCCATCACTCGGTCTTACTGTGTAGCTATTGCTCTTGTTTCAGGCTCCTATTTCGCTTCGTACTCGAGACAATGGAGTTTCTATCGCGGTTCAATGTGCCTGGCCAATGACAGTGTCAAGGCTGTTGAAAAACGGCTGGTGGACCTTTCTGTATGTGTGGGGGGAGACAGCCTCGGCCTAGAGTGAGCCTCTGGCAGAACGCCAACCTCAATCTCTATTGCATCGTGTCACTCGGTGGGGCTACTTTTGAACTTCTCTCATGTCTTGGAGTGCCATGTCCTTCTCTATTAGCTAGGGTTTGTGAGGCGTGAAGAGTATAAGAGTTTGCCTATCAAAGTTGTGATGGTAGAGTCTTAGCAAAAGAAAGGTCAGGGACGAGGTTTGGCGAGGAAATATGGCGAAAAGGCTGGCGAAAAAGCTGGCGAAAAAGCTGGCAAAAAGGTGGAAGAGGGCGGGTTGCAGCGGTAAGAGGAAAGTCTCAATCACATCCCCATCACAGGATGAGGAGGTCTCCGTGGGAGAACATCGAAAATTCCCCTGACCTCCTACACCTTCCCCCTTCCCTTGCCTTGTCTCTTGCTCTCCGACTTTCTTTCCCGGGTATTTGGGGTTCGCAGGTTTGGGAAACGGAGGGCTTAGGCCCGGTCTCATGGCTTCGTGAAAGCTCATAGGTGCAGGAGCGTCGAAGCGCATCGTGCAGGACATACAAGTGCATGGTATCTATGTCGATGCGCATAGCCTTTCACAGGGCGTCCACGACTTCTCTGAGGCCAACCATGGGGCGGAAAATCATGCTCCCGAAACTTCCCCCACCCCAATAAAAGAGGCAAGCCATAAGGCATTGGCAGGAAGCTACTGCTTGATTCAATTGTGACTTTCTAGAGAGGGAAATAACTAGTCTGAACTGTCCACGTTCCAGGGCGACGACATCCTCTCTCCCTACACACGATCAAGCTCCATCTCTCTAGTCTTCGCCAATATTCGCATGTCCCGTCGGAAAACCCTGCGTTGACGAAGGCGTTTGCGGGGGCGCCCCTGCAATTCCCCCCATGGAGAGCTGGGCATCGGAGGTTCTAAAGGGCCAATCCTCTTCTTCCCAGGGTATAGACACGTGGGCTGGGAGAGTAGACATTAAGGGCAGTGTGATGTCCTCTAGAGCAGGTGCTGGCAATTGGTGTGCCATTGGTGTTGGGATAGGATTGTAAGTTGAAGGAAGAGGTGACATTCCCTGGTAAGTTGAAGTCAGAGGTCTAAATCCCTCGAGTGTTTGGTCTTGCGCACTGGCATCTCTGATAGTGTCTGGGAAATTGACAGGTCGAGCTTCTTCTCCTGTCACTTGAGGTACCCACTGTTGTGATAACATTGCCGGTTTAATGTCATCGTAATCTTTGTGCTGCGCGTACGATTGTCGTGTCTGAGTGTCAATTGCCGTTACCACATCGCTAGTCGTCTTCTCCTTTGCCCGCACACTTGCGCCCTCCTTATTCAATATCCCACCCACAGCATTCTCCCCAACATTTCCAGCTGCCACTGGCTGATCATCCACACTCCCTCCTATCATCTCTCCAAGCGTACCACCAGACTCCACAATACTCATGTCTGTCGTCCACTGCATCCCCATCTTCCCTCCCGGCAAACCGACAACCGTATACTTGCCCCCGGTAAATACACATCCTTCGCTACCCCCGGCTGGAGAATCTTCCGTGTGTCACGAAGTATGTGCAGTACGGCTTTGCGAGACTCAGCATTATCCACAATGGCCTTTGAGGAAATGTCATGAGCATTCCCATATCCCCAAAAGGGGTTTAGCTGGTTTTTCGAGCTAATGACCCAGGAGTTATAGGTTGCACTACTGAGCCTCAGCTGCTCCACGAGGAACCATAAACCCTCGACAAACACGAAGTTTGGGGGCGAGTGGACTCGGATAGGAGTCGGTCTTGGTGAGTTCGTGAGCGAGAACAATTCAACAGGGGTTTTAGTGAGGAGCTTCTCCCCATTGACGTTGTTGGTGCGGAGAAATTCCTCGAGCCACTCGATTGTGGGAAGCTGGATCATGTTATACGATAGAGGAAGTGATGTAACATTGATCAGCTGAATTAGCTGGTTCATGTGTTCCAACAGTGAGGCAGTGTTAAAGTTCCACGCATCGATGTTGCCCTCTTGGTCAAGGTAGACAGATTCACGCTTCGCAGGACGAATATCTTGCGAATCATCGTCGAGCGCCATGCTACGGCGGCGCTTGCGCCGTCCAGTTGGCGGAGGCGTGGCAACTTGAATTGACCCCGGCTTAGCTTCATGATACTGACGGCGCGGGGTGACGTCCGCGCCGCTGGACTCTTCCTGAGTGGCGGTTGCATTCTGATCTGCCATTTCCACCGTCACAGCTCGTGGAATTTGGTTCGCCCCCGATAGATTTATGACCAGGACAAGCGATGTGGAGAGAATGAAGAAGATGATGTGAGCCCATATTTTATAACGGAAGAGACGGACTGGCAGGTAATGGCCTTTGCTGTGAGGTTCGGACATCCGACTGCCACGGCCGCGGGGTAGTAGAAAGCGTCATGTACGCTCCCTTGGCAGAATGCTCGGTCTGGCGATGAGTGCAGCAGATAAATCTCTGGGTTGCCATGTTCATCCAGACTGCATTGGATGCTATTGGTGATGACATTCCCGATCGGGGACTCAAGCGTCAGGATTAACATTGACCTGAGGCTCTTGGAGGTTTATCGACTGTGATGCGGTAGATCGTGCAATGATGTAGGCATGCGTCCGCTCAAGGCGGATATGAGCATGGCGTTTAATCTAAATCCCGTGCCTTACATGTATCGGAGGAGCTTTCCACCAGCGAATGCGTAAGCTCATGGTTGAAATCGCCTGGCATTGCTCTTCATGGCCCTAGCAGCAGGATGATGGGGATACTCAAGTGAGAGGTAGTAATAAGGTGTACCGTGACCGTGACCGCGAGATTAGATTAGATGGAACTAGTCCCGATTTACGGTGTGCAGGATACCGTGTGAGGCTTGGCAGGCGGGAAGATTTCACCACTCTTTTTTCCCTTAAAATTTTATTTATTTAATATCTTGATGAATTTAGCTTTAAATAACTTTAAATTAAGCATATAAGAACATAAGAACTTTATATATATAAATTCCTAAGATTCAATTTTCCCATAAAATAAATGCTTAACTATTTATATATTTAGTTTTTAGTTATTTTAACTTTTTTAAAAAAAATAAAAACTTAAATAACTTCTTTAAAAAAGCTTTAAATTAAAAATTTTCTAAAACTATAAATATATATAGCTTTATAATAAATAAATTTTATAAAAAAATTAATAAAATCTATATTTTATATTTAAAGATTTTTAAATTTTTAAAATAATAAAAGATAAATATCTTCTATAAAAATATTTAAAATTACTTTAATTTAATAAATTATATTAAATATTATATAAATAACTTATTTTAAAAGTTTTATTAAATTCTATAAAGTATTCTTCAAGATATTAAAAAGTAAACTTTTAAAAAAAAGAAACTACGAAAAGTTCCCGCATGCCAAGCCTCACACGGTATCCTGCACACCGTAAATGGGTACCCCATGAGCCTTTCCTACTTCAGCTTAGTGGCAGAGACGCCTGGCCCCTCTTGCAAGTCCTGATCTTCTATCGTTTCCCATCACGGGCTGTCCTCTCGACAGAACCGCTACCACCATTGAAACCATTACTATTGCAATGATGTATGCTCAATTGCTCCTCTCTTCTGCTTTTCCAGTATCAATGCTGGATGGTGCCCAGCACGATGCCAGCCAAGCGCGCATGCTTCGAGACACTCATCTCTTATCCTTTGTCCCAACCCTGGCTTCGTCGCCGAGACGGTACTCGTATATCACATTCGAGCAATGAACATCTCAAAATCTAAGCCCTTCGACTGTTCTCGGCAAGCCCGGCCAGGAAATTCGGGGGTGGGTCCATTTTCTCCGCTAAACCCATGTTCAGATGGCTACGCATAAGAGCCCGGGCTCTCTCCATGGCTTCAAGATATTCTCTCCTTCACACTACCTCGCTCGTGTTACTGCCGCAGAACTCGTCCTCTGACGCCTGGCGACTCGCTCGTCCGACATACTCCCATAATCAACCTGCCTTGCAGAGCACAAGGACAATGGTACCACGTCGAAAAGCGGTACGGAAACCCACCCATTCTTCTCTCCTTGTTTCTTACATTGACACGCCAACAGTGCGACCATTGCTATCTGGGCCAAAGGAGATGCGATCTCGAGGTTGATTGGGACACAAAAAGATACCATCCGTGTACACACTGTCGAAAAAGGCGTCTCGAGTGCCACAATACAAGCCCGACGATAAGTCTTTGAGAAGAAAGCGATGCTCCCGAGTGCAACAAACAGAGACCACCCAAGCCTCTACAGCTTTGACGGAGCCACACAACCATAGCCCTTGGAACAGCCCCCCTCCTGGAGCGGGGATCCAAGTCGCCTTGACTCAACATTTGGGCTTCAAATCCGGCCTCAACCATGTCATGATTTCGATGCACCACAGATCTCCCACTTTGCTTATCTCCCTTTCCCCCATCAAACATCCCAAGGCTCTCAATCTAGGTCCTATCCACGACTTACCCCAGACATCACCCATCATCCTGCCACCCATACAGCGTCCCAAAGCTCTCAATCCTCCGCCCTTACACATCCTTCCACCTCTTCATCCCCGCTACCGTCGAACAACCGCACAACACATCCAGACAAATTCTCTTGGCTTCAAGACGGGCTGCTGGTCGCGGATCGTCCAGATCTAGAGAAGAAATTTTCCAGCAGCGAGCCACTATATCACTCCGGCTATGTACATGGGTGGCTGTGTATCATTCTCAGAGGGATTGTTTATCTCAGTTCGGGCATGTAGGAATGAAACAGACAAAGCTGGTGGTCAAAGAGAGCTGTAGATGAGGGACCTGATGGAGGAGATGATCGAGAGGAGGATAGACTACCACTCGGGTGGCCTTGTCTGCGATGGGGAAATGGAAGATGGTTCAAAAGGGGCGGGAAAGGAGCAGATCTGTTCTCTCGGCTACGACAACGCCATCAGCAGTATGAGCTTCTAGGTTCGCTCTCTCTCGCAAAATAAAGACACTGTTTCCGAGACTCTCACATGCCCTTCTTATGCTCCCTTCCTTCTCGATCTGGACTCGGCATGATCATCGTGGCAGCGGCAATGATCAGACCTGATACCTAGGCTCCCTCACACCTCGCTTTAGCCGGTGCAGATCAGGTCATGTCCGATTTGGTCGCTGCATCATCGGATCCATGCAATGTCCCGTTAGTGAGCGGACATTCGTTTTAACCAATCCAGCATATATCGACCGTCATTCTTCATTCTTCTCACCGTGGCAAGTCTATCCACTCCCAGCCCACACCTTTTAGCCCCTGCTCCCTCCCATCGCCGAAAGCGATGAGCCCAAGAGTCTCCAAGCGGCAGCAGGGCCGCGCAGCAACCGTCTCGGACTCAGAAGAGGGCCAACAAAGCGAAGAGGACTCTCTCCCCATCCCTCGGTCCAAACAATCCCGCAACGAGAGCGCAGGTAATATGCTGGCTCGATCTCGTGCCGCCGGTCGTGTGAAGGGAAAGCATCACAAGACTGCGGAACCATCTGATAGAATGCCTGGCTCGAATATTTCACCGGTGCTAGGGCCCGAGCCTGATGGTGCAGCATTCGCCAGTGGAAGCTTGCAACCAACTGTCGATGGGCAAGGGTGGCGAGCACGGAGTATGCCCGAAGTTCCTGACCAACGGCCAGCTACGCCCCTCAACCAAGCAAGTGATGGAGAACGAACTCAAGGACAGGAACCCGGTAGTGGATGGCGAGATCAGTCAGCGTGAGGATCTTCCATCCTCTCCCACCCGACCTCTCTCACTGACCTCACGTTCGTGCTCCCTGCTGCGCATTCCGTAACCACTAGCTCATAACCGCAATCCCCAAACCGGACCCTCAACTCATTCACACCATCGACGAAACCCTGTTCCTCACGGAAAACGCACAGCACTTTCTCGCCGAGCTTGACAACCTCTACATTTCCCTTCTCCACCCTTACGTCTCTCTCGCCAACATTGCCTCCCACAACCTCAGCCAATCTACATGGCAAGAAAAGCTCCAAATCTGGTTCCGCCGCACACTACTCACGGCATGGCAACACCGGTTGTTCTCCAGTGCCGCTTCCCAGACATCCATAGACAAGAAAGCTTGGGCCGAGCTTACCGGTCAAGCGCTACAGGCTCTGCAGATGGAAATGGATATCGTGGGGGAAGTGGTGCATGCATTGGCGCAGTGGCGTGCAAAATTGGCTTTGCTGGAGGCTGTCGTCAGAAATCCCCTGTGGTTGAGCGCTGGAGATGGGTGCACGAAGAACGGTGAGGGACGTGAATGCACCGGGTCGGGCAAGGAAGAGAGGAGTGGGGATGAGTGGGTTCTGCATAAGATGGGGGGATCGGAAAGCTCATACGCCGGCCAGGATAAATGGCTAAAGGGGTGGTATTTTGAGCATGTTGTGTCGATGACGGGGATGGGTAATGTAATGGCTGAGAAGGCCTGGAGCGAATTGGATCGTACGTGTGTAAGGACTTGATGGTCAGAATGGCGCAGCGGGAGGGACGGAAGGGCGGAACCAGAGACCAAGCTTGGATTTGGAGCAAGGGACGAAGTTTGAGAGAGGAGTAGGTGATGAAATGGACAATTACGAGACATGGTGGTAGACTTCATACGTTGGGGAATGAACGATTATAACGTTGGATATTTCAGAATCCCATCAATAAACATTGGTCGACCATTGGTGTCGTTCGTAACATGGCCTTTCTACATTACTTTCCTTCTCCGCCCTAACGCATCCTCGTCAGGCTCAAGGACAGGGGGAGGGATGAGGCGGAAGGGGGCATTGATGATTCGTATGCTGGATTCGATTGGAGCGAGGTTCAGTAGGGAAGCCGTCATTTGAGGGAAGGAGAAAAGCAAAGAGAGGAGGAGGGACAGAGGGAAGAGAGCAAGAGGACAGAGAGGTTCGGCTACACCGTCATCTCCATGAGGCCGCGCCCTCTTTCCTTGACCTTCCCTTTCATTTCAGTCCTTTGGATTCTTTTCCCTCTCTAACTGCCCTCCTGACAAACGCATCTCTCGTGGCATCCCTCAACTTGTTCGCCGCGTTGTCATCTGCTATGAAGTGCTCTCTTCATTGAGTCTTCATTGAGTGCGGGCAGCTTGGTCCTGATCGTCTTCGGAGGACGACCATGTGTACGAGTCGGAGTCGGATCCGCTTTTTCTTGGTGCAGGAGGGTTTTGGCTCCGTCCAGATCGCTTTGCGACTACTCTGCGGCCCTGTTTTCTCTGACCGGGACCTCAATTGACTGCCGACCCTGGTCGCTTTGACTCGCTTGCGAGGCCCAGCAATACCAGTTCCGTCAGAGTTTTCTTCATCCGGCTCCCTGCTTGCCTGCCTCTTTGACCGCGCGGGGTTATCCACCCGCCGTTCCTCCTCGAGCAAGCCCAAGCCCGCTGCCTCGCTCTCCTTTTCGACCTGGGATCGCAGGTCTTTGATGTAATTACGGATTGCTATATGCTCGTAGGACCCTTCTGAAATGCTGCCAGATTCGATGGGAAAGAGTAGTGGTAAAGCGTACAGAGCCTCCTTCTCTTGGCGATCGAAGGGGTCTTCCAACGTTTTTTCGCCAATTCCAGCAAGAGCTAATATGGCCTGGGCATGTTAGAAATCGTGCAGATACCGTTGGAGACAACTCACAGCAGGTTGGAGAGCGAATTTGAGACATTTCAGTGCGTTCTGTGAATTGACCTTCTGCCTAGAGTCTCGATGGTCTGACATTTTAGATGCTGTGGACAACCCTCAAGTGTCTAGCGGTCGCTAGAAGAGCCAATAGAGCTAGTAAAAGGGAGAGGTGTCTATGCCTTTGAATTGGAGGTCGACGGGTCACGGCCGCAACCACGGACGTTGCGGCAATCATGGCCATTGCCGTTCGCCGCCCATGGTTGGTTGATGCTGGCACACGCCATTCTCTGGAAAGTTTACGCTGGCCTAATCAGGAGAGATGGATCATTGACCACATTGAATTGGTATATCAAGAAGGCTGGCTGGGCGATGTCAAGTATCGATGGAATGGAATTAGCCTCATGCCAAGACTGCCCAAATTCCCCGAATGGAACGTAAGGTACAGAGAAAATCGCGACAACTTCACTCACATTAGCAGCGTCTCTTGCGTCATACAGACCGAATACATCCAGAAATTACACTCCTTTCCCCTCTCTCTCCCTTTTGTCCCCTCGCTCTCCACCGTTCTCGAATCCAACACGCTCCCTACACCTCCTTCCTCAAGACTTTCGGCCACTTACAAGAAATACGACAAGGTACACGGGAAGGTCAGTTACAACAGCAACGATCCGGGAAAGGGCAAGAGCAGACAAGTGACATAGGCGAGGTGCAGTAGGAGCGAGCTCAGCTACATCCCTTCAATTGCTTTGGCGAAGCGCAAAGGTAAAAGAGGAAGCTGGATTGGGGGTTTGGAGAGAAGGAGCTGCGCTCTCAAGCATGATAACGGTCGGAGAGCACCTTGGGAAGATGATACAATACACTGTCTCATGCAGGTCACGAAATGATTGGATGCGGCGCTTGAGAAGCCACGATACTTAGTCCGAAGATTTTGCGGTACACAGACGGAACAATAGACCGATGTGCTTAGTATGTTCCAGCGTGCTTTCAAGATCTAGAGGTAACATTGGTATATTTCTATCATAGGTCTTGTTCTCTGGAGCCCCCAATCGCTCGCGCTCTTGCTCAGCCAGCTGTGACCCTGTCTCTTTCTTACTCTGAGATTGTCTCCATCTGCCCCTCCATGCTTTTCCTCTCATCTCCACCACACGTTACGCTCCACTCCCACGTACGTCAGAGCATACGGGCAGGCGAAGGATGAGTTGGAGAGGAACTAGCGGGTCCGACTGGCTTCTTCAACCACTCGCCACAACCCCACCATCCCATTCATGTCGCCGACTTCTTGCCCGGCTCTTTCTGTTCACTCTTCTTTGCACCTTCTTTCCCTCTCTCCTCACCTTCCTGCCCTCATGTCTCCCGCCCAAGGTTCCCTTTCTTCTACCCACGGCGAGGTCAATCAAAGGAGGCTGGCAGACCGCTGGCCCTCGCGTCTAGGACCCCCCACCCCTCTCCTGGATTGCATTTAGAGCTGTCTCTTGTCCCTGCCTCCCACGCCGGACATTCGCGTGGCTGGTGGACTGGGCTATACAGGAAATTTCATCTTCTTTACGCCTTGTTGTCGCGGACAAGTCTCCCTAGGCTGGTTGATTTCTCTCGCGATTATAATCCTCGCCTTTCCTAGTCTGGCAGCTGTAGTCGGTTTTGCTCGCCCCTTCGTGGCTTCAATGCCAGGCGTTCGTGCAGTTGGTGTGGTATGGGTAGGTGAAGCTGCAGTGGGAGCCAAGTGGGGTCAAAAGGGTGGTCGGCTGTGGTAGGGGCTCAATGTCCTACACGCCATGCTAAAGATTGCATGACGAGGGAAGCAAGGGAATGCCAGCTGTTGGAGTAGTCTGGACCACAATTGGCGCGGTGGAGGTGGTAGAACAGCCAGAGCCATACCTCGATGAATTTTCTGAGCCACTTCTACGGTGGACGGAATAGTCGACTAGGCTAAAAATCACAGCCCAAAGATGATCTCGCTCTTCGTTACGGAATCAAAAACATGGCGCAAATCTGAGAAGTTCCGACGCTGCTGAGGTCAAGTGTGCGTGCACTGTCGGGAGCTTCATGTCTCTCTGTGCTTATCGTCCCCTTGAGAAGGCCCCGCTCCTCCACCTCCCAGGCCAATAAGCCCAACATCCGAGCCTCGAACACCTGGCACGTCTACAAGATCGAAGAGTTCAGCTGATGGGGAGAGGTCGCAGACTTAGGCAAGTGGTTGCTGAAGAGGCTGCTGCTTGAGGAGTAGGCATTGAAAAGCATATCCCTGGAGTACAAAGCTGCGACAGTGAATTCAGAATGCATTGCGGGCTGGGAACAGGGACAAGACGTGGCATTGGAAGAGATGCTCCGGCGGGAGAGACGGGCAGGTCAGGACTGAGGGAAGGCGAACTCTGTATGGGTAACCGGATATAACGAGTATGATTTGAGCTTGTCGTAAAGACTAACGACTAGAGTCGTGCAACTCTACCATTCTCCGCCTCTGACACCGCCTTGCGCAATACCTCCAGTTTCATCCCATTTGACCCCACTTCCCTCCCCCGGTGGAATTCTTTCAGATGTAACGGCAGGCGCGTCTTCTCAACGGGGATCTTACAAACTATCCTGCGGAACAAGCAAAGAAGATGGTAGAAAATTTGGGGGGTGGCCTGCATACGTACTTGGCCCTGGACGCCTTTATCTTCTTGGGGAGGCCCTGATCGAGGAAGCGGGGGTGCGGACGATGAAGGGAGGGATCATAGAGGCAGGCGATGGATGATGGAGTGTGGGGGGCGAGGCTAAGGCCAGTGTAGCGGGGAATGAGCGAGGAGAACGTAAGAGGGAATGAAGTGTTGGATGCAGAGCCAGAGAAGCAGAAGGGGGGAAGGATTGTGGGTGAAAGAAACAGCAGAGGGGCAGATAGGTGATTGGGGTCTTTTGAATGTAGATCATATGTCATTGATGTAACGAAGGACCTGATTACAATGCCTTTCATATCAACCTCCTGGCCGCCTGCTCCAGCCGTCTCCGCTGAATAGTGCAAGATGCGAGCGCCTTATTCACGTGTCCCTCACGCCTGCAGCGTCTCCGTTTTCACGTCCTTTATATTCTTCGGCTCTGCAGATACCTGAGTCTGATGGCCGCGCCCTTGGAGCCACCAGGATGCGACTATCTTCCACAGATCTCGGCTCGAACTCTGAGGGTAAGGTGGCAACCAAAGCCTCACCAGCCAAATCGCGACCAATATTGGAAATAGCAGAGCAAACACAGCCATCGTCACGACTATGACAGTCTCATGTACAAAGAAAAACCACCAACCCCATCTCCAGTACCATCTAGCCCGATGAATGAGCGGGCCGAAGATCCAGAGGGGCTCGAGGTAATCAAGGACAGCTGTGGTCCAGCCTTCGACCGCGCCTTGAACGACTTGGATGTAGGATTTCGGTTTAGGTGGAGATCGGCGCCAGAAAGAGGAAAGGGTGGGTTTGAAACCTGCTACGTTTGGTAGTGTTAGGTTGAGACGAGCCCACGACTGTGTGAGAGCCTGTTCTATTGCTTTGACGAGGTTGGAGTGTCTTTTCGAGGCCCAAGACATGACGCTCTCGAAGAGGGCGGTAGGTTTGGGGTATTCTAGGTGTTTCGGGACCGTGTTGCTTGCGATCTCGGAGGCGTAGGCGACGATGTAGGAGACTAAGCGCCGCAGCGAAGGCTGCGGATTCTGGAAGAATTCGATCAAAGGTTCGGAGTCCGCCTTAAAATTGGATGGAAATGCTTCGAGGACCTCACGAAAGGTGTTGAGACGATAGCTGGGCTCTGGGCGCAAGGTTGAACCTGCTGGAGGAACAGTATGGTTTGTAGAAGATAGGGTCTTCGTGACGCGGGAGACGGAATGGTGCCTTTGGTCAATCACTGCTGAAGTGGACAGGAATTCGGGTGTTGCCGCATTGTATGTGGAAGTCAAGGTCGGTGTCGTCTCGCTTGACCTCAAGTCTATGAGCCTCTCTGCTTCTTTATTAGTAGGGGAGTACATTGACAAAAGGAACTCACCTTCTGCACTAGTGCGCTCCGCATTACACAAGAAAGCGACCGCTACGCACAAGCAACGAAGGAGCTTCTTGCCATGCATCTTCAGCCTTCTGCCTGTAGACACTTGAGATATTCGATGCAATTGAAGAAATCATTTTCAAAGCAGAATAGAATGAAGTATAGCAAAGCAACTCAACACCGGCCATCGGACATGCTGCAACGTCGGACATCCGCCACTGGCCACGGAAGCCCCAGCACGGATCTTACAGCAACAGTCTGCCATCCACTTCATCCTGTTCATATCATTCGTTTTGCATCTCAGTATTGTCCATGGCAGACCACCCCTTCTTTAAAAAATACGGTCCGCCGCAAGACCACTCTTCACGTCCCATGCAACATGGTCGCAATACTCCCTCAACCCTTGAATCTGCTCCAGAACACGAGAAGAAGCCTTCTGAAGAGTATCTGATGAGCGGTGCGGTTCAAACCCATGTAAGTAGGCCTCTGTGTCAAGGCTGACTGTCGCTAAATGTCTGATCTCATCAGCTTTCACGTGCCGATTCAGCATCCCCAGTAGCACGAGACATCCCAGGCTCCGATACACATCACCTTCCAGGATCTTGGACCGTGAGTTGACTGCTATGAATCATATGTGCTCCAAGTAGCTGAACGCAAATCCAGAGTGCGTTGAAGCGGAGTGTAAAAGCCCATGAGGACAATGTGTACGATACAGATCGAAAGTCCAAGAATTCGTCCGCCGTCTGCTCATCTGAGACCCTCTCTTGGGCTCTTTCCGTGGTGGCCGTGATTCTTCTCGGATTGATGGTCTTCGTCCTGTTCGAGACAAAGCCTGAGGAGCCGTCAAGACGTCACATAGCAGCCGCCTCCAGCTTTTGTGCGCAGCCCCACCGTCATCTGCTGGAGGAAGGTCTTCAGGTGACCTCCTCACTGGAGGCTTCTGTGGCTAACATTACTCATTTGGACAATTACAACCGCAGCGACACCCAGAATCATATGCGGAAACCCTCTATCAAAGTGGACGTGTCAAGCCTGATGTCAGACCTTCGACGTCGGATCCAAGGTGCAAAATCGGTTTCAGACACAGCATGGAACCTTGTAGTTGTCGCTGTGCCAAATTTCATCTCCTCTGTCGATCACACAATTGATTATGTTGATGACCTGAAGCTCCTTGTGGATAGTTCATCCCGAATGCTTTTCCAGACGTTTGACAAGCATGAAGATATATTGAATGCAGCTAGACGTCTCCGCGATATAGTGTTGAGCGAGATCGGAGCCCATGAAAACGCTGCAGCTGCCTTCGGAGCCAAACTGGACCGTCAGAATTGGTAGTACCCGCGTGTAAAGCCAGACGAAGTTGAACGTAATCAGCGCAGATTGAGCCGTATCGAGACGTACAAGTCGGTCGTCGAAGGCGTTGCTACGATTGAGGAGCGGGCGTCTGAAAGCTTGAGCCACTGGAAAACGACGGAGCCCCTGGTCAAAGATCTACAGGCGCATTCGGGCTTTCTGCGACAGCTGGGGCAGATCAAAGCAGACTATGAGAAACAAGCCTTGGCCTCAAAGTTTGAAGACATCGCAGGAACATTGAGTGAGGTGGAGGTTGTGTTTGGAGTCAGGTAGGGATGAAGAGCGGAGAAGGTCCCACCATACAGTCGCAGTACCGGCGCTAGGCATATAATACATTTAAATCATCATTTCAGTACAGTATTTCAGACATAGGCAATTCTCGAATTTGTCCCATTACTACTTCATTCTTGAATGCCACAACGTAATCAGCACCTGAAAAGACTGGAGGTGTGCTCGAAATCCCAATCATGCCCAAGGTCAGACCAGCTTCCTCGAATGCTTCCTCGAATCAATATCAAAGATCACGCGCATGGACTATCTCAAGCCTCCTACAACGATTCTACCATTCAATTGATTTTCGATTTCTATAGCCCCGAATCGACCTCTCAATCCACCGTACACCACGCACCTGAAACAATCTTGGTAGGAGCTTGTCTACGCAGATCAAGGGCATGGAAATGCGCAAACCACAAGAGCCCTGGTGATGATGGCGCTGTGCGGGTCAAGGGTGGTTGAAAATGCCTACAACAGGCGAGACACGTGGACAGAACCTGCCCCATACACTCTCTTCGTCTCTGTACAAGAATTGAGAGGTCTTGATCTCGTGGTAGTATTACGTCCTGGCACACCAGCGCTGCTCGACTCCATACCTTACACCTCCAACACTACCGAACTTCATCTGCGCTCTAAGCGCTTTACAAGTAAATGAACAGCAGCTTTGGCCCTGTCCAGTTACAGACCAAAGGGGCCATTCTGTACCTGCTAGGGCTGGGATGAAAGTCTTACAACTCAAGCATACCGTAGGCGGACGAAGACCCAGGCAAATTTGAAATGGGTTTGGTACGGCGCCTTCAAGGTTTCAGAAGAGACACAAGTCACACTAGAGGCTGAAAGCACAAGAGAGCCTGCCGACGTTTGACAAGAGCGGAGCCTCACCTACGAAATCGCCTCTGTTCATCGAGGCTACTCCGCTCGACCACCGAGAACCCTAGAGAAGCATTACGCTGCCTGGCAAATTTCGAGATGGGAAACTACGATCCCATTGGAGCAAGCAGAAAAATCCAGCAACTGCGAGTTCCAACTATTCACATCTGCTGACTAGGTAAATGGGATGCTGATGCCGCACCAACGTCCCCAGCTAATTCTATCGTGCCTTCAATCAGATGATCAACTCGTTGTATCCATGTCCTGGAAGCCATGAAGATGTTTCCATATTTTGTCCGTCCAAGTATACACGCACCTTCTCCGCTTCCGCCTCCTCACCTTCGAGGTCCTTCGCCTTCTCTCGTTCCCCTCCACCTCCCCTCAACGCATATATGCCGTCCCTTCTTCGTCAATCTTCGCGAAGCTGCAGACAGTGAAACGCCACAGTAGAAAACTGTTGAAGCAACCCAGACGCTGAAGAGGGAGCCAAATGACTTTGCTAGATACACCCAGCAGATTACAAACCCTTTCAACGTCAGATTTCCCGACATGGAGTTGTTCCTTCGTCTATCGATTGTTCTTGAGGGATGAGGAATCCAAGGCGTACTCCGATGAGGAGGGTGCTCTCCACAATGAAGAGAACTTTGTGCCGCAACATCCAGGGTATAGATCGTGTTGGAGCACATCTAGTAGTAGGGAACGCGGAAGATGCGACGCAAATCTTACAAGTTACATGAGGATTTCTCTGCTACCGACGATAAAGGGGGCTCCAACATGACCTAAAGGACGCAAGAGACGTGAATACCCAAGCAAGGCAAAAGTCCAGGTCTCGCGATCTAGGATCAAGCAAAACACAAAAGCGGAGCAGGTTTCAGCACCTCCCGAAATCGTCCATCTGAAGCCTACCCGACTCACAGGCCTCTGGTCCTTACAATATCGAAAGCAAGCGAAATCCTCCTTCCCCCTCTTCCGCCTTGAGGCTAAGAAAGGAGGAGAAGCTTTCCAAGCCGAAGGCAGGGCAACAGTAATCGGGTAGGGGGCAATGGGCTTCGTTCTTTGGGGCGGTAGTTTTGGGGTTAGTGACGGCGCGGTAGCTGAGAAGGGCAGGAGAATGAGGCTAGTCATAATAGAGAGGATCCAAGTCTTTACCACTTCCGCTGATATCTCGGCTCGTATCGTTCCTTATGCTCGTGCGCATCTCGATGCTGTAACTTCCGCTTCGTACATACACGCCCTGCTTTCACTTGCTAAAGCTTCAACGCACCAGGGGCTGGCGGCGAAAAGACACAATCACTGGACCCTCGCTGTTGAATCATTCATCCGTATTGCTCCCTCTCGCTTCTGGACCGCGTATCCTATCTCCACCCGTGTCCCCAAGGAGGACATTGCAGTCACCTGAGCCCGTGCACACGCCCTAGCATTTGCCACGTGAGATACCTCCTTTTCGTCGCGGAAAGGCGCTTGTGGCGGATTTCAGTAGGCCTTGATGGCATCACTGATGAGAGTGCTCGTTAAAGCATTTGTGGGGGTGGATGAAACTTGTACCGTAGAAGAGAGTAGAGGAGGGGAAGAGAAAGGAGGAAAGTAGTAAGCAGTGAACACTTGAAAAGCCGAGGATGATTGTAGATAGTGAAATAGGCGATGGCAAGAAGAGAGAAGAGGATAGCAGGAAACGGAAGAAGCCTTTCATTCCATATCATATCCGACCGCTCTTTTCCCCTTCCTCGCAGTCCACCACGAGTGCCAAGTGAATACATTGCTCGTCTTCAGGCCCTGCTAAGCCCTTGCATCTGGATTTTCAGCCACTGTCTATTGTAACCACCCCCGAGCCCCACTTCGTGCCTGGTTCTTCAACTTTCTCAATCGCGAGGGCCTGGAATTCTTCCCTGATCTAATGGCGCTCTTCCTCTTCTTCTCTCCGAAAGGAGTTCACCCAAGCACGTGTCTTCTTGTTGCCGGTTTTCGCCAATTGTCTGGACTCGCGAAAAGGGACCGGGCGAGGAATCGACTTCGGATGCTTGATGAGGATTGGTCGATTTATGAGGGGATGAAATGGAACTCTGGAGACTTGCAATGTATTGGCTCATTGAAATTTGCTTCGTTATAGTCTCTTTTCTTCTCTATGCGTCAGGTCATCTTCACAAAGCCGGATGCGTGTGGCTACTGACCCGATCAAGAGACCAATAAGTCGTAAGAAGGAAGACGTATCGACCGCAATCCCCTTGATGAGATCATACTTTCCCTGCGATGGCTTCTCTTCACGAGTATAATGTTGTCTTAGGGAACTATACTCCCTCCCCAATTCCTGGCGACCGAGGTTACTCAGTCCGCGACCCGAGCCTTCACTTTCCATTTCGCTGTACTGAACGCGACCATTCATTCAGCGTCAGATGTCGGACCCTCATTTGTAGACCAATGCTAACAAGACATATTCCGCTTGTGCCTGTCCTCTACCCTCCAACGACTCCCAAGCCTTTGCGCAGAGACCATTGGAAGACCCCTTCAGAATATCCTCCATATTAATGCCACAGCCGACAGCAGTTCCACACGCACTTCTCATCGACAGCGTCTCGAATTCCCGACCAAAACAAACAGTTTGTTAGCACGCAACCCACATCATCGCCGTCTCGACGCCTTTCACCCTCGAAGTTGCCCCCGATTTTGTTTTCACAAATGCATCGTGTACATTCTTGCCCCCGATGGCGACACCACTAGTCTTTTAGATTTTTGTTTTTCAATCTATTTGTATTCTGGCTCTTGACGACTTGAGTGCTTGGGGGAGGCGTGCGCTCGGCAGTGGTGTTGGCCGTGCCTGGTGAGGATGGTTGAGAAATAGCTAGAATTGAGATGGGCGCAGACAGTGAGTGTTCGCGGCAAGCCGGGGGCGGTCAGAGGAAGCAAACCGTCTTGCGCGTCAATGGCGAGGAGCATTGTGGGCTTAGTGAGCATGTAATGTTGCTCATATCTAAAGTGAACAAGGAGACAGTGTACGAGGGGTAGGATGAAATTCGAGTCGGAAGAACTTTTGGCCGACATCTCTCCTCCTTTCTCTCCCTGCCGCACCACTCTGCTGACCTTCTCCTCTGTCCACATCCGCATCATGTCCCTTTGGCAACGCTCAATTGCCACCAAATCCACCAGCTGCAATGACTTCACACTGACGAGCCTGCACGCCATACGTTTCTTCACTGGCTGAAACATGCTCTCCAACGCCTTTGACGCCGTATCGGCCTCCACCACCTGCTTTCCTCTGCCTCTCAACTTCCAGCAACCCAACGTGTCGTGCGCAATGTGACAAGGTGGTGATGCCAGGGTGCTGGGTGGACGGAGGGTGAAGACAGCAGGCCACCATACTGTGGATGGATGGATGAAAGAGGACAGTAAAGTTCAAGCGCGAGTCTGCCACAAACTGTGAGCCCCGCGCCTGGAAGTGGGCCTTGAGCCCTTTGCTTTCGGCGAAGCCGCAGCCCCCCCGTAAAGTACGGCCTCCCAAAGCGGCCACGAAGGGCATACTGCAGAGTAAAAACGCCACAGGCGAACACGCGGTAATTGATAGGGTTAAAAGGGCTCGAGCCCAACCCAAGAATTCGGCTATCTCAAGACCACACCAATAAAGCGAAGAAGATGGAATCGGACGATTGACCATCAAGAACATGCTTCATCGTGAGTCTTCGGACATCTCTATGCCGATGATAGACGTGGGATCTAGCCAAAGCCAACAGATGAGCGTGAAGGAAAGGCTGTTGACGTATCTGGTGAACTCTACACTGGCGCTACCATCGTTCGGAGCCGATACCTCAAGCCACAAGGGAGAGAATGTGGGCCTCTGGATGTTTGCAACCGGGCAGGGATGGTATATCACCTTCCGTTGATCGCAAGAAGTTGGCATAAGGCGAGGTACCTACAACGAGCATGAATCTTCACGCTATTGGTAAAGATCAACTATATCCTGGCCCTCAAAAAAACCGAATCAAACCTAGACGACTCGTTGTTAGCGAGATTGAATCGCAAGGCTTGCTTGCCGAGTGTTCAAGTGGCCCTTCGCTTCAATGGCCATTCTACTAGCTACGAATTACTACTGATACGTGCCCACAAAGACTTACGATTTCTACGGCAGAACCTCAAATTGAATGATGTTGGCGCGTACAGAAAGGGATGGCGGGGAGATTGTTGAAAGCAAAGACGTGGCAACAATTCTAGCTGCTGCTCTCCAGATCAGCCGAGATATTGAAGTTGAGAGCCCAAATGCCTCGCGTCCCTGCTCTAATGAAGCGGGATGACTTGCTCGTACAACAAGCATCTTTCCAATGACAAGATTGCGGGCTAGTTTTTTAGTCATTATCAAAGAAAGTGGAATTGTAACATTTAGACCAATCGCTTCTATTGCTTCATCATCTTCTCCCGGGCTCGATTTGGCTACATACATGTAATCGTGAAGCAAAATTCCTCAATTAATATGAACACAGCCATCATCCGAACCACGCCAACTCGACTGCGAAAGCCCCAATGACACAAAAGTTCGAGTGGCTACTGCTAAAACAATGTCATTAAATGTGGTCCCATAGGTGGATGCGGGATAAATCTTCAAGATCAAGGCGGCCAGCATCTGAGACGGCGATATGTGTTCCATGATAGTACTTCTGTAATTTGAAGTCTTTCGCGCTGCATGACTGACTCTGTCATTTCATTTGTACAACGAGAAGTGATTTGTCTTTCATCGACCTCATTTTATCTTATTTCACTCGCTCTGTGGTGTCAATCACGTTGCCGAAGGCGTATGGCTGCTGGAGAGTGTTCTACGCAAGGTCGGTCGCTGCATTCACTTTAGATCACTATTTATACGAATAATGTAATATAGCAGAAACTCTCTTATTTCCTATGCTCCGCGTAGATCGAAGGGCAATACAATGCACTCCAATATATCTGAGTCACTGAACGCCTTTCAAGACGATGTGCATTGATATCAAATGACTCAAGAGATATAGGAGAGCTTTTCTTGGACGCACCTCGTATCCAGTTCGCGAAACCCGCCCTCGATTTTCTTATTTGTGTTAGAGCCTTCGAAGCTTTTATTATCAAAGTAGTGAAACACGAGTGATTCAAAAACAACTCAAACTTGAGGAACAGAATAATAGGTTGCCTGAATGTTTTGACATTGATGACTGTGAGAGCTATGTAATGACAGTCGAGATGCTACATCCCTAAATACTGACTAAGCCCTCTTTTGAAATAGCGGAGCATTTCACTACCCCATGTCTCAAGAAAATCGGATCCCACTTTTTCAGATGTGATCCAGCGTTTTTCCAGCTGAAAACCACATTTCAAGTCCACTTCCGCTTTTTCGAACATGATCCAGCGTCTTTCTAGCTGAAAATCATCTTTGAAGTCCGCGTCTCCCTCCCTGGTTGGTGAAACCCAGCCAGAAGCTTTCTCTCCGGCTACTTAACGCTTTGATCGGGTCGTTCTGAGTTAGCCATTCGGACCGCCCCCACTCGGCGTAGATAAGCCTGGAGGTTGGCTCCCGCTTGAAAATCCCACTCCGGGTCTCGGGTTGTGGTTGATCTGGGATGTGTTCATTCTGAGATGTGTTCGATGGGCGCCGTGCTCGGAAAGAATGACTGTGCTTGATCATGAATGTACTTTAAAGAGTGGCTGGAGACCGTCCTGCGGCCTTCTTCTCCTTCCACCATCGACCCTCTCGCCGGACACTCTCCTACCAGTCCCACAAGAATCGCCCGGTAATCATCCACCAAATCACCTCTCGCTGTGTGGCCAGCCAATCGGCTAGCCATGCTATCGCGATTGCATCAGGGTCCTCGTCCGGCTTGGCAGGATCAGGCTTTGTTATTCTAGCCATTATCAGCGTTGCGATCAAGCTGGACCGTGTGAAAGACCACAGACGACCCAAGATGGACCACAGGTAGAGAAAGAGCGGAGCTAAGGTGTTGTATATGGTCTGTGACTGGTGATCCCATTTTGACCAGACGTAGTTCAGGGCTTGTTTCGCTGAAATGTCTTTCAGGTGGGTCAGCCCGCCCTGGGTGTACCGGGCAGTTTGGACGGAGCGTAGCGTACGCCGGAAGATGTCGCCTTCAAGCCCTTGAAAGTACGGGGAGCAATGCCTATGAGCGTTGCGAATGTGGGCAGGAAAGTGTTTGAATGAATAGATCTTGTTGCGTCGGGCGGAGAAGATGTTTTGAGGTCCAACATGTGTGAATGGAGCCAGCGATTTGATGCATTGCTTTCTAGCGCGAAGGTCGACAGCGTCGTATCGGAGGGACTTGACTGGCTTTATGCGCTGCTTGAGATGGTGGGCGAGCCGGAGGAAGTGGTAGAGATCGTTCACTTCGCTGTCGGTGGGGCCTCGAAAGAATGTGTTCCAACACCAAAAGCCCAGAGCGATGATCATGATGAGGCACAAGCCGAAGATCAGCCAGCGCCATGGCTGCTTGCGCGTTTCTTGCTCTTGCTGATTTTGCTGCTGTAGCTGCTGTTGCTGCTCTTGTTGCTGCTGTTGCTGCTCTTGTTGCCCCTGAGGCTCTGTTTGTTGCTGTTGTCGCTGCTCTTTGAACTTTCTGATGCTGTCTTGAACCTCGTTGTATTTAATAACAGTTCCCATGTCAACATAGCATTTGGTTCCCACGGTCTGACTGGGATCCATGCTGAGTAGAGTGCTGAGTGCCAGCCCCAAAAGTATGAAGATAGAGGTATGAGGGCCCACTCTGGGGTATGAAAAGATTCCTGCGGTACAAGTCTAAAGCTCAAAAGCGAGGAAAGACAAGGGAAGGGAGGCCAGCCTCCTGTATAAGTGTGATTGTGAGTGCAGAATGAGATTGAAGAATGAAGGAGACAAAGGTGCTAGGCGGGTTATTTATGCCGCTGTAGAAAGCTGGATCTTGCCACACTACCGCCTGACGCGACAATTCAACAATAGAGACAATGAGAAGTAGATTGTTGCTGTCGAAATAGATGATATGGATCAGCAGGTACGATCAATGAGGTCTGGAGCTGGCTGAAAGGATTATGTCTTAGACCTCCACCACGGTTTTCTCTCATGAGGGTGACGACTCTCATGTCGCCACAAGCAAGCAACACACAATGTCTGAGCACCTTATGAGATCTCACATAGCATGACTGAACCTGTCATCTCCTTGAGGGCGGATGCTAGATATTGTTGCAGTCTCATTGATGCAGTTTTGGCCACCCGGGCTGCTCCTCACGCTTTGAGGATTTGCCACCCCACCATCACATGATGTTTAAGACTCCACTACATTGTATTCTCTCTGTTCTTTGTTTCAATGTTCAGATGTGCTATCAAAGGCTTGTGTTGTCGTAGATTGTCGTATGTCGCTGTACCTAAAGTCCTTACACGTGTCACTGGCTTTCCATATAAAGACTTTGCTCAGTCTCTCAGTCTCTCAGTCTCTCACAAGCCTCATTCCCCGATCCAAGAAGAACAGATATCATAAGAACAGTAGCTCTGAGAACTTAACAGCAATGCCGACTATACGAGACTGGCTGATCGAAAACCCCATGGCAATTCCTTTACTGATCCGTGCATGGTGGATGAACGAGCTTCCCAACGCACCGAGCCAAGTTATCGAAGTTGCAAAGGAGTTGTCACATTCGACCTTAGGAATACGCATAATCATGGATAAGATGAGTGAATTCCTGCCAGGAGCTGGTTGTGCGACCGGTGAGTACACGAAATTCCATTTTCCCATTTCGATCTTCCTGACCATGATTCTGATGCAAATCTAGTTGTCGGAGTTGCTGCATTCGGTCTCTGGCTATCGCAGCAGCAGCACTCTGGTTCAGCCAATGTGGAACACATCGAAGGTAGACCGAACGCTGCACCGCCCAACCATACTAATTCACAGATGTTTCCATCTCAAGATCCGTCGTCAAGTCTTACCGGTGGCCTGGTCAATAATTCGCCAATTTCGATGCACGGCCCGACGTCAGCAAACGTGGAAAACGCACCAAGCCCGATCCTTGTTCAAGTGACGGGGAGGAGGGGAAAGGTTCGGACTGAAGGGCAGCCTCGCATACACATGACCCGTGGCATGAGAGAGCTAAAGGGACCTTTGTAGGTGACGCGTTGATGGATTGGATAATTGAAGAAGTAAGGCAGTCGGTGACAGAATGAGTACTTATACGCAATGCTTATATTAATTATCCTTTGACTCGAATTTTCCATAGGTCAATCATCAAGCTGGTTTGATTTGAATACCTAAAGAAGACTCTGAAAAGCTACACGATCCGTCAGTTATGCGAAACGCTTAAGGGCTGGATTTCTTATGCTGACAGAGACCCTACAAGAATAGGTAGAAGCTTAGAGTTCCTCGATATCTTGGTTGCGCCAGTATCCAGCTACATCGCATTTATCCACCCAACAGAATTGTCCAGTCAGTTGTTGAAAAGCCTCATCTCTTATTCTTGCTTCTCCGATTCGCCTCCAGTCGCTCTCGACTCAAGCTCGTTATAGAATTTCAACATTTTGTCGATCCATGGCGAGTGATCTTCATCCTCGCTTTTCTTTCCTTTCTCTATATCATCAGCCAGCTTTCCTTTCAATTTGCTTAGAAAGGCGTCCTGGTCATGAGATCCTCTATTAAATTCTTCATTGAACTCCTTTTCTACCCATTGAACTTCTTCTTGAGATAGTTCACAGTCTTTCGATTTTGTTTCGTGAGCATCTGTGGTGCTAGTAGAAGCAGCGACGTGTGTGGGTACAGCCCCAACCGACGATTCTGTTGCTAAAGGATATGTGCCGTGTGTGGTCGCTGACGCAGACCTCGCTCCGCCCGATGTTCGCGTTTGAGCGACGGCAGGGGTGGCTGTAGATGTTCTCAATGGGGCTCGAAGTTGTTCGGGGAAGCTTGATCCGTCTGGATCTGTTGAGCGTGAACCCCCGTTATTGGAGGGTTCGTCCAGTAGCTCTTCAGCATGTGGTATATGATGCATCTCTGAACGAGAGGAGCGTGATGTCTCGCTAAGCTTACCTGACGCTCCTTTGGGTCGCGACAGGTGGGAGGTTCAGGCGACCGGGTCAATGACGGTGTCGTTGCAATTCGAGCTATCTTCAACCGTTTCTCGAAGTGAGGGCGATGCCTTTGTTTCTTCTTCATCCTCACTCTGCTGATTGCTGGTCTCATCTTGCGACTTGACCGAGTGCTGAATCCAGGTCTTCTGCTCACTATCTTTGCTTCCTTTGACAATATCAGCCGTGGTATTGTCTCTTGAACGTGCGGTATTATGGCTCCCATCGCAGGCAATAAAATCTTTCGAGGTTTCTTGGCTCCTAAACTCCCTGCTCTGTCTTTCTAGATGTCCTGCTCTTGAAAAATTCATGGGCAAGTGAGAAGTTCGACGAGGAGAATGAGTAGGAGAGGAATGCGGAGACTCGTTCGTCCTTTGTAGCTCATCATCGAGACTAGACGGAAATGTATTCCTCTTCATTGCGCTTGATGTAGTATTGCTCTGTGAGGCAAGAGTTCTAGGAGAGTCGCGAGCAGGTGGATGATTTGGGAACCCCTTTTCGCTCACCGCTTGAAGATTCGTAGGTAAAGACGCGGTGTCCTGTTGTGTCCTGCTGTCCAATCGTTTACGCACAGAGGGGACAGGTCTACTATCATCATTTAAATCTTCCGGGATAAATGGAAGTTTATGATCCTCAGTGTTAGCGCCGGCACCACCGGTGATTTCAGATCCATGTGCGCGTGTAGTGAGGAGTTGAGATTCGTCCTCAGTATTTGGGATCAGGGTGGCGGAGTTTCTTTCAGGCACCGCGACTGGTGCTGGTTCATTGGCTGATGCTGGTCCAGGTTTGGGTATTTTGGAGGAAGAGTTCGAAGTGGGGTTCGCCCCATCAACTTCGGGCATTGTAGTGCTTGTGTTCGAGTTGGAATCACTTTTTCGGTCACCAGTGATCTTGGAATGGAATTCAGATCTGATCTCCATGGCTTTAAAGATAAGGTAACAGCTGAATATACCCAAAGTTAGCTCAGCTCATGCTGCTCAGTTGCAGATCTGCCTACACCCAGCCGCTTCTGATCAATCGGAGATGCAGCCGCATTCTTGGATCCCATGATACACCTAGTAGACACCATGATATACCTCCTGTAATCTGTAGAACATCTTTCCATATCCAATAACTTTCGCTTTGTAATACACGCTCACCGCCCAAGCATACGCAAGCCACCGAATGACGATTTCCTCGAGCAGTGGAATGTAGAGGAACGTCGGAAGCAGAATATCAAAAAGCAGGAGTACAAGTGTCTGAAGGTTCTGTCTAAGCCATGTCATCACAGTCATGATTGAGCTGAACTGTGCTCGCAAGCTGTAGTCGAAGGATCAATACTTTGTTTGGTATCACTTCTTCCCATCTTTAGCCAAGGACAATATCCATACGGCCAGGACGCATTTTCTCCGCTCCAATCAAGATCACGATCACCACAATTTCCACATTCATAGCTTGTCCATCTTACGCAGCTCTTCCAATATCAGCTGAGACTCGACGCTCGCAGCAACAGCCATCTCTCGCGGGCAGGGGGAACGTAGCCAGGGGGAACGCAGCCAGGGGGGAACGATCCCACGTGAGATGCAGGATTTGACAAAAGCCCGCGCTTGACGGTGACAGCCAATGCAGATCAGGTATGCATCGCAAGAACAGGGTTCGACAAGCACAGGGACTGTGTGTCCATGATCTGGGAAGGCACAGGGCCTCACCTTCGCCTCAAATTCACTGACTCTGGCCACATACCGATCTCCCACGATTTGCGAAATCTCCCCTCAACGCGTACACCTTCCGACCCCTCTCTCCTTCTCCTTCACCACCTCTACCTCCTGCTGGCCAGAACACAATACCACAAGCAGAAGGAAGGAACATACAGACTACGCCTACCTACAATCACGATTCGGATCTCCGACTGGGTCGGTATGTTGGCTGAGTCACATCCACAAGAGGGAGGCAAGATTGAAAGAGCGTTACATTTGGCAGTGGCTGGCTAGGAATGCTGGTTTTTAGGGTTAGGGTTGGGTGAAGGGCGGCGTTTGGGCCGGTGGCTGCTAGACGAAAGCTAGAGGACGCCACTAGAAGTGCGTGGGGGTTGGCGGCACAAGAAGATGGAGGCAAGAGGGTTGACCGCGTGGAATGTGAGGGAAGAGGATGATGTCCTAGTCATCTGTGGCCCTTCATGATGATGTTCAGCAACCAGGTCTATTGTGGGACTTCGTCATGCAAAGCCACGAAATCTATGGCTGTGCATACAAAAGATCCATTTTCTCTTCTCATGGAGCTCAAGGTTGTACCCACAGCTCATGGAGTATCAACCACGACTCTTCCATGGCTGCAGAGGATGAGGAGGGGGAGATACTACATGCCTTCGTTCAAACAATATCATCTGTGATCTGGATTTTGGTGCGTAATGCAAGCGTCCTCGATATTCTTCCACTCGCCAACGCTATCTCCAGAGCCACAATAGCAATTTTCGCAGACAAATTCGGCAAGAGCCTGCAAGACTTCACCCATGGGTTTCCACTGCACCCAAATTCCAGCCCTTGCAGCATCAACACGAAAGCGTTTCACGAATCGTCCATTGAGTCATTTCACTCATTACAGAGACTCGCGCACAAATTGTTCCAGAAAATTGGAAAGACTCAACATTTAACCCTCCTTGAGTTGCAATGGCGTCGAAGAACCACTACCTCAAAAACCCTGCTGAATTTGCGTATCTGCGGCATCTGTGAAGTCGGTCCCCATTTTGGAGCTTGATGATCTGGTTTGCTGTCTCCAGAGATCTACTTTCGCACCTGGGCAGTGATTCCTGTTATGTTATACTTCATTATGGGCATCTCATTCATTTGGCCCTTCAGAACACTCAACTCGTCCTGCCCATCCAACCCCAAAATCGAAGTGTTATATGATGACTACCGCGCAGATGTCGTAGTGAGAGCCTCCTGCGAGGTGAATGAGGCGAAGCGGTCCAGGATCTCGAGTCCACCACCGAAGTGCAGGTGTAAAACCGTGTTTCCTTGCTGTGGTATTCGTCAGGAATGGAGAGAGCTATAGGGTGAAGGCAGACTTGGACTTCCGTTTTGGAGGTGTATCTTTCCCAGTGGACATCAATAGTCTAAAGCAGGACAACAATCCACATGAGCTCGTGCCTTTCTGGCTGGCTCGAAGGGCTCCACGGGTACACGCATACTCTCTTTGTTCATCAGCTAAGCGAGGAACGACGAGAAATTCTCTGCGACGTGGCCTCAAGCACGCTTCATGGTCTCAGCTGCTGAAAGCAAAGTAGGCATCGGATACATCAAGGCTCTCGCCCAGTAAGCAAGAGTCCACGCACTCTGTATTAAAAGACTTCCGCCAACCTCAGCTATACGTCGTCTATCGAACCGCTCGCTCGTCTGGCTTTCACTCTCCATCATCATCATCGGCTTCCTCGCTGTTGTCTATCGGCCTCTCTTCACCCCAGAGCAATCCGTTAGGCCACAATCATCCCTCCAACTCCCATTCGATAGCTATTTCCCACCATCTTCGCCTCTCGGCATCGACGGGGTCACCGAAACCAATCAATCCCTCCTCCAGCACCATTGCCCCCATCCCGAGACCTGTCCCGAAGTCAGTGTCAAGGCGATAGATTTGGTGTCAATAGAATAGTGCAGTGCAAAGCTTGGGGTTATCACGAAATGATCGGAGGGCAGCGATGATAAATGAAGAGTATCAAGACGTCTAAGGGGGGCTCTTTGTGTATACGGAAACACTAGTGGTGGCGTGGACGTGCGTGAGAAGACTATGGGCATAAGCTGGAGACACAGTTCGACGAATGTTTGTGACGGATCTTAAGAGTATAGGGCATTGTGGTAACACTAAATTCGAGCCTCTATAGGACTGATGATGAAAATTGAAGACTGGTAGAAATCCACCGCTAATAGAACGCTCGCCACGCCGCCAATTACTTCCAAGAGTTCCGAAGTCTCTGCTTTAAGCGTCTATTATAAACCCGAGATATTGATTTTACCTTTCATTCCATTCTATGTGATGGTGCTCGATGTCTTCTGAATAGTACATCGTTCCTAGTACTTGACTCAGCGTTGTGTGCGAAGATATGTCAACAAGGCAGGTAGGTGCGGCTCCGCATCTTTGAGAAGAATGTCAGTCTCGTTGCGACGTCGGTGAAACGAATTTTGGCGATTGATCAGAGCCTGTCGTATTACCTCCACCTTGTCATCGAAAGTTTGAGGACCCTCGTAGTAGACCAGTGTGCCACTGCTCAAAAGATTCAGTCTCCAGACCTTAAGATTGATTGAAAGCCGTTCGGGATTCATGAAATTCATGCACTTTAGAGTCAAGAGCGCTTCATCTATCGCCGCAGGCTCCCCTTCACCCCGATAGGTTCTACAGACTAAACTTATCGTCAAGTCTTTGACACCAGTGAAAGCCTTAGTGGAGGCTAAAGCTAAACGCAGCTTCTTGGGTCTGCATGTTACGTCAGGAAACACAAAGTTGAGTTTCATCTTTCGAAGAGAGTGACATTGGGTTTTTGATAAAGCTCTTGGTAGCAAACGCAATATATCTCCAGTCTTTTTTAGACTGACAACGAAAGTCTTGGCCTTCCAGAGGACGGGCAGGCATTCTTGATGAGTCTGGCTGCTGCAGAGTAGAAGTGCAAGTCGTAGTTTGCCAAGATGTTTAGTTTCGACGCAGCAGTACTCGTACACCTTGGTCAGGGATGTCGAAGTAACCTGACCTCGGAAATTTGTGAATTTGGTCGGTTCAACTTCTTCGTGATAGGAGACGCCGAACCGCTGTGTCTTCATGACTCGATCCTACGAATTGTTAGCCTTAGATTCATAACCGAAGGTCTTCGGCCTTTCAATACCCATGCTTTCTTACTCTTAGGTGGTAAAGCTTTACAGAAGTCTTTGGCGTCATTAGGCAATTCTTTCACGTAAATAAATCCATCCCCAAGCACATAACCCCAGATTTGGCTCCTTATTTCCGCGCGGAGGGAGAGAAGATGACATTTGCAGTCATCACTCTTCAAGATACCGCTCATGTCGTATCTTGTGAAGAGATGAGGTCGGAATATTTAAGATTAGTGGTCTGACGAGCTTGGACATGATGATGTAATGAGTCATAAATCTAATATTGGCCGTGCCGGCCTAGGGTTTAGAGGTCTGAAAACCTCGCTGCCGAGTGTCCACGCCAGCCAAAGACTGACTCTCTCGCTGGCAAAGCCATGCAGCTGCCTCTAGGCCAGCCAAACCCCCTACTGACGTAGCTTTGGAGTCTGTATCTATAGATCTATGTACAGGGACGGTGGGCGGGTGTTCCAAAAGCCCCCTGATTGACAGAAATGATTGTAGGAATGATGGAGCAGGGGCTGCCAAAATACTATGTAAAAGCCTAAGGAATTAGGCGAAATGAGCTCTTGGCCCACTAACCCCTAGTCTAGCTAGATCCTTGAAAGAAACGAACAAAGAAATACTTCAAACAGTGAAAAATGACGCCAGAGTGTATTGGGTCTAGCGTGCAGAGGGCACAAACAAAGGGCGGTGGAGAAACCATTCATAGACAGCAGTTGACTGAGTATGAAAAGGGAAAGTGAAAGTGAACGCTGAATAAGATTCAGAGAATGGTAGAAGTAGAGAAACCTTAAAAAGCATACACAATGGAGGGAGCTGGACAGAGAGGTGAGAAAATTTGAAGTTTACAATTTCAAATACCAACTTAAGGCTTCGCCCAGGAGCGTCGAGAGGATACCCGAGAGAGCAGTGGAGGTGAATGGAGGGAGAAGGAAGGAGGCTGAAGAAGGAGGGACCACGGGAAAGAAGAGGAGCGTATACAAGCCGTAGTAACCCTTACCTTAAAGCTTGTGCCGCGAAATGATTCAATGCTCAGTTGTGGCAAGAGGAATACTTTGTGTCTTATCACCGTTGTGCCGTATATGATGCAGCGAATGTAAGATTTGGTAGAGTTTTCGTCTTGTTCCCAATGCAAGGCTTGATATCACCAGGCTGCACCTTCCGCAAGCGCCGATATTTCCGAACTTTCGTTGAAGGGTAAATGCTTGATACATTGACAGCGCCATGCCTATTACAGGAGAGTCGAGACCATGAAAAAAATCTGGCTTACACAAAGGTTTTGCACATCTCCCCAGTTCTTACAATTTGTACCAATTTAAGTTTTCATGATGACTCTCCTGTTCCGAAAGCGCTGCTCGACGCCCCTCTACTTCAACCTCCATCGGTCTACATGTTGCCAGTTGAAGTCATCTTGCTGAGCCTCTCTTATTCTCTTGTACATGCCATCTCTGTTCGGTTGATCATGGACTTTCCACTTCTGACCCCATTCGCCTGCGGATCTACGGATGGCGTCTAGAGCTCTATCGGCGTTGTGTTGTCGGTGTTTCCGCACGATATGAACCCAAAAGTCATCCAGACTTTGATAACCTTGGCCCTCGACGCAGAACTCGCAAGTCATACTTGGCTTCGCTGCTTGAGCCGGATCTAAAGGTTTTGGAACTAAGTCGTTCGGGTCAATAGTATTTGCTAATAAGAAGCCTGGATGGTTTCCGAGCTTAGGTGTCAGACCGTGGGCTCTGGAGAGGACGTGAAACTGTACATCACAGACCTCGGGAGGTGTCATTGCGGCGTGCTGGAAAGTGGTCAACAGACTAAAAAGCCAAAAGGTGGTTTTTTCCTACCTTCATCAGACAAGGTGGATCATGCTTCATGCAATGTGGAGGTATATCTTGCTCTGTCGACCTTAATTCTATAGCTCTGTTCCTGCATTCACTTCTTTCTGCTTTCATAAGAGAAGGCTCGCAAAGTGGGTGGATGATACAATGATCTTGATGACATTGGCGAAGATCGCTCATGGAACGTTCATTCTCGGTTCCAAAGAATTCAACGACATCCGACTCTCGACGAGGCCACTTAGAGAACCAGAATTTTGCTCTGGCCAGGGAAGTTGGGACACCTGAGTGGGAGTACAATGCAACTTGACCCTTAAGCATTGTGTGAATGACAGTGAGACCGGTCTGTTCAAAGTTTTTACGGAGCTGTGTTAGATCGATAGAGCACCAAGTTTCCGGAACCAAAACGCAAGTCTTGTGGTGATCAGCTTTCACGCCCCACTTGGAAAGGAGCGCTCCGTAGTTACGATCAAAACTTTCCTTGGCCTCTGCCATAAGCCAGCTGACGGGACGTGGAGATGTCTGATAATTGGACTGCAAAGTCGGCGTTATTCCAGAGAAGCCAGGAGTGGGTGGTACGTCATTGCGGTGTCTTAGCATATTCGGTGCGCTTGTATGGGACTTTTCCGCATGCAAGCGGAGATGTCTGCGAGAACGAAACACCTGGTCACAGGGCCTGTTCCTAGCTCCCAGAACATCACAGACAAACATGCCTTGCCACCGGTGAAGTCGCACACTGGGCCGCCCGGTTGAGAAAATAAAATTCGTGCTCTTCAATGTATTTCTGGGTCTTCTTTCGTCTATGCGTTACGTTGTTGCTATTCTCTTGAATCTGATCAGTCTTGAAAAAAAATGTGAGCTTGGTTTTAAGTCGATGCTTTTATCTGTCGAAGAACAAGGCACACGTTGGTTTGGATATAGTTTGATGGAATACCTTCACCGACCGAGGCAAATTGCACGAACAAAGCCGGCGGCAAAGGTTTCAAACTCCTGCCGGATTGCTCCCGTTGCGAGTTCGAAAGAATACTACATAGCATTCTGGCAATACGGGAACAGTCTTTCGCAGACATACGATAGTATGCAAGCGTTGCTTGTGTCCGTCTTTTTGTGCGCTTCGACCAACAAGGAAGTCTTGAGGGTCTAGAGAGTTGCTTGTGAGATAGAAGGCTAGGAGATGTCTTGTCATGGCTGAAAAAAAGGCGACATCTCATGATGATCAACATACAAACTCTTTCATTAATGCCTTGATGCCTTGAGATAGGACGTTCAGGCAGGCCAACAAACTACAAGCTTTTAAAACGTCTAACGATTTCGTGTCGATAGCAAATTTGTGAAGGGACGAGAATGCTTCATACCGAATCTGAGTCTGTTTTCGATGGCTTTGCTCCCTTGCCTACTCAATTTCAAGGGACAGGCAAGGGAAACTGATGGCTCAGACCATGCTCTCCCCTGTGGAACACCTTTCCCTTGAGTAGCGTCGCAAAGGTCTTCAATGCTGATAAAAGTGTTTTGAGGACGATGCAGAACATTACCATGATTGGAGATGCTTTGTTAAAGTAAAGATAAGTTGACATACACCCTTGTCGCATTGGGGATTTATGAGTCTCTCCTCAAGTTATTTAGTGCATGCGAGGATCGACGCGTTGGCACGCTCAATTGAGAGGTCTTGCTTGCGTATCTTGTGTCGCTGATCATGCTGAAGCTGAAGCATCTATTACCATCTAGTAGCCTCGAGAAATGATCAGCTCTTGACAAAGGACTACCGGCGATTCTATTGATCCATCCTGGTGTACGCAAGCCCGACCGTTGGATAGACAAAATGCGCGACGGTAGGCTATCATGACAGCACTTCGAGCGTTGCTCTCTCAGCCCGGTGGTGTTTGGGCACTCCAATTGCTTCCAATGCCTGATCCCGTGTCTGTGGAGAACTTTCTGAACTCTGTGGGCAAAGAGCCAGGCCGCTCTCCTGTTTTCACTTTCACTACCCTCAATATCCACTTTGCGTGCGAAATCAAATCCTCTTGGCAAGAAACGTACCAGGTACCTTCTTTTGGACGTACCAGCATTCTCAGCCTCTGTATGCTCGACTCCGTCATCCAGGTTCTCCGAGCCAGCAACCAATGTCCCGGAGAAAGGAGAATCTTCTGCCTTGGCGGGGAAAATACTCATCGGCTGAGATGAGGCATTCAGCGACCAAAAGATTGGACACTGACTCACTGAAGATAGGGAGAAGGGAGGGTAGCAAATAAGGGCGCGGGCGTCAGAATTCGATCGATCAATGAAAATTAGATATGCACATGAGATTCGGTTGAAGGGGGAAGAAGCTCGAGCGGGACAGTGGGTAGTCCTTCATTATCATGTCGTCTGGCGGCAGCAGTTCGGACAAGGAAGAAAAATGGGTCATTATTAGTTAGCGAGCTAGCTGTGAGGCAAACATAGTATTCAGATATCTCCTATACACACCCTCCTTCCCTCCATTCTTCTTTGATGACAGACAAAAGCTTCGACTTCGCCTTCCGCTTCGTCCCATACTCGCCTCTCCTCCAGCTTGACCGCTACGACCATCTCCCTTCCTGCCTTGGATCCAGCCTGTCAAAGCAGAATACCGGTCTCCCCAACCTCCCTTCCGGTCTCATTTGCAAGATGAAGCCCACAGTGTACCTGTATTGCGTGACCCGCGCATTAGCATCGTACGCACAGATCGGTCGTGTAATAACTATGGAATCTTGGGTAGGGTCTTGGGGACTGCGCTTGGGTCGTAATGGGAGGGTGAAGTGAGGAAGTTTCGAAAAGGGTGAGACAGGTATAAGGGGGTTGACTGATGTGGCAGCGCAATTCGAAAGTTTTGATCATGACTTACAGATGCGGGTGGTAGGCGGGTTTGAAAATCAAGGAGGTTCATTGGCGCGGCGAGGTGGTGGGGTACATGGATACGTGGGACGGGTGGGAAGTATGGAGGTCGACACTTGATGCATTTGTCTATAAGTATGTGGTATCCCATGGGACGTGCTGTGCCCGCTTCAACAAAAGCGCCTACTTGAAGCCCAGAAGCTATGTTAGGCGACGCAGGCCTTGCAACATCAACCAGATTTATCGCTCATTGTATCAAGATCCTTGCCCGTGAAAAGCTGACCTCTTGGTCATTGTAGAAAGATACACATTCAATTCTTGCGTTGCTCAATTGTGGTAACGGTGTACACCACCTGAGAGTGTAGTAGAGGAGTGTAGTCTTTCCTCTGTCTTTACACCAATTAAGACGACTGTCTTGGCTGCACACGTACGAAAGCCTTGCAGGTATCACCCGACGTCTCCGCTGGGGAAATCTTGCCTTCTCCGTTGTCTTACGCGACGATGGAATGGTATCAGCGTACGTTTCTCAAATAGACTATCTCTTTCTCAAGCTGACTTCGTGGCTTCTGGACTGGCCTGATAGGCCGATCTGACTCTCGCTCCTCCGTTTTGTCAGAACTTGGAGGTATTTTGCCTCTGACCCCAGTTGTTCTGTTGCTGAACACTCATCGCAGTATAAATGCCATCTTTCCCTGATCGCTTTCCTGCTTCTCTTGATATGCTCCCGCGCTGCTTCTGAGATATTGGAGGGGGCTGCTGCTGTTCACGGAGCTGCAGTAGATGAGGCGGTGGACGCAGGTGCATTGGGTGGTAGTTATCGCATACTTTCTATCCGCGGTTAGCTCAACCTTACTATCACAGGGGATATGTACTCCGTAGCGTAGCCTCATACGTGATTGGCGCGGGAGATGGACACTGTCAGCCTTGGAGCCACAGTCCAGAATGAAGCGAGCGGTGGCCGAAGACCGGCTTTACCTAAATGAAAAGCGAGAACGAACTCCGAAGCATGTGCTACGAAAGTCTTCTCTTTTCCATTACTGTGGCCTTGTAATTTGGATTTTTACAAGTCTTGAGGTGAAAGTTCTGCACACGAATCGGAAGGCGGACAATACTTAATTCCTAGCGTCATGGCTTACTCACCGTGAGAGCAATGGGCTAACCCGAAGAGGCTTAGCTGGTTTGCCCCATCCAAGCAGGTCTGAGGCAGGGAGTAGTGAGACTTGACAAGCAGAACCTTCTGTCCATCGCCTTGCTAGTATCATGACTTTCGTCTCGAATAACTCGTGCTAAAGCTTAAAGGCCCTTTCAACATGGTCGAGGTTGCAATCACAAAAGCGAAGCTAATTGCATGAAGCGGTTTATCTTTCGCGCAGCAACTAGGGTACAATTCCTTTTCCCTCGCAGTTTCGAGTAGTTTTAGAACATGCGTGATGATCTGTGCGAAGGAGAAGCGAACGGGAGGAGAGTCAGAGTTAGCGTAGCGAGATCCAGATGTAACGTGCTGTGCTTTACAAGGCAAAGTTCGACATGTAAGATTGCTTGGTTCATTTCTGTATAAGGGAGTGCTCAAGGATAGAAAAAATGTTCATCAATGTCAGACGCTTTCATAAAAGCGCCCCCTTCAACACGAATTCCAGCGAAGAAAAGTGGCAGAAACAGCTTGTCTACTGTCTGTAGAAGTCTCCAGCCCAAAACTCTGATCACTGCCGCCGCCGGTCTTTACATATCATTTCAGCATGCTTCGAGAGCACCACTGACGCTGCCTTTCATGGCCTTTTCATGAATATATCCACAAATGCTTCCTTAAGTGCTCCCACAACTGCAATACAAGGCCTGACTGCCAACCCGAGGATTCAGCTGATTGGCTGAAGAAGTGATTGGTCGTAATACAAGATCATCATATGCATGGAAAGATTGACCAGATACAGGAAGCGACAAAATACGTCATAAACAACCTGGGACAATCCAATGTGCTTCGATATTCTTATGATGTATCTGAATATGCTGTGCAGCTCGTCCGATGAATCAGGGGTCTCGCCAAGATTAGGCAAGATAGTTGCGTGAAACTACGGTTGATAGCAAGCCCACCAGATGTAATTGATATCCCATAGCACACATTGAAGGGCCATGTAACAGTTTTCGAAGGAATGACAATTCCTTTCCAGTCTGGCGCTAGCGTTCTTGGAGGTGGCGTTTCCCAAAGGAAGAGACGCTCTGGTAGTTAAATGGCCAAGGAGAACTGCCACTGTCGACATGCAGATACCCAGCATCACATATTGACATGAGTCTTCACGGCCCACACTTTGACAAAGCGGCACCAGTGTCCATCAGCTCCCACCTCGACACGAGTATATATGCATTGATTTCTCACCATGCAGGAAGCTCATACAACACCTTCCACGCCTTCCGGGGACGCGACCTCTGACTTCTTCCCACATCATCGAAGGACTATTGAAACACAATACCTCAATAGCGAAAGTACCCTCATACCCAATTCCTATCTCGTTTTTGCGGATTGCGCCTGCTCGGTGGTGTTGACTGGAGGGTTAAATGATAATTCATCGTTTCCCAAGTTCATACCGTGAGCGGATTCAGAGTCTAGGACGTGATATAGTGGGTTGTTCGAGGGCAGGTTGTGAGAAGGCGGTATCACTTGCTGTTGCGGATGCGGCTGGCTAGCTTGGGGGGATTCTTCATAACTGGGGCTAGCGATGGATATAGTGAGGGCGAGATCTGGGAGGCGTAAGTCGCTGACATTCATGAGGTTGTGAATAGGACACTCTCCTGAGCTTATGACTATATATTCTGCAAAAAGCCCCAAAGCGCCTATGCCGTCCTCAAATGCGAGAGCTCTGGCCTGCATTCGCTCGATCAGGCGAATTAAAGAATACTTTGTAAGCTAAGTAGTATGTTCGAAGTATTTTATCGATCATGAGGCCGTGTAATGGATGGATTTTGGTAGATCGGAAGCAAAATGATAGCCCTTTGAGATACGGACGCCTCGCCTGACTATGGATTGAGACTTGCTGTCACCCCTCGCAAGCACCGTCAGGCGTTATCACGACTCCGCTAATAGAAGCTCAATACTGGGCAAAAGCGCTCTCAACAAATTCTGGCTAGCGTTGAACGACCTGCAGGCTGCCGGCTGCCGTTCATCTCTTTGGTCACCACATTACGACTTCATCTGCCTTCGCAATCAGACCTTCCCATGTAAGGCGAAGTCAAGCGAGCGAGCTTATCAACTCGTGCTTCCTTTCATTGTGTCGGTGCGAACACGCTCGTTGCGGCTGTAAGATTTTTCCTGAACAGCCGGCCAAACGTGCAGCAGGTCCGTGAAAGCTCGCTGTGAATCAAACTCAATGAACTGACATTTTCCACGTGCCAGACTCCAGCCCCTTCTGCCAAAGTCACGTCCCCAACCACTACCGGAGCAGATGCCACTGCCAATGACCAAGACCATAAAGAGGATAGTCATAATGAAGAGGTGGACGTGCATCACTCTCGCCGCAGTGGACGCCAGGAGTCGCAGTCAATCCGCCGTCCTCCCCCTCGCCAGCCCAAATTGAAGGGGCCGTCCTCATCACAGCAGCAATGGGCTGCAGTCTTCAACTTAACCCGTCTCGACCTCCAACTCGACGTTCAAATTTATCTTGAGCACCAGAACAGCTCCGGTTCCGCTGAGTTCTTCCTCGGCGAAGCTCTCCACGTTTCCTTCGCCGACGCCCCCGAGAATGACAACCCATTCGCACGCTTGCAGCCCCGAGCTCAAACGCAAGCAATAGCAAACCTTTATGTCATCGAAGGAAAGCTCAAGTACGTGGAAACATTCACCCATATCCGATAATTGTTCGTATGGCTGTTCTTCCACGATTATATCACGATTGCGTGGGGCAAGAAGGCGAGGATGACCAATAAGAAAGCCCGTGATGTTGTCGATGCCCTCGGAATTAGGGATACAGACAGGTCAATTACGGAGATCAAGGAGTCGTGGGCACGTTTCAATAAGATGGGGAAACATTTAGATGCGCTATGCAAGGAAATGGGTACAGGGGCTTTGTTCTGGTTGCATCGGGAGTTGTCGGCGAATTTGTTGGTTACCCAATCTCTTTCGGACTTTTTCTCGGGTTTTCATGAGTTCTTATCTTTGCGTTGTGGAAATGAATGCCGTGAGGGAAAGGTGATGGGCTAACATTTTCTTATAGCGTGTTGAACATCATGAACAATAGTGGGGACACTTTCAACGCCGCTATCCAGCATTTGCATGATCTCGGACTCAAAGAGAAAGCTGAAAGCTATGGCAATTTGTTAGGCGATAATGTCCGGTTATATATGGCTCGCCAGTTCCAGATTGACGCTATTCGGAAGAAGCAATGAGTGAATGTTCCGGCGATTGCCTCGCGGTGGGAGACTATCGGGGTGGGAAGGGGTTGGACAACAACGCAGGAAGCGGTGAAGCTTGAATGTATCTAAGCGACTGCTGATGAACGAATAATAAATCACGTAATCGAGACGCGGTCAATGTGCAAGTTGGTGTTGTGTTCTTCTTTCTTGTCGGAATGTGCTTGCCAGAAATACAAGCTAACGACCGTAAGTATCTGAACAACAGCAATCAGGAATGAAATTCAAAGAATTGCAGCGGCTTGAGTCTTGCTTTCCAACGTCCATGAAATGCTCTGCTCGCTTTCCCTCCAATTTTGTCGTCAGCATCCCATACTCAGCCTCAAATCGCTCTGTTGCCATTCACTAGGGAGGCCTCGCCCAACCCATCTGCACTGGAGCTTTCTTCCGCCCGCCTATCTTGTAGCAGCCCCTCTTCATCGTCGTGAGAGTGTACTTCCCAATGGACCTTGTCCAGAGCTCATTATTCCGTGACAAACTCTCCAACCTTCTCTGCCGTCACCTGCGCATGAATAAAGTCTCGGTATGACATCCGCCTCTTCCGCAATGCCTCGCGCGTCTCCCTCACCCATCTCTTATACTCCTCTACTTCTTTGTCCAATCATTCCTTGTCTAGAATTTCTTGCTGTGAGATTATTGCTTCGACATCCAAGCCGTTCTCCTCATCTTCGTCTAGTGCACTGGCGCCACGCTTGCGCGATGGCAACTCCCTGGCTGGTGTAGCTGTGAATTTGAAGGAGCTGGCTCTTGTCATCTGAACGAGGTCTCGTACTTTGGTCTCCGCATTGACCCAGCGCTTCTCTGCAACGTCGGCCTGATGCTTTTTCTCGGCGGCGTAGGAGTTGGATGAGTCAGACGCAGTAGTTGTGACATCCTTGCTCTGTTGTCGGGAGCCACTGGCTGTCAATCGTCTACCTGTAATACGGCTGGGTCCTGCAGCGTTACTTGGTGTGGTATTCAAGAAGTTGGGATCTTCCGTTTCTTCTTGCCCTGCGATCTGGCTCGGAGGGTTGCCAATTGCTGTGATGGGCTTGAACGCTCTATCCACATTCTCGGAAAAGGGAGATTTGGCAAGGGACTTACTCATCTGCCTCTTCGCCATCTGCGGAGCGAAAACCCTTAGAGCTTGCAGTACACGTAGACTATCAACTTTGTTGTTTGTCACTTTTCCAGCTTTAAGCGGCGGCGTTACCGGCTTTAAGCTGGGTCGTCCAAGCACAGTAGTATATCGATAAAGAATCGCTCTCAGCTTCGCTAAGGATCTCAGACTGCCGAGTAAATAGGACCTGATTCTACCAATTCAGCGGGCTCCATTGCCCACCGTTGGTTCACCAGGCCAAAAGGTCTAGGTAATCCTGTAGCATTACTGTACATTGACACTTTCCCCAGCTATGCCGCCGCATTAGCTGACACTGACACCACAGTGTAGTGATCTAGGCTGTCTTGATCCGCTTTAGCTGACAGCGGTACTTGCCACTGTCTCTACTCAATGTGTTGCTGCTGGATTGCACGCATAACCCTGCTCACAGGTAATCGCGCGCTGTGGCAGAACCTCTTGACGACCTCATTCTCACCACTGACTATACGCAGATGCCAAGTTGAAGAAATTTTTCTGTTGGCAATTCTGCGCTTGCATCGCCTCGGCTCAGCTGTAGACAGTAGTAAATGCCAAGCCGTGAAAACTTTTCACGGCTTGGCAAATTTTCTCCACTCCGCTGTACCTTAGTCAGCAATCAATGCCAAGCCGTGAAAAGTTTTTTCACGGCTTGGCAGATTTTTCGGCTCGATTAGGCCTAGCTCAGCCCCGTCTGACTTGTCTTTGTTCCCATATCACGTTCCTAGATGACTTGCAAGACAACCGACAAATCTATATTCAGCCCACTCCATCTAAGCTTGCTCTCACTACTCACTTTTACTTCGCCCATCAATCCAAGAATCCTCCCCTCAGTGCCCCACTTTTGCTTTCCTAAACCGCGCAAGTATTGACCTGTGCTAGCGACGTACTTTTTCGCCGAAGACTGCGTTCATATGGAATAGCCAGGGGATAGGGAGCTTCCACCTGAGACAAAGCACGTTCGTTGACAACCGGAACTATCGAAACATCTCTGAGCAGCCCCACAACTCCTCACTTACCTTGTAACGCAACTCACTAATATATCAAGCCCATCTCTTTGTATCCGCTAAACACCCCGAAATGGTTGTGGTGGTCTCGCAGCTATTGTAAGCTACGCTAAGTCATCTAAAACTAATGTGAGGAGTCTTCATGATTGTCGAACGCTTTTACCGTCTCTAGCTGCTTCGCGTCAATAGGTAGCGAGGCACTGTCGACGGCGCATTGAAATCAAACATTGACAGCACACCATTTTGCAGCAATGGGCACGCTGTTCCCAAATCAGAGCCTAGTATGAATGGTGTCAGGTTGACATCACGGAGGATTCCAATGAACACAGAGCAGTGGGAGAGCTTCAAGGAGCCAACACCCACTGGATCCAGTCTCAGGTACGTTGAGCGAGTCATCCCAATCCTTTCGTTGTGTATGTGAATCTGGTGCTTTGAGCTCACGGGCTAATTCTGATCTTGCACTTCAGACCCAAGCCAGTGAACATGACAGAGGCGGCTTTGATGGAGGACCTGGAGAGGCTCAGAGCATGTACTGACACCAATGTCTTGTTGCAGACGGCAGATGCTTTGATCAAGCGTTACGCTGAATGTCTGTTCACGGCAAAAGACGCCATCAACGAAGTCTACGAAGTTGTAGAGGAGGTTCAAAGTAGGGATCTTTCCGAAGAGATATGTGTCAAAGTCTTCGAATGGCGCGAAAACCTCGATAGACATCTCCAGGGCATAGAGCAGGCCCGGAGATCCGACGGCGCTAAGAAAGGGTCTGAAAAGATTATCGTCAAGAACTGGAAAGTCCCGAGTTCGATGGTCTTCGAAGCTCAATATTATTCAGATGAGAAGGCTCGAACGTTCTCTCGAAGTGTGATGAATGACCTGGCTCAGTTGTCAAAAATAACACCCCTACAGCGAGGGCAAGAGCTTGTACTGCAAAATGTGCATCGTCGTATAAATCAGAACCGAACCAAGACGAAAATATCACAACAGCGAAAGTTTATCGGGAAAATTATGCTCAGCGATGTACACACAGCACTCCAAGATGCAAAGGAACACGCCAGTAGTAAACGGAAGCCTTCCGTGCAAGATGATGGGGTTGACACTGGACCTTCAAAGAGGCTTAAAGAGACGGAATCAAATACTGGTCTGGTAGACAACGCTTCTGACATTCCCACGCCACCTCCAGAGGATGGCTCCTCGACACCTTTGCTGAACCTGAGTGCTACCATTAGACGTGGAACGCCCTTTGACGAGAACAACAGCGACTCGCCTTCAATCTTGACTCCGGAGGTGGGACGGCATGGCCTCGCTCCCTCAATCCAAGACAACCTTGCCGACTCAACAAAACCTATGCTCCTATCACCGCCAACAACTGGTGATTTCGCTGAAGACGGAAGTCTGATGGACCCCGAGCTTACGTATGATCAAGAGCACCTTGAAACCCCGCTGGAGCCCGATACATCTGGAGCCTTCGCGCAAACTCGCATAGAGAGCAGCCCCTGCCCTAAGTACGAGTCACCAGGGAAGTCCTCCGAACGAGGACTCTCTCCCGTCCTCAACTTGTCTCTGGACTCAAATGACACTCCTCGAGGCCAGGATAGAACTCTGCGCGAAGACAAGATGCTTTCTGCCGCGGAGCGATCATCTTTGCCATCATTGACGTCCCCACAACAACAAGACCAACTCGCACGCGAGAAAGCCCTTGAGACTCTCCAGGATGACCGGATGTTGTCTGATACAGCGATACATCTTAGTTTGAAACCATTTTCCGGTTTGACATGCTGCATACTCGATCCGCTTTGGTTTGCAATAGGTGAGTGAGGCCAGCCTCGAATCTCGTTCACGTCTATAACACAAAACACAGATGGAACAGAATGGCCCTCGATGCCTAAATTAGCTCCAGAAAAAGAGCTTTGTCTGATCCCGCTACATTCCCGGACACGATCGCACTGGATGCTGGCCATACTCAGGCCTCTAGACCCCAGCATCACGTATTATGATCCCCTTCTTGTTCCTCTGGTCCCAGCTCAGGAAGATCGTCTGAAGAAGTTGGGGTCGAAGCTCATTGATCATGGAACACGCACACCACAAATGGAATTCAATCAAAGTTTTGATGTCCAACAACAGAAAACAGGATTCGATTGCGGCGTTCACGTCTTCTTAAAGGCCATCTACGAAATCACCGGCTCACCAGCACCAAAGCAGCATGACTGCCCTCTCGGAAGACTCCATATGCGTTCGATTGTGAGAGAGACAGAAGTTGAACAGGAGACACAACCGAGACCGCCAACTTCGCTGTTCCCCCTGCATTCTGATCGCGTTCCAGAGAAGGTAGACATCATCAAGGGACTGTACAGGCTAGAGAGCGAAGCAGAAGAGGCCTGGTCAGTAAGCCAGTCTGTACGCGACCTCTTAAATCACCATGAAAAATTGAGCAATAGGAGGCAGCTAGACTGCATTGAACAACTAAAGAAGCAACAAGAGAGGCATGATGTAGTGGAATGTGCTTTTACTAAGTATAAGAACATGCCAAGCGACATGCGAACCAACGACGTTACAAAGTTTTTTAACGACAAGCGGCGCAGCGAGGCTAACGCTATAGAGAAGTCACAAAAGCGCTGCGAACGTATGGCAGGCGCGATGAAAGCACTTGTTGCGGCGTGTCATACTGCAGATGCAGTTGCAGAGGCAAGGCACCTGATATGGCAGGCTTCAAGATCTAAGTCCGAAGAGTTCGAAAGTTCAATGAGAGCTGATATTTTGATGATGGAGGAAGCCCTGTCGATGCGTGAGAAGCCATGAACTTATCACAGCTTCAATCGAATGGGGTTGCAATTTGGGATGGAGGATTCAACAAGTGTCGTAAACCATAGCTTAGGCTGCTCAATTTCTGGGGTGGAATTTCGGCTTTTCGTGAGAGCTTTTGAGCATTGCTTCCTTTGTCATGGTCGTGCATCTTTCTGGTAGCTTAATGAGATGATTTGGAGATTGCCGTGCTTGGAAAATATTAAAATGGAACGGGTGTTCCGCCGGCTTGGCCGCATGGAGTCTGAAGCAGTTGGTGGTTGAGCGTGTTAGCTTCAGCTTTTGGCACCCAACTGCTCCATGCTATGGATGAGTGGACGTCCGTATCTTTCACCGCTAGCAAAGAGCCTTCGACAGATTCAACCTTCAGGGGGTTTCATTGTCAAAGAAGTAGTCACTGACTTTCAACAAAATTCTGCTTACAATGCGAATGCATCGAAGGTTAGGGATAATCTAGCTTGCGCTTCACTTACCTATATGAAATTTCATCCTGTTCCTTTCTACATATGTGCTCTTTCTCCTTCTGACCACGCCATCGCCCTCAGCACACCGTGGCGCTGGTGTGCAGCGCCTAATCAGATAAGTACATACTATCAACCACCCAAGTCTTCATCGTTCCACTCCTCCCCCTTCCCCCCCCCGGCGTCTTCTCTCTCTGTCACTCAGAAGGTTCAGAAGAGAGAAGAAGCAGTATCTCGAAGCACCGAGAAAATCAACATAGATAGTACTCTCACGCGAAGCAAAGGGGCCATTGACGCCTCCTCTTCTTCCACGGCTCGACTTCACATCAAGCGGTAGACTTCTCACATGAAATGCAGTCCTGATACTGCCATAGCTGTCTGGTGCTTGGAGAATACCAAAAGACTCGCTGACTAGGTCAGGACCGTGTTCGCCGACCAAAACTCCAAATTACGAGGTGCTGCCGCTTCATCATCAATGCGCGATGATGGAACCACCGCGGGACGCGTCTACATTCACTTTTGTTTATCACTCCCCTTCCCTTGTCTCCAAATTTCCACACGCATCGAGTCTAACTGCTAACACCACTGTACTATTTCACCAAATCAATTTTCGCTCTGTGAGTCTCGCCTTTACGATCAACCATCCTCTCCCTAGCTTCAGCAAGTCCTACTACCGTAAGAACCGCCATCCCGCACTCTTGATCATCCAACAATGCATAATGGCTAATCTATTTCTTCCTTGAACAGTCAGAAAACATGCTTGATCTCGTCTGGCTCCTCTGGCTGGCTGCAGCCAGTATCTCATTTGGGCTCGTCAACATTCTTCTTTTCGCACCAATCCCGTAAATCCCCCTTCCCCTCCCCAGCCTTCTCCTCCATCTTTCCGCTTGCAAAAACTAACCTCAATTTCGTGCCTTTAGCCAGAAAAAGCCTCGCACACAGCTAAAAAGGACGATAGTACTGAGTAGTGCTGAGTACAGCCGATACCAAGAAGAGATGGGATTGCGCACACGACTTGCCCCCCGTCCTGCGTGGCGTCAGAGAACACGATATTTCTGGATCATTGATTTGTGTGAACCAGGAGATGAGTTTATGGCGCTTATGCACGCAAGGACTGAGCACATCTCTAATTGTGTATGTCGATACTGCTTGTAGTTTGGAGAGGTTGTTGGGTTCGAATCCCAATTGCGCTAGTGATTGTTGCCGTGGTTGAGTCGGGGTTGAGAGTGGAGAAGGCAACGACTGAGATGCGATGAGGGAGGAGAGGGGGGTAGAGATGGAGCGATGAGTGCGGTGGAGGTAGTTTTCGTTTTGTTAGGCCTTGAGAAGGTATGTTTGTTGTCAGTGGTCAGCCGAAGTGGTAATTCTGCCGGCAGGAGGATTTCACAAGGCTTTTAAATTCGGTCTGTACTGCCTGCGGCAGTCTTAACTAGGCATGCATTCACTTTTTGTGCCTTTTGACTAGTGGAGGTCTGCTATTTATGTCTCGTTCTCTCACGCTAATAGCTATGCCTGCCTCTTCTACCTATTATGGCACTTCTACCTGCCTCTTCTTCCAGATCACACTTTCTTGCCTGGCTCAATCATCTGATTCTTCGCTCGGAGGGCTTGACTGCTCATAGTCCGAGTCCTTCCCCTTGTCATCTCCGCCTGAAGCCGATGACTTACCTGCCGACGATCCTTCGCTTGACTCCGTTGTAAGGTCGCTTTGATTCGAGGCAGGAGAAGTAGCGGCCAAAACGTACTGATCGTCAAGGTGGGACTGGACGGCGTCTTCGATCTCGCTGCTAAATAAGTCCAATGGGATATCGATGGAATCCCCTGGCGGCAGTACCACACCTCGCTTGGCCCAGATGTCCTGCTTCGAGATCGTTATATGGCCGGAAAATGTAGGCCGGTTTGCTTTATCTGCATCCACTCGCTTCGTCGCGTCATACATGACAAATAGCTCTGGCTTCCAAGTCCCACTTGCTGTTGGAGAAGATCGACCAATCCTAGCAATAAAAATCCTCACACTCACATCCTGTAGGTCAAGTTTGCGATCGACAACGGGGTCAGATTTGGCAATTATCAGGCAGATCAGAGTGATATCGCCATGAGATCCATTGAGGTAGTGGTGTGCCTTCTTCATCAGGTCATCTTCAGTCTGGGATACAGCAACTTCAAAAATAAAGAAAGGCTTAATTTGTGTGCCGTCGACGACTTTCATTGACATGTCAGGATCTCTTGAGTATTTGTTATCATTTGACCATACTGTCATCTCTGCGAATGGAACACATTAGTCAAGACGCGGACAGTGCCACAAAGGGGGCAACTAACGACCACCACCCTTGACAAGCTTCACTTCAGAGCCACTTGGTAGTTTCCAGCCCTTTTCGAGGACCCTTCTTTTGATGTTCGCTGCAAATTCGTGGCACGCACCCACTAAACTCTGGTGGAGTTCCCCAGGCATGCTGATTACGATTCCGCAACGATGATATCGAGTTCGAGCTCGCTTTGCAAGAGTCAAGTCCTGGTGTTTTAAGAATTGATGGTAGTCGGATTTTGTCGCCTTGACTAGGTATCCTGAGTCGAAGGCTTTGAATGGGCGCACAAGGGTTCTGTCCCACGAATGCCTTTCGCAAGGATGTATTAGCTGAGGATCGAAGAGCAATTGCATTCCCCTACCTTTGATCAGTTGTTGAACTAAATCCGATTGCCTTAAATGTCGCGTTCACTATTTTGATTGTCTCTCGAGTCTTGGATTGTTTCCTGCGCTTATGACGTGGTGTTGATGCCGATGCCAATGCCGATGGCTGGTGTTGCGACGTTCTGCAATCTGAAGGAATGCTGGTCGGTGCAGTCGTTGATGCAATGACTGATGGCGCAGGAAGGGATTCTTCGCTAGATGGTAAATTGATGAGTGAATGCGCAGATGGTACGCTTGCACCTGTGGCTGTCGAGATCGGGCTATTAGAGGAGATGCTCTGGGGAGAGTAGTCTAATGGTGTGGACGATGTAGCAAGGAGGTGTCCGAGATTCGACAGATTATGTACGGATGACGGAGTAGTAACGGATGGAGAAGTTGAGACAGGTGTGGCAATTGGGTAGACAGGTGAATGCGAGAGGCGCTCAGCCGGGTCGGATTCATTCACTTCAACAGGCGACGTGCCCCTTGAGATGGGGCTTTTGGATGGAGTCGGTGGGCGCTGCATTGTCGGACATCCGATCGCAGGTGGCTGAATAGGTGCTGAAGTAGATGAAGATGAGTCACGCAAGCTTGCTGTCTCCTTCTGGTTTGGCGCGTCGTAAGGAGATGCCATGGTCACGGAGGAATGATCAAGGTGGAATGTTCAAGATGCTCGTCGTAGCCCCAATCGGCTAGCTGGAGGTCTCAAATGACTGTCGACTCCTTTCAAGCAATTACGAGCGTTGATAGTCTTGATATGGACTTGCACAGGCGCACTCTCTCATACTTCGCGCGTTGGTCACGAAACGTGGGGATTTACTTCAACAGATAGAGACTTGAGAAAACGATCAATCGTATTGATGCTGCTGTCAACAGGCGTACGCGCTTGGTAAGTAGGCGCTGTGGGCACTTTAATGACGTGTCGTCAGGGTGTTGAAAGGTGTAGGACACCAAACATATGAAGTTGAATTCATTTGTATAGGACGTGAGGCGCCTTGATCGTAGGACGCCAAGGGCTAGGAAGCCCCTGAGGTGCTTATGTAATATGTCATCCCCTGATATCAATGTAGTGGTTGAAAATACAGATCTTCAACTCTTGTTGAGTCTATGCTAACAACTTTATAGATTAATATGGGACGCAATTACTTGGGTCTATACTGCTACAGGTTATTCTAGATATTTTAAAGATGGCACCATTACCTTGCGATGAAGATGCGGGGTTTGCGAGTCTTGCAACACTTCAAGACTGTTTAACACTTCTTCGTTCTATATGCTTTCCTTGCTATTGTGCCTGCTAGCAACTTAACTATCTCGTATTGCTACCTTATCTCAACTATAAATCTATTAAACGATCCTTTCCTACCCAATTGCATTCACTTTCAACAATGTTTCCAAAACTCTCTACCAAATTGAGTGCCCGTCATGATACTATTACTAGGCATCTATGTGACCTTCTTCGCCAGACCCTCCTCCTCAAATTCGACATCGAAGTAAGGCAGCCAACAGTGTCGGGCTTGCAGCAGCTTCACCGCGCTCTAGATGTGGTTCTCGCCGATCTGTCAGTTCTTATTCGGACCCTACGAAAAGCAATTGAGTCACTACAAGGGGCCCAAGGGAGGTGGTCGGGGTTTTTTTGTGTTAAGAAGGAGGAGAGAAGGTACGACAAGCGGTTTTTCGCATTTGTCGAAGCAGCAGAGACGGCCACAGTCATGTAAGACATATTAATGAAATGGCAGCGATGTAAGCTGATTCTAATCTTAGTTGCGAGGATCCGAGTGCGACGGCCCACTAGGGGGCAGATTCTAGGGATGAGATTTCAAGAGAAGACAGTCGGGCGGCCGTTGAGCGCACAAAGGGGGCGTTGAAAGTAGCGCGAGAGGAGCATAGAAGGCTCTTTCAATTGAGAATCTCGTTGCCCTCACCTAAAGTTCTCCACCGCGCTATCCCTTCATCCTGCTTCCCTTCCCCCTCCGTCCCAAAAACCCCAACTCCAAAGCTTTTCTACCGATTGAGGACAAGGGAGAGAAAAGGGGGAGTCATGGCGCCATCTTCCTGCTAAAACAAATCATATTGCTGGTGCGATTATCGTTGGAGGTTGGCGGCGAAGGCGTGGTCAACAGTAAGCTTTGGAGCATTAGCATCGCCGCCACTCAATCGCCGTTGAAATTAGGCTGCATAATACCTTGATTAGATTCAACCTTCCTCTTTGACAGTAAAAATTCTGTTGCGATCTTCACGAGGGGTAGTAGTCGTTTGGTTATCATCGTATGCCCAGTCGCTCCAAGACAAGCGGCGGTTCTCTTCACTTTTGCTATCATGAGGGATGACTGGTGCAGAATCTTTGCGGGGCTTGTGGTGCCTGCCAAAGCGAGCGGTGATAGATTCCACAAAATGCCAAATTTTCTGAATAAATTGCATGGTGGGATAAGTACTGGCACTTACTGTCAATGAGTCTGCGACTAGTTGGATGATGCAGAGGGATTGCCCTGTTCACTTCAGTTTTAGAAGACATGGGCCTAGACAAATTAGATCATTCACTTCTCTGCGTAGTGTTAGTGACATTGCGTCCAATGCTCACCTCCCGCGCTAAGGCAAGAGTGTCGGTAGAGCTTGTAATACCAATGTTGACATTTATCGAAACCGAAAATCGTCAGTGGGGATTATGTAGGGCGTTGTTGCCATCATCCACGTGATAATTACAATAGAACCGAAATCAGCTCCCAAGCTCACTTGAAGATCGCTCTTTATTGACGAAAATCTCATCCTTGAATCTCTTTGCAACCACATGCGATTTCCATCGCTTTTCGTGCACTCCTCGAGCACTTCCACGCCCCTGTCTTATCCCAGTGTATCCACCATCTTTCTCCCCTGCCAGGGGTCCGCCAGCATCACCCCTTCGCTTCCCTGCTTCCTCCCCTTCCTTCCCTCCCCTACACCTCCCCTTCCAGCATATCTTCGTCCCCCAAGTCCTCCTTACGCACCCAACTCCTCTTCCACCTCACCCAAACATCCGCACCCTCCTTTCCCCCCTTCCTCTTCCCTCCCTCTTCCCCCTCCTTCATCCTTCCGCAACATTTCTCACAAGCGCAATCCCATCTATTCTTCACCTCGCCCCTCATCGACCCCTCACCCGCCACAAAGTCCCATGCCTCCCTTGTGATCAACATGTCCTCCCATTTCACCAGCACGGAGCCCGGGTCGCGGGATAGATCTTCGCTGCGCGTGTAGGAGTGTATGGGCCATTCGGCCATTGTTTGGATGTCGTGGATGGTAAGGGGGCGGAGAGGTTCTTCGCACTTTGGGGCAGGAGGGGTGGTGGTTGGTGGGCAGTCGGTGGTTGGGATGGTGGTGGTGGAGGATGGGTTTGTAGGAGAAGGGGTGGAGAGATGGTGAGGCGGTGAGGAGGTGGGAGGGGTGGGAAGGGTGTTGGTGGGAGGTGGACTTTTGGGAGGAATGGTGGCGGGAGGCGAAGCGGCAGGTGGATAGTCGACGGGGAGCTGTTGGGCTGGCGTAGAGGCGCGCTTTTGCCTCTTTGTGCCCACGTGCCGTGAGGAGTAGACGATTGTATTCTTGCTCTTGCTCTTACTCATACGCTTGCGCATGAGCTCTCGAAGTCGCTCGGGCGAGGACTTATGCTCGGTGTTGATGAGATGTAATAAAGTCGGCGCTTGGTGCACTTTTGCCAAGGTTCTCTCGGGCATGTCCTTACTTTTGCTATTGCTATCGTGCTTGCGCTTCAGGTCTCGAAAGCCCAGGGGCAAAGGCTTGTCATCCTTGGTGACGAGAGGCGAGGAGGTTGGCGCGTGGTCAGGCGTTGGGGAGGTAGTAAGGGCTGGTGCTCCGTATTCTTGACCCAGCACTGATTCAGTGTCTTCCTTTGATCGTGCATTGACATGGTCTTCTTGTGCTCCTATATGGTCATCCTGCTCATCTATAGTATTTTCAATTGCTTCTGCATCAGGCTCGATTGGCTTTTGAGCAGGCTTTTCCGGTGTAGTGGGCAGGCTGTAGACTGCTCTTTCGCGCCGTAAGGGATTGCGCGGCTCTACCGAGTCCTCGTTGAGGACGGTCTTTGCCCAAAAACTGTTGCCAAATAACGCAGGCATCTTCGTACCGCTGCCGTAGTGGATCTTTGTGCGGCAAGGAGGGGTACGACAGAGGTGATCTGTGTCTGCTGAGGAAGGTAACTCGAGACGCACTGGCTCTTGACCTGTCTTCAATGCGGTCAGCAGGGCAAGATTGCGATAGTGCACTGAGAATGCCATACAGGAACGAAGACGCGTCGCGATTGTTGACACGAGGGCTTTTAAGGTTAGAGTTAGAGTTGATGTCTAATGGGTGCTAAGCCTTGGGCGCAATTCTAGCGCACCCTGGCCCAAGAGAGGCAAGCCAGAAAGGGTCGGAAGTAGTTCGGAGATCGACAGCATTTGAGAGTTGTTGAGACAATTCCTCTGAGCGTTGGAGGAGGAAAGAGAGTAGAAGTTCGAGGCAAACAATTTAGAAGGAGCCCTCTTGGCGCTTCAGGCAGTGCTAGCGGTCCGTGCCGAAAGACGGGCATTTCAAGTGGAACCCCCGCGCAGATTGAAGAGCTCTTCAACGGAGAACATACATTTTGTGAGTATCACGAACACGAGAAACTCAAAGCACAGAGAATACCGTGGCATCAACTTGTTTCCAGCAGGTTGTAAGATCGACATGCTGAAAGCAAACCAGATAATAGCAAACCCTCCCCGCTTCCAACTCGAGGAGAAGCTAACGCGCACATAAGACACCGCCGGCCTAGTGAGTGATTATGGGTGAAGCTGACAATGGACTCAACATCGGCATTGAGAGTCAATCAGTCTGTTTCAGACGCGTACCACACCCTCTTCACATGAACTTCATCTAGACATTATCCCGATCGAAGGACAAAGGAGGACTACCTTGGTCATGTCGTCTGAAGACAGAGCGGATTCCACGCAACTTCCAACCCAGCTATGAATAGTCGCTCTCAACTCTCCCACGCATCCAATTGAAGACGTGAATCAACATCGCTATCGCTCATTCCAAGGCCTCAACAGCTGAGCGAGATTCGGACTCACGAATTGCAAGATAATTTGCATTATTCTGAAGGCTTTTTGAGTCCACAAGAACATCTCGCATGGCTTTCGCCGCTCGATGAAGTTCGAAAACGTTCGACGGGCAACCCAAGAAGGTTGCTAACCCTCGCGGTGCAAAATGGACGTTAATGGAAACCCACTCTAGGCGCACACTTTGAAGATCCTCGAGCAACTGGATGGACGCTCTTGCTGCTGTAAGCTCAGAATTAGGAGTTGTCAACGCGCGATCCTCGTTGCTCCCGCGTCTTCCAAGACGGTAACACCGGAGATCCACGGTGAACAGTTTGAGGCCAGTGAATGCTTCGGCTGTAGTCTGGGAGATGATATGACGAGGGATGCTCCTTACGGGCTTTCCATACCTCGAGTATGCGTTGATCAAAAGATGAAGGCTGCGTAGCGTCCGCCTCTGCCAGGGTGACAGCAATTTCGATAATGCGATCAGCGTGGCGCCCTCCGCAATGATGAATGTGTTGGTGCTCCAAAAGATATCGTACGCCTCTTGAGAAAGTTGTCGACAGCAGCTCAAAATTGCGAGATCTACTCGCGAAGGCGATGCATGCATTCGGGCTAGGCAATTGGGGTGATCAGTCTTCCGTTGCGCTTGGTTCCTTTCTATGCCAGGTGTGTTGACGGACTGCTCATCGCCACGTCTGATGGGGTTCCCTTCGCATACATGGTGGACGAACTTCGTAAACGTTGCTGTACGGAGCTCCTCCTGCGATACATCAGCAATAATCCTGAGTGAACAACAGGCCTCAAACCTCTCCAGATATCTTGTACGATTGACCATGCCTGTCGCTGGTCGGAGAATCATGCCCAACGACCCAATTGTTGGGCATGGTACAGAACCGGACACCATCAGCCCTTATCCCAGAGATGGCCCTGATGTGCACGCATCGATCTCCAAGCACATATCTTAAGATTTCTTTCCGCAATTCGAACGGTAGGGAAAGAAGCAAGGGTGTGGAAATCTCACCGTCGCAAGCTTGCCTAGAACGCGCCATGGTGGTCTGCACGAAACTGCTGCCTAGGGTGTGACCCACCACATCACGCAAATCTCATTAGCCAGGGAAAGTCAGGACGAAAAGACGAAAGACAAAGTCTTTGACTCGTGTGAAAATCTCTGCTGTGTGAGCCCCACGTCGCTTGTGTATGTATCCGTGGGAAGCAAACAAAGCCTTGTCCTTCCCTCAATGATTCTGCTCTCCTACCGACGTTCCCCTGCTTCTCTCCTGTCCCCAAGATGCGCTCTCGCTATGCTTCCTTGATTTTTGCGGATCAAGCATGGCTCTCTGACGCCCAGGGAATCGCAGCAACCGAATCAGCTCTTGCTGTACCCGTTCTCAGCCCTTTCCCTAATATACTCCTCAAATAAAACATGCATCTAAGAAAAGGTCAATGATAACGAAACATCTAGCAGCCATCAAAGCAATCGAAATTTTGGACTGTGGCTTAAAAGCCATACGGTAAACGCCTGCATTATTTTCCAGTCGCAGCTCAGCTCAGACGTTTTCGAAGTCAAAGACCTAAAAGACCTTGACCGAAGTCTTCGGAAAGCCAGGATCTGTAATGGCTGGTTGGTTGTCCTAGTGAGGTCTCTATCTTTTTATCATAGTGTGCACACTGTACTGTACCTTCCTTTGCCCCTTTGGACCCGTCTGTCCCATTTCTTCCCAGATTCACTTGCCCACGCTCATTCCTTCTACCCGTTTCTCTCTATCCCCTAGTGCCGTTCCACTTTCCCCCCTTTGCCCTTCTTCTCTCGTTCTGGCTTTCCAACCTCGATATTGACAAATCGCTGAAAGTAGATTCTAATTTAACGAGCCTGAGCATTTCAATCGCGAAAGTGTGATATATGTGTCGATAAATCGTCCTTCAATGATTATAGGGAGGTTGTGGGGAATTTGAAGTGAAGACGGAGCTGGTTGTCGAGGAATCTGGGTAAGGGTGAAGGTACGTTTTGAGGTGAGTAGCAACCTTTAGGCAATGGTTGGGTAGCGGATTGGGGTTGTGGACTAAGACGGTTGTCGAAAGGGTGAAGAGAACGGAGCAGGTTGTAGAAGCATTTGGTCAATGCGAATGCTAGACGCGTAGCCGTAGGGAATTCTCCTGACGAGCATCAAGATAGAATATGGTAGTGAGACAATGGCTTTCGCGCTAGAGGACGCTCTCTGTTAGAAAAGCAAAATTATGATCATGGTTAGAAGTCGTGTAAGTTATGCACTTGTTAAAATCAGCGCAGCCCTTCTGTCGCAGGATCTTGAGCGATTATGGAGCAACACCCCTGGAATCCCCAACAGAAAACTTTCACGTCGAAAGACTGATGATTTGCACGGCTCTGAAAACTGCGGCGACAAGTGTTTCGGACAAAGCTTCTTGCGTTCACGAGATATAAATCTGATTGCGCGCAAATCTCTCACGTTGATTGACTATTGCGAGTTTAAAGTACTCTGCACCTTTTAACGCATTGTCTCTTTTGCAGTAAAAGGTTTGTATGTACCGAAGTCGTAGTTCAAGATTGAGTCCCTCCGGCTTTAGAAACTATAACTGCCGCAATGCAATAGAATACCGGCGATAGACGAAATCTGCTCTATGTGAACCTGCAGCCTTGTGGTCAGGCTATCTCCTATCTGAATAAGACCTATTGCGAGTTAGCTTCCCTCCACATACACTTCAAGACTTAAGTCAGCAATTTTTGTGAATCAGCTCTGATGGCATCCACCTACGCGATCCGGATGGCACCATTAGAACTGCGGAAGAGGGGATTAGTGGAAGTCGGAGTTTCGTAACATGCTATCCATTGCAGACGAGACGTGCAGTGACACAGCTATCTTAATTTGAACCTGGGTGTTAAGTCTCTTGCTTCGCAAAGTAAAGTGTCAAGTCTACGACATTAGGGGTCGACTCAGGAGGATTTAGGAATGTTTATGTTGCCAGTCCATTCTTATTTGTTGCACATACTTCCCAGCCGAAGATTGGGCGCAGAGACAAATCAGCTGAACAACATGATTCGCCCGCAAGCGCTCCGAGGGAAGGTAAAGAGCATTCGGTCTCTGCCGCGGTCCTGAAAGCGAAATTTTGCACGTCATTAAGCGGAGATATAAGATTTCACTTATTGCCTCTTCTCCTCTTCTTTTCGCCCCATTGTACCCAGACGTACAATTTTCTTGTAGTCTAAGAAGCCCTTCAAAAGCGTGGTCTATCAGCTTCGTAAAAGGGAGATCCTCACTAGGGTCTGGTGACGAAGAACTCGGGAGTGAGAGAGACATTACACATTTCTAGGCCCCACGGAATACGAGTTCAGCCTTTAGCGTCAATGTTGATGAACAAGCGGTAGCCACGTCTACCGTTGAAGTGGACAACTTCCCAGCTTTCAGTGTCAAACTCTCGCTGATGCAAGGCCGTTGATCGAGCAGAAAGACCCAATTTTACCTCGTTGCATACTGTGCCCGTAGTATCGCCACATACATGAATTTGTCTGAGCTCAATTCTTAGACGTCTATCTACGGTATCAATTCATCATTTCTCCAGTGCCTGGAGGGATGAACCAGTGAAGTAGGCATACTTGGTGCCGCAAAACCCATTGATCGTGTTCCAATTCATGACCAGTCTGAGAGGCTTTTCCGACTGGCGGGGTCCTCTGGTGTAGCACTCTTGAGTTACGAGGTAGGCGCCAATCAACAACAGCGGGACGCCTTATCAATCGTCTCCTTCTCATGCACCTGTGCTGTTCGTACGCTGTTACTTTTGAGGCAATGCCTCTTATTACTAACAAGGCTGGGGGTACCTTGAGTTCGCACGATAGATTCTTCAACGCGCCGACGTTGGTACAGCAGCTCCCCTATGCCATCTTCCCTTCTATGGATGCGCATCCTCCGTTCGACATAATTGCCAAGGAGCGCACCAGACGAACGGCTGTCATGCAGGCCACGAAGGGCCTGATCGATCTAGTCTCTGGTGATGACATTTTCACGCGCTTTCTTGCCGATCGAAACAATTCGAAGGCCTGTGCACTTCTCCTGTCCTCAATCAAGTCTCTTTCCTTCGATTTGATGAGATGCCAAGTGCCAATACCTAAACGCGTCGATTTATAAACATCTTTAGGTGCAAGAGAGATAATGAATTGGAAATGCAGATTTCGCAGGTCACTCAGACTGATGCACCAGCTGGTTACTCGATTCAGGAAATGTGGGGACCCCGCTTAGATTTATACACTTTCCAACAACCACAGGGTCATAGTTTCCAGGGGCCTTGGTTCAAAGCTCTCTGAACAGCCTTGGGTCAATCCTCCTATGCGCCATCTCCCTGCCAAAAGAGCTGCCGCTTGAACAGCAAGTTCGGCAAGTCGAAATCTTGCAGCGCTGAAAGCCGCCTATCACAGCCAGCTAGACACAGACGAATAGAATCATAGGGTAGTCACCTGCAGAACGAACAACACGCTGTATACAGTCGTGAGGCCAATACATGGAAGTCCTACCTCGATGCGTATTCGTATGTACGCCCTTTCTGTATCCAGGTGATAAGTCTGCACCATTATATCATAACATTGGAGTACGACTCGAAGTCGAAGGATGAGTGCTCGCCCCCTACGCAAGAAAAGAGGACCGCTTTCAAGGGTCGTTCTATCGCAGATAGAGGTAATCATGTTTGCAATTCCACTCAATGCCGCGACGCCATCCACAGTGGCGATATCGAGGATCTTTATGGCCCCCTTTTAGTGAAGCAATTATATAGGACAGCTTCTGACTGCATCATAGTTACTCTGCGTTTTGTAATCGCAAACCCTGGAGGATTGTGAGGAGCCATTGCTTCTGTCAGTGATGGAAGGCTTGATGAAGCGTGCTATTTTTGTGATCTCTGATGGTGAAATTGAGGCATGTGGCTTGGCATTCACTGCTTTTTGGAAAGCGCTGAGGTTTCAGCAGGTTTGAGCATCTGTACTCTAGATGCCGGTCCTTTGAATCTATTCCTTATAAGAATGAAGCAGCTTCGACCCAATGTTCTGTGTCAGCTTCTTGAATGGATTTCTCGTACCTGATTTGCGTACGATCTTTCTTTGCAGTCTTCAAATTTGTATTCGACGAAAACTGAGTCTGTATGACCCGAGTCTGCAAGATCCCTCTACTCATGCAACCTTGTGCATAGCTCTGCATTGTCATACCTGCTATGCTGCGTTATTCATTTCAATTAGTGGTCAGTTGTGCTGTGCTACCTGTTTCGATTGAGTTGGAAGACTTTTTGTGCTTCATTCCCCATTCACTGTCGTGCTGTACCACTTAATTCACCCGAGTTGCCAGACCTTCGGTGTTGTATGCATGCCTGGGTTCAGGTGTCAAATATCCAAACCTATGACAAATGAGTCTGTAGGACCTGGGTCTGTGTCTTTGAAAGTGTCCGTACGACTTGACTACTCACTCGAAGTTGTGCACATGTTGTCTTCAAGATCTATAAAACTCTTTCTTCCTTCTCTACCATCTTTCTCTCTTCTCATCTACTACCAACACAACAAAGCAATAAACTCTCCACCATAACTTGCCCAAGCAACACTGCCAACTCGTCAGAGCAAAAGTTCCTTCGCACAGATCTACCCAAGCAACATCCCTAGACCAAACTCACACTTTTCCCCCAAGCAATAAAATGCCTCTCTATGATGACCTCGAAAGGGAACTCTCAGCGCAAGGTATCTCCATCGAGGTCAAAGAGATTGACGGACACGGGGACTTCCCAATGCTTATTAGCAAAGTGAGGGATTTTTCGGACGCGGAATGTAATACCATCCTAGACGCCTACGTCGATTTCTTCGACGAAGTCAATGAACGTGATATGGATGATTTCACGCACCTGTACCGCGTCGATATGAGCCAGGGGTACGTCTACGCGTGCAGTGACCAACATAGAAATGACAACCTCAGAATCGACGATGCCGAATATGATAACGCATGACAACATTGGTCGATTGTGAGGCATGGATTATGTCTGGGTGTTTGACGCGATCAAGCATGAAAGTCAGGAAAATCTGCACGAACTGCAGAGATGAAGAACCTGAGGTGAAAAGTGGGCAGTCATTCTTTTGTATCACCCAAAATTTCAAGGACATGTAAATTATGACAATAGCGGAAACGAATTCACGAATTTCGTTGCCAATCTTCATTTGAATTTGCAATTATTTGTCTTCGTGCGATGAACTTGCTTCCTTGCCTAATTACACATTGATAATTAGAATGATGTAGCACAGTCAAAGCCTTCGAAGTAGACTGCAACACTGGAATATCTGACATCACCAATGTCACGGCCCTGTCACTGACCTATTGTAAGAGAGTATTAAACTTACTTATAGATAAAAGTAGGCGTTGATTTAGTACTGGACATTGAGATTGTCCCGCCAATACGAACCATACATGTGGTCTCGCAACCGTTTCTTCCTTCAGCGAAAAACACCATACTTTTGACGATCTGGGCAACGTCTTTTGTTAATCTGCGACCTCCTCGCCCGACCGCAAGCCCACCCCCGACTCCTCAGTAGCCGGGAACACATTCAAACCCTAGGAGCGTTTGTCTTTCGTCGCAAACACTCTCTTTGCAATACTCGAGCGCAAAAGAAGTCGCTCTCGTTATTGTCTTCCCGCTTTAACCCCAATTATTTACATAAATCCATAACGAGAACCCTGATTAGCGTCATCAAAACATCTTATCTTCGGCCGCTACAACCGCTTCTATCCTTCCAGCATTTGGGTTTCCTTTTGCAGCGTCTTTCTCGCTCCCCACTACTATCTTCATATCTTTGACAATCTACGGCCGTCAAGTCATGAGTCATGTCGACTGCTCTAAAGAAAACTAGCTCTAGGTCCAAGGATAACTTATCTCGTTCACAGATAATTAGGTCGCAAACGAGTTAGCACCGCTAGAGGAAAAATCAGCGTGTGTTCAAGCCCAGCTTCATCAAACGTCATTGATAACACTTCGACCGACAGGACGGGAAATGAGGGATTCATCGTACACCTATCTCACACAAACAAGTCCCACGTCAGAATTATAGACAAGTTCGGAGCCCCCCAAAAAATCATTCCCCATAACTCAGCGGGGAGGGCTAACTTCACTGTCGCCTCAAAACGGAAAGACTCGCTTTCGGCGAGGAGGGTTGCAAAACCACAAGGATCGGAATTCCTGCAAATACTGAATGCTCGACCAGAAGACTTGCGCTATAGAAGCATTTCTTACAGTTCCACTTCGACATTCTCTATCGGAGCGATGACACAGTCCCCATCGCCCCTAGAGATTAACATGAGGGCTCTGTGGGGCGACAAGCAATGTAAAATGGTAACACGAAGAACATACACAAACATTGAAGGCAGGTGACAGCGAAGCACGAGAATCAGCTTCCCAACATCCCTATTCTTCACCCTCCTTCACACCACCCCCAACCCTCCCTATTTCACCCCCTTCCCCTTCCCACAACGCAATTGCACGCCGCTCAAAACGCACATCGCGGAGATTACATCCCCCGCCCCATACCCCCCCGCTCCTCTCACGCCTTCTTCCTAATCATCTCAACTTTACGAACAACCACGCGTCAGGAACTAGTCCGAACGGCTGCAGTAAGGCTGACCCCCACTTCTACTCCTGACCTCTATGCCGCCCCTCCTCTCCCCTCCCCTCCTTCAGGCCCCCATCACATACCACCCCATCCCACCGTTCGTATGCCTCCCACCTCCCCCTTCATATCTCCAATCGTCTTACTCCATCCATTGCGATAGCTTCGGAGCTTGGATTGAGGATCGAGGAAAGGGTGGGCGCGAGGTCGGCGTCGAGATATGGCGTGGATGTAGAGAGTAGGCGGTAGATTTAATGGAGGCTGCGCGGTTGGAGGTCTGAAGGGTAGGCGAGGGGGGGTGGAGGATCGGCGGAGATGGGGGGATCGTCGGGGTGGTTTTGAGAGGAAAGGAGAAAGGAAGGGGGTGGAGCGTGGTATGGTGCTTGTCGGAAGAGGGAGTAGCAGGAGGGTTGTGGTGGTCAAGGGGGAGAGGTTTGTTATTTTCTTATTGTAGAATAAGAGAAGAAATTAGAAGGCGGGGAGGCGGGGCAAGAGGGGCAAAGTGGGGGGGGAGAGCTGTAAACTCTGAGGGTGGGAAGGCTTAGCTCCGGGAAGCTGCCGGCGTTTAATGGAGGAGATTGTGCGGGGTGGTGAGATTTTGAGTGTGGTAAATAGGAGGGAGAAGAAAGGAGATGGTCACCGGTCTGGAATGATAGAGGTCTGCATATGGCGAAGGGCGCGCAAGGGCGGGGGTAATTCAGGGCAGACTGAAACCAATGTCGCTGCAAGCCATGGAGATGTTGGTTGAATGTTCAATGATGCTTTGAGATAGTCTGCCTATCTGATGCTCGATAGTAGTGCATGTTCTCTGTCGTCTCCGTATGCCATTCTATGCCATCGCCACAAAGACTGCATGTTGGCTGTAAGCAAACTCCTTTCATCTCTGCAAAGACTCGCAAGCTTCTCTCCTATGATGTTATCTCCTCCAGCTTCGCTCTCTCTTCTTCTTCGCAGCTACGCTTCCGCAATCGTCATAATGCATCATTCGAATTCCACTGTACCCCCATCTCGCCAGCAGCCTTGTCTGTCCGAGATTTCGCCTTTCAAATCACTCCCCGTTCTTCAATAGTGATGCGGAGTCAATCAGAAGGCGGCGACTCGCTGGGGTCATGCCAGCCAAGCGGACGTACAGCTCCATGCAAAAGATGCCAAACTCGGGTACTCATGGGGCTCAGTGGCCTCACCGTCGGCGTGGTCCTTTTCTTGGGCGTGGCCTCCGTCTCTATGCTTTGTATGCATGTGTCTTCTTTTGGTGACGCGCCTTCACCGTCTGCACTCAGCGATGCCCCTGCCTTGCTTAAAGTACTCTCGTTCTTTGGTGTACCTCCTTTGCATGGTGCGTCACCTTGGCTTCGCATCTCATCTTTGCTGATCGGTCCCTTGCTTGTCCCTGGTCTGCCTGTCATGTCTTTATATGGGATGCCCTCTTTGCCTTTGCTCTTCTCTGGCGCAGCTTTCCCAATAGAGTCGGATGCTGTGCGCAGCTCGGCCGATGTGCGTAGCGCTGCCTTGCGTAGATCAACCTTCAGCTTCTTCCTCTTCTTGGGGTTTTCAGCACTCAATTCAGATGTGGCTTGTTCAAGGCTGTCATCGGAGGCCTTTCGCTTTTTCGAACTCATAGGCGCAGGCTGAAGCTGAAGGGCAGATTGACCCTGAGGGGATGTTTGAAGCTGAGGAGGGGCTTGAGTAGGAGGAGTGGGTTGCGGTTGCGGGGTCGCTTGAGGTAGTGAAGATGGCTGATCTTGAGGAGCGTGCTGTGGAAGAGAAGTTGAGGCAGGCTCGACGGGTGCTGGCTGAACCGCTGAAGGAGCGACAGGTGTGAGGACGGTAGGCTGTTGCTGCGGCTGTGCTGGTGGCAGTGGTGGCGATCCCGGAGGTGACGGAAGCTGCTTCTTAGGTCTGCGTCGAGAGCGACGTGCCCAGTCGCTAAGACGACCTTCACGCAAGATCTCATACTCAATGCAGTATCCAGGCATAGTGCGATAGGTTGGGCTGGGACAATCGTCCATGTCGTCCCACAAGCTGAAGTCTGGCGGGGTGTGGAAGGGCGGCTCTGCGTGCCGCCCATGCCTCCTCGTCCAATCTATCGTCTTCCAAAGCTTTCATTGCATCAATGCGATAGAAGTCTTCGGGGTAGGCGGGATTGTCGGTCGGAGGGGGAAGATCAGAGTAGTCGTACGCCCACGACATGATTGTGATTGCTGGTGTCAAGTGTTGCGCATAGGAGAGAATGATAGTCAAAGCAGCAAGATCTCGGCAGTCAGTAATCGTGGTGTCACTGTGATGGTGGAAGGGTGGTGCAGGATGGATGGTGAATTGATGAAGAGGTGAAGTGAGGGTTTGAATAACTTACCGCGCTAGCGCGTGACCGGACTAGGGTGATGACGTAATGCCAAGCCACGCTACCATCCTTTCCATTCTCGCCTTGCCCTTCTGCCCCTTTCCTGCTCGCACCTAGTTCTACGCGCCTGATTAGATCGCTACCATTCAGATCGCTGCCACTCGCACTGACCGACCTTGGTGCAATTGACGTTCGGCATCAGCCGCCCAGTCACTAGTAACCACTTTCGCGATTACTCCTGAGATTGCCTTGTCTTCTCTAACATCCTAAATGGTAGTCACTTCCCATTTGATTCACTAAGAAATCACCTGCCAGGCATATTTCTTTCTTGGGAGTCTTACTTGAACCTATTTCACACTTATTTCCCAGCTCAATTCGTCAATACTTCTCACATCGTCAATTGCATTTGCCTACCATCCTCCATCATATCACTCGTCATGGATGAATATCCGACCCAGAAAATGACTTCATCGGAAGCGCAAGCTTGGCTCGAATCAGCCACAGGTGTCTCAGACATCGCATTGACAGGTACTTTCCCTGAAAGCTACTCCGCGCCAAAAGATGTTGTGAAGGGCGAGTTCATCCGTATCATCCCGGATAGCGATGGCGCAATGAGAGCGTTCAGCGACCTTTGTCAATTAAAGGCACAGGGAAGGCTTGATCCCCACAACGCCAAATTTATCATAGCAACCGGCAGCGACAGGTTTGAACGGCCTGGCATTACTCATGCCTATGAAGCTGAGTCTGTTACCACGGGGCATTTCACGATTGGATGGCATGTTCTCTCAGTCTCCGGGCCCCGCAAATGGAAGATCGGTACTTCGCTCCAAGAGGTCGACATACTACTAGCCTTCCCAGAGGCCCTCGGCAGTGACCGTATCGCGCCGGTACATGTCACGTTACGATTGAACGAACAATCTGGCGTGTGGAACTTGAAAGCCGGTGCCTCGATGAAGGTAGATAAAGAGCAGCTTCTACCCGATGGATCCATTTGTCTCTCTCGTTACCGCACAAGATTGTGGCTCAATGGCTTGACTTACATAGTGGAGTTCGTTGTCACGGATGCAGAGCAAGAAAAACTGTACATCGAAGAGAGAAATCGAATGTTCCCGGGAAAGTCGATCTCAAGATCGAAGTTCTCAGGACTCCCATTCAATTCCGACATACGTTTGCCCTTTGCAGTCTTCCGAAGGGGACTGGGATCAGGGACTTTTGGCTTCGTCTTTGAAGGGTTCGAGCCAATTCGAGGTGATCCCAGGGTCATCAAAAGACTCCCCCTGGCCAATCAGACAGATGCCGACGAAGCCGCACAAGAAGTTCGCGCGCTCCATACGTTGCGCGGATGTACTGGCATCGTCACAATGCACGGAATTGCTGATAATGAAGGAAGACCGGAATTCCCAAAAGTCTTCCCTAGCGACCTATACATTGTGCAGCAACGAGGAATACCCTTCAACGGATGGCAAGAAGTTATGGACGAAGGAGTCTGGGATCGGCGAGCTAGGCACATGCATTCGCTACTAATGGGCGTGTACGCCTTTCACGTTCGTGGCTGGATGCACAGAGACATCACTACAAACAACCTTCTCTACGCGGTAGAAAAGGGGGAAATGCAGCCGTCTAAGGCCATGCTATGTGACTTTGGCAAAGTCGGCTTTACACGAACTGATATCAAGACACATCTGGCAGCGTTCGAGCTCCTCCCTCCTGAGATCAGGAGGCCCCCACAAGTCCAAGACAAGAGTTATACGCACAAAATAGATATTTGGATGCTTGGTCTAGCCTTGATTCAGCATTGGTGGCCACAGGCAAGGAGCTTCCACCCTCGCGTCCAGGACCAATGGAATCAACTTATCCTTCGGCTGAAAAATGAGAAGGGATCACCACTGGTGCAATTCCTCGTCAAGATGCTGCAGTGGAAACCAGAACTACGTCCCGAAGCTCGCGATATTTTGCGAGACACAGATTTCAAACACCTCATTCCTTTTGAAGTTTGGCGTAAGGGCGAGGAAGAGCGTGACGAGCTCTATAAAAAGGCATTGAAGGAAGAGGAGGAGATGAAGAAAGCGGCTGGGAAAGCGCAGGGGGCGTGAGATGGAGGATTCGGGGAAGCGGCGGCGGCGACATCGAAGATGTATGATAACCACGAGAGCATGCGGAGACATGATTTTCACGACGACAGATACCAGGGAGGCAAAGTTGAGCGCGTGTATTTGAGATTGATAGCCTTAAAGCTGTCATATGACTAGTTGCAATTTCATTGATTGCACAAGGCTAGTCGAAGCATAAAACATCTATTATCCAACAGATCTTGTGAAGGCTTCTGCAACTTATCAGCTTATGGACTCGGTATCTATGCCTGCTGCAATGTCTTCACAATCAAGAAAACTTGCGAAACAATACCTTTTACTGTGTCCTTCTACATTCGTACTCCCGAAGAAACCAAGTGAATGCCTCAAGCATGCTAACAGATTTTGCCCCTTTACCCATCATTGACCACCTTCATCGGGCTGTTTGCCACCCACATTAATATGCCGCGGCCTGCTACTCGCATCTTCATTTATGTAAATTCACGCGAAGACATCTATACGCTGGCAAGAAGATGGGACGATTCGACGTTTCTGGAGAATGACTTTACTTGACACAATGACTTTCTATGATTGTGTGTTTACGTGTGACGGTGACAACAACGCAGAAAGCTCCAAGGACTCTTTCATAGCTGGAATGCTGGCTGACTCAGCACATTCGTCTGAAAGGCCCTCTTGTCATTCGCTCGTTGGTGTCACAACAGTAATACACACGTAAACGTGTCACTATGCCGTGGCGCGTGCTTTACTTATCATTACACAACACACCTGCGTGTAAGCGTAGCAAACACGTCTATTGAAATCAGGGGGAAATTAAATCTAGCATCTTACTTCCCCTGCCTTTCTCACCTTCAACGCCGCTTCTTACTACCTTCTACGGCTTTTCACTGCAAAAATGCATCACCCGGCTCCCATTATCCGCAAAACACCTACCTCGCTCTTCAACATCTACAATCCTCATATTATTCATCGCTATCATATCGGCAAATCAAAGTTCATTACCCCTGCGCTCGCCAGCGCTATCCAGCGAACTCTGCCACGGCAGCGACATCCCAAGACCGTAGCGATAAATCTACATTTCGAAAGTACGTCCTTCATGCTCAACCTTGCGTAACACACCTTACTAACAACTCTTCGCACAGCTCCAGCCATCACACCTCCCCTCAACCGTCACTACGCCACTATCGCCGACAACGACGCCGAGGATATCGCCTCCAGCCCCACCGACTCCCCCTCCCCCTCCCCTCCCCCTTTCCCCCCGACCATCAATGGTACACCCCCACCCCCAACAGTGTCGACCCCATCCGCGAGCTCTCGCTCGCCCTCAAGTTCAATCTGTACAGGCCCAAGGCGCGACTGCACTGCTGCTGCGGGAGTGCCTGGTTTTACGAGTGCGAAATCCCTGATCGCGATGGGAAGAAGGACTGTTATCTTTGGTGCGCCGATATTGCTGAAGTGATCATCAAGATTGAGGACGTGGCGGACTTTGAAGAGATTTATGAGAAGTTGGTGGAGGGGCGAGGGGACGTCAGCGCCTTGAAGATGAATATAATGTAGTGGCAGGCGTGAAAGTTGGGATTCTAGGTGCTGGGGTGGGAACAGATGAGGTGAGGTTTGAATATGGGTGTGGCAAGGGGAATTGGAGGGCATTGTGCGCGATTTCGCGATGTAGGACGGGAATGGATAAATAGAAAACATAGTTTTAGTGAGAGGGATGTATCTATTAAGCAAAGTGCGTAAAGAGAGGCTATTCGCTATCTCGATATCGCAGCTCTATCTAGGTATGCACACCGTGTGATGTTCATTCTGCGGACCCCCACCCTCGACATGCCACGTATAATAGCCCACGCTTTATTAGAGGACGCATGCAAAACCTGCTACTTGATCAATCACTAAATCGGATAGAGAGAGAGAGGGGTATTTGCAACGCAAATGCTCGAAGTAGTAACTTACATAAAGTGAATCGCAGCAGATCTGGCTCTTCCCTGCTATGGATATGCGGTTGCTGTAGCTGCTGCGCCTTTGAATTATGTTAACTGGCTGTTGACAAATTATAATACTATATCTTGCCTGTCCACTAAGGGAGAGACTGTGGTGTCAGTGGAATATCGTGGATTTTATCTTCAACTAATTAGTGTTGTGGAGGGAGCAGTACCGCGACTGCATTGTAGCTACATGTCTGTGTGAATTGTGTTTTGATCTTATGTATACATACTATATCGTTTAATTAGTTGCTCCAGAGCAGCGTCATAATCTTGATCATCGTTGAAGTATGCCTTATAGGCACGATTCATCCACGCCATGCAAGCCATCCACGCTATGCAGACCCTCCACGCTATGTAGACCACCAACGCTATGCAAACGACGCACGCTATGCAAACGGATCAACTAGTGAAAAAGCAACACCCCCCCAACTCATTCCTCTGTCGCATCTAGGCTTCAGAAAGCACCTCCACAGCCTTCACCTCACCTACCATCTCCTGACCCTCCACCCCCACCTTGACCTTCTTTCCCCCACCCCCCTGCTCGTCTCCTTCCTCCGCTTAACACCCCTCTTCCCCCCCTCATTTCCCTCCTCAACCTCAACAAACCGCGAATGGGAGAAATCCACCAACACCAACTTCCCCTCCCGCTCATCCCACAAAACATTCCTAGCAGCCAGATCCCCATGTCTGACCCCCAATACATGCATCATCCCCGTCAACCTCTGAACCTTCCTCTGATTATCCCACAAATAATCCTCATCGACCGCCGTGCCCGCATACGCCATCGCCAAAAAATACTCGATTTCATCCACCGCGCGGATGAGGAAGCGCTGCGCAGGCGCAAAGTGGCCTAGGCACGGCGGGATGGCTTTCCCCTGGAGGGGTGCCAGGCGGGCGTAGATGCTGGCTTCGTGGAGCATGCACGGGATGTATTCGGCGATTGTGCCTTTGGCGACGAAGACGTAGTTGTGCGAGAGGAGGACGAATTTGAAGAGGTAGCCGCGTGCGCCGCGGACGGGGAGGACGCGGCAGCCTGCGTGGCGGTCGTCTTCGAGTTGGAGGTAGAGGAGGCGGAGGAGGTCGGAGGCTTGGATCGCGTGGCGGTGGGGACGGCGCGGGGAGCTGAGGTCGGGGTTGGAGTTGGGGTGGAGCTTGTAGTTGGGGCAGGCTGGATCCATACCTTTCTCCGGGTTGAGGAGGCCTGCGAGGCAGGACTGCGTGCAGTAGGGGACGTTGCGGGTGAAGGTGGCTCGCTCCTCAAATTTGCGGTCGCTCTCTGCGTATTTGAGATCCTCTTTGGCGAAGTCGACGTCGGAGACTTCGGCGTCGTCCACATCGGCATGGTCCACAGTTTGCTTTTTAGCTCCTTGTCGCATGGATGAGGATTTTGTGCCGGAAGATTGCTTCTGGTCGACTGCTTTGGCCTGTGATCCTCGTTTGGGACGGTGACTCATGGCTGGCGTGTGGTCCTCATACTTTTCCTCGTCGCTAGGATCGTTCTCTGATGACATGTTCTCTGGATCGGAGCCTTCCTTGCAATGAGACTTGGAGCCTTTACTCTTCTTATGGAGTGGACTGTCTGCGGATTTCCTTGAATAGTAGCTGTGAAACGAAGTTTTGGCTGCAGTCTCTGGAATGTTTTGCAGCACCTCTTGATCATCAATACCAAATCTAGGGAGGCGCTGTTCGACATGGTCGCCCCATTCCTGTTGAAATCGCGAACGCTCTATAGCCATGAGACAGAAGCCAAGGACTTCACTAACAGCTGTATTGGAATATTCTCTCTCTGCTGCTGCGCTAGAAGATACCTGGTTAGGATTGGTGAGGCGCCAGTGGAGAGTGTAGGGATCATCTCTCGTGATATGAAGCCATAAATAGGATTCGCCAGTCGTAACGTACGCAAATCTCACCCGACCTTTTATCATAGCATTGAAAATTTGTGTGACTGTGGCTGCGACAATTTTCTTTGCCTTGTAATTCAAGGCGTCCTCATTATTCTCCTCTCCGGAGCCCCCTTGACGCGGTCGCTTGGATTGATGAGCTGGCTGCATAATCTCAGCGAGAATTTCCTGCCGGATGCTTTTGAGGCTCAGGCCACGTTGTAGAACATCCGCGGTTACTTTATGGGGAGGCTTGTACTCGACGATGAAGATGAGGTCTGCATCTTCTTCAGCGGTTCGGCAGACCCCAACCTGGTCGGTCGCAAGGTACGGCCTCCGAGCATTTGGCTTGAATGGTGCGGATGGATCTTCTGATGAGGCAATGCCATGTGGAGGCGTCTGAGGCTCGGTAGGCTCCATGTCTTCTTTCAACCCCCTTTCGTGAGTCTGGAAGGAGAAGGGATGGTCAAAGTGAAAAGTCTTCTGTGCTTCTGGCATTTTGCAAAGCGCCGAGGCGATTCGCTCTACGAATTGATTGACAGCGGTATGTTCCCATTGCTCCATGGCGCGCTCGCTAGCCAGTGGCTTCATCTGTGTGAGGGTGTCGACAACTCCCTGAAGGTTGGCGCGGCAAGAGAATACGCGTCTTCGGTCCACATTTCCAGCTTTCAGAAGGTTCAAAGCCTGGTCTGTAAACCACTGGTGCTTCGCCGCCAGAGAGTCGCTTTCGTGGAGGCCTGTGGGATAGAATTTGTTGCTGACTTTCGTGAAGCCTTTGGTTGCACGGGAAAGGTCAGATTCGATCTTGAGAGTTGCCTGCGCTTCATTGTGGCATATCTCTAGGAGCTCTTCGATGGTTGTATCCCGCAGCTGAACATCCGAGATCTCTGCACGAACTTGTGCATCGCTGGCACGAGTTTCTGCATCACTGGCACGAGTTTGTGCGTCGCTTGCACGAGTTTCTGCGTCGCTGGCACGGACTTCAGCATTATTTGCACGGGATGTTTCGGCGTCGAGTTGTGCTTCCGTTACCCTAGCCTGCGCCAAGAGAGCTTTGTTCAGGTCTCGGAGCCGCTGGAGCTCTTCTCGTGCGTCGTCAGCCATGGAGCTCGTAACGTCTGTAATGCTACGTTGCTGGTCGCTCTGCTGCAAGAGAAGGTAGAAGAAAAACGTGTTGGATATTGTTTGTGTTGAAATTAAGCCCAAGTCACGCGCGCGGGAAAAACGCGTGAAGCAAATGACGCCATCTTTTTCACTAGCGGCCATTGCGTCGGGAATCTTTCATCAAGGACATCTTGGCGTCCTCTCCATATGCATACTCAGTATATGAACATGCAAGAAAGTCTTCAACCGTTATTTCATGCTATCTGCTGTCTTTATCACATTGCCATCGAGCAGCTCACTTCCTCATGTTGATCATGATGATATTAATTATGCAAAGTTGTGACCAAGCAGTACAACCTTAATATATCCGGGAAGAAGTCTAAGGCCAAGGCAATCATTGTTAACCGGAAGACTTCAAAGATGACAGCGTGCCTTGGTCAACTCGGTATCATACAGTAGCCCAGGAGCCACCCAAAGCTTAGTAAACTTCCTTTCAGGTAAGTCTTCTTGAGCAGCTCACGGTCACTGAGACGCCGGTAATCCACTCACTCTGCATATCTCCACAAGAACCACACACTTCCCTCATCTCATCCGTCATTCCCCCAAATCACCTCCCGTCCTTCTTTGTCCATCTCTCTTTTTCTCCCACTTTCCCGTCCTCTCTGCCCCCACTCCTCGTCAACCCTAGCACTGATTTCCACCATCTTCTCCACCAGCCCAGCCGAGAAAATTATGGACAGACATACATCTCCTCTTCATGTGTTGCTCATACCTCGGTGCATCAGCATAATCAGCAACTCGCGGCTCGTACCAGTCCCACAACGCCCACACAAACACGCTCGGTACCCGCGATCTTCATTTGACGCGCATATCCTACGCTCGAATGACGCGTGCCGCGAGCATTACAGGAATGCTGGACGAGAAATTTTTTGAAGGGCTACGGGCGAGACTAGGCTGCGAGGCGGGTAAAAGCGTCTGATTTTACGAAGATGCAAAAAAGTCTCAATTGGATTTGCAGGCGTTTCTTCGCGTTGAGAAGTAATTTTGTTGATATTGAGGCGCCCAGCATCGGCTTTACTGCCTCGTCCCAAGCGAGGTGTAACAGTTTCGCCGCGTTAAAGGCATTGGTTGAGATTGATAATTAGATCACTGCGATTCTACCATCCAAAGGGATTAGAAAAGAACTTGCGGCGGGAAGGCTATGGGAATGGGATTGTGGAATTATCGCAGCAGAATTGGCCGATGTGGAAACGACCGACTGAGACTTTATGTGGGAGATGTCGGAAAAGAAGTGTTGATGTGCGGACCGAGGCTCAGAGGAGGCGTTTTCGACGCAGACTCGCTCGCAGCCTGCACTGCCACCTCTTCTCAGGGAGGTCCCAAACTCTTCACCACTTTGAAGGTAACTACAGTGGCTGCCAATAAGGTCGTAGACCTCTGAAGAGACGGCGGAAGAAGTTGCAGGGCTGGATTTGACAGGAGAAGATTTAGCAGGTGACGAAGTGAAAGATGATCATGTGGTGCTGAAGGTAGATGCTTCAATTCGGGTACTTAACATATTAGTAAGGAAAAGCAGAAGCCAGCATGCCTCCCGCTTCCAGAAAAGGGGGTTCAACCTTCTCGATAGTCACAGAAGCGGTTACGGGAACCAAGAGTATCAGTTAGATCAAGTAGAAGAGGTGCTCGGAAAGGAGTCGTTGCGGAGGATAGTTTCGGTAAACAGAATCAAGAACTCAAGAACTCCCATAGGAGTCAATGAATGCATTTGCTGACTTTCGGTGGTGGGTCTCATCAGCCCTTGGCAGCTTTACATCGATACAATGGGTCTCAGCGACTCCCTCCTCCAACGTCTGAACATGCGGCATACAGCCCAATCACGCGCTCTACGTTGACAGTCGACGCCGTTATGGCAGGAGCCTTATTCGTCGAGATAACTGTTCCTACCATGAAGTATCTAACAGCATAATCAACGCCAGCCCAATCACATCCTGGAGAAACAGGAGGTCGCATAAGGCGCACGCAGATAGATCATTCGGGGACACCCTTAAATCTGCCGATTGCATATGATGAGCAACTCGCAAGATTTCCTGAAACATGCTTACTACCACACGATTATGAACTTCGAATCTCAATAAAATGCTTCACCTGACTAGGTCGCTAGTAAGTGACCATCGCAGTGTATGTTCGGTCTAGCCACGCCACGCTAGATACATATTGTGATCCCCTGCCTCTCCTCCTTGTGATCTTAAAAATTTTCAATGTCGGAGGATCCAGTCTTAGTACTTTTCTTGCGAGCATACAACCCATTCAACAAAACCACCAGAAAGCGCCTCACTAATTCTTTGACACTTACAAAGTACAGATTGGGGAATGCATGCGAATGAATGCAGGAATCACTCAAATCATTGGTTCCACAGCCCTAAAGCTTTAAGTGACTCTATGAAATCATGTCCTCATCCACCAACCCGCCGCTTTCACATCTCTTGGCATTCGACTGGCGTGTTAAGAAACTGTCCAGAAAAATCTCTGCCCTGCAGATGGCAACCATGTTGGAGAGCACCACACATCCTCTTAAAAAGAGCACTCAATCCCTTCATTCTCAAGTCAGCTCCACTGACCCACCCAAGCTACCCCAACCCTCAGCCCCCGAGAAACAGACCATTCAACCATGAAATTCCCACTCCACCTCGTCCTTTCCGCCACCATCCCCGCCCACGTCCTCGCCGACATTCTCATCGGCCAAGCCACTGCGCTCGACTGGAGCGGTACAGTCGGCTGTTTCTCCGCCGTGACCATCGGCATGGCCCCCGCGTCCGCCTTCACGTGCCACAACGTCGGCGAATTCGACTCTTCCGATGGTGTCATGGCTGGGCAAGATGACCCTGAGAGCGAAATGTTCGAGTTCAAATTGGAGGACAAGTTTTGCCATGCTGGCTGGGTGACGTTCACGCCGCTTAATGTAAGTCACGTCATCGAGAAACTGTGAGATGCTACCGAGGAGAGGAACGGGGGGCTAATGGAGGGGGGAGGGAATAGGGCGGTTACAAGGTTTCTACGGCGGCGGGTTTGGTCGATTCGGGATACTGTTTCAAAGATGACTCGGCTGCGACTAGCTGTCCTATCAGTCCGTATACTACGATTAATGCGATTAGTACGTGGCGCTGCTCGACTAATATCTGTAAGAATTTTAGTGGGAGTAGGAGGATGATGATGTCGAGGAATATCTTGGGGGAAAGGATTAGACGGTAAGCATTTGATGGTGAGGATGATGTCGCTATTGGGGTCTACCGGAGCGAGAGGATTTCTGATGTTGCTTTTACGTTATTGTCCGCGGGATGGAATTGGTCGTTTTGGTACTTTGGCGAATGAAATGATGGAGGAGGGGTGGTAGGTCTTTCTCATCTTAGAATTAGGTACGTGTAAAGTGTGGATCATAGCGGAGTTATGTCAGCTTGCCACTTCTACCTTTTTCACTGTCCTCCTTTTCTCCCAATGCGCTCATACATATGACGTCGCCTCACCTCTCTCCCTTTCCTTCTACGTCCTTAAAGGCCGGCGCCTAAGTAGCCTTGACGTAGTCCTCTGTTCACTTTCACATCCATCGATTTACAGTTTTATGCTGACGTGTTGCGATGGCATCGTGTCTTTCCGCGGCGGAGTGTTCGGCCGGCTTCTTTGCTAACATAATATCTTTGGAAGTAAGACACTTAGTCTTCACGTTCTTGTACGACACCAGTCTCATGACATCTACAATGAACGATACCTCACGAGTGTCAATCTAAACAATATTATATTGACACCTCAATCAGCCTGGTCTTGGCCAGCGTTCTGCCAAGAAATGTAGGGCTGAATAGTCAGCTGCCCTTGGCTATTTAACCCTGCTCACAACTCCTCAACTCCTCTTCTCCTCCACGAAATCTTACATCACGACCAAACCCATCAACATGCCAGGTCGCGCCGGCCGCAACCGCGCTCGCGATCCCTTCAACTACTGGAACAACACCGCTCCCACGAAACCCGAAGCACAAGCACTAGCTGCACGCCTAGGCTTGGACTTCCCTTCCAATTCTCCACATGGCTATCAGTGTGGTTTGGTGTATGCAATAACCCCCCCCCCCCCCCCCCGTCCTCCAAGAAACCCTTCGCGACATCATTTCTGTTCCTGCTAACAGGGAATTAGATATCCTATACGACGCCTCATCGTCACGGGTGAAGACTCGCCTGAAAATTACGCGATATTGCTGGGACCCTTGTGGGAGACCAAAGCGATGAACATCATCAAGGAGACCCGTATCGAGGTTCTGAAATGTCCACCTGTTGGTTCGCCTAGCTATAAAGTCGCGGGGTATGTTGATCAGGGCGCGCCGAGGTGGACTCCTAAGCGTGAGTCAAGATTTCAGTTGTTGCAAGAGGAGTGTGGTCCTCAGCTTCATCTTGTCCTCGTTGTCACTCCCGTTTCTTAAACTATCGATCTCTTTTGCAATATTGCGCGCGATTAATATAGCGCTATATGCGACCGCTAACGCAGTGATCTCCGTAGCTCCAACGCCCGAGGAAGAAGCACAGCTCGCCGAAGTCCGCTCGATGTCAGATGTCATCAATCAGCACATGGGCGAAAAGAAAAACGTTCAGAATAGTGATGTTAAGGATATGTTGACATCGATGGGTTCCGACTGGGGAAAGAATCTGGGTGCTTTTCAGAGCGCTATGAACGCGCGGAATCAGGGTGTTTAGATACGCTGATCGCCGTAGATCTAGCTATGATGAATGTGCCACCTATTCTAGGTGAATGAATCATCTTTGGCCATGAAGTGCACTCGCTCTGTTGCCACTTCACATGCGATATCAATTTGCTATTCTATCATCCGATTGCGTAACCAATGGCTGCTCTTTGCTTGCCGACAGGCTTTTGCATGCTATCCACGCTCCTAGCAGTAATGACACGCTCAACCACCCTCCCCCCACATCCCACCCACCTCAATAAAACGCAGCCCCAGGCGACGTGGTAGAAAGACTTGGCGCCCCTCCCCTCCCTCCACCTCCACCCCCAAACCCCGCCGAGAACTTCGCCACCTTAATCCCCGTACTCGCCACCCCTCCCACCCCTCCCATTCCCGTCCCTCCCATCCCCATTCCCGTCCCCATCCCACCCCCTTTCACACCCGCGCTCTTACTCCCCCCCACCCCAACCCCGGTTTCAAAAATCGCCCCACCCCTCCTCAACTCCTCCCTTCCCACCTTCCCCACCGTCCCCATCTCGGGATAGCTCGGCGCCGTCGTCGGCAACGCCATCAAAGATGCCTGATGCTTAGCATGATCATACTCCTGCACCGGCGGCGGGCGTTTGCGATAATTCACCTCCTTAATCCCGCCCCAGCCTATCGTGTAATGCATCTGCACATCAGGGTCTCTACCACTATACGTCGGGGGCGCCGTTTCCGGCAATTTCGCATCTCTGATCGCGTTCCCGCGCTTGAGAGTTTTGTATGTAGGGGATTGGGTTTGTGGGCCGTAAAGGACGCCCGGCGCCGTCGGCGGTGTCGTGTCAAAAGCCGTCAACGATGCTTGGTGCGCACTGTGGTCGTACGGCAGCGACGGCGGCGGCCGTTTTCGATAATTCACCTCCTTAATCCCGCCCCAGCCCGTCGTGTAATGCATTTGCACGTCTGGGTCGCGCCCGTCGTACGGCACCGGCACCTTCGCGGCTTTGTCGGGCTTGACCGCATTCCCACGCTTAAAAAGTTTAGAAAAGAAAGTGCCAATACTGCTGCCGGGCTTTACGGGCTGCGGCGCCAGCGTTTCTACTTCTTCCCCCACGGTGCCGGAAGGGTCACGAAAATTGATCGGGTCCGCGCCGCAGTAGAGGTACAGGTTCGTGCTGTCGATGGAACCGAGTGGGTCGGGGGACAGGAAGCGTGAGAGGGACGGGGAGTAGTACCTCAGACCGCAGTGGGAGAGGCCGGTTTCGGCGTCGCGGTCGTAGGAGGCGAAGCGGTGGTTTGAGGGAATGTCAGTCTCGGCGGTGGTGGTGGTGGTGGCTAGGAATGTGGAGATGCCGAAGGGGGAGTATTCTTCGTATGAGAGGATTTTACCGGTGTCGTCTGTTTCGAGGCCGCCGGGGAATTGATATCGCGCTAAAGGCGGGGAGGATGCGGGGGTTTTGCTGGTTTCGAGCAGTACGACGGCGCCGGCTGCTGAGAGGGTGTGTTTGTGTTTCTCGCGCTCGAGTTGGAGGGGTGAGGATGGAGAGGGAGAGGGGGTAAAGCTGCGTTGGATCTCGAGGTTGCCCAGGAAGAGTGTGTCCCGCATCACTTGTGGTTTGGAAGGGTCTGTAGAAGGGCGGGCGGTGGTTTTGCGGATTCGATTGCCGCTGCTGTTGTAGACGTACCATGTTGTCTCTGGAATGCTGTCTCGAATGGCTTGTTGGGTGGTGCTGCGTAAGAGGCCGTTCACATCCCATGTTAGAGTTGTGGGCCCGACTTTGGTCACGCAGCCTTGTTCGCCGGAGATCCCTTCGTAAGTATACGTTTCGGTGAGTCCAGCAATTTCTATGCGTGATAGGCGATTACTTGGTGTTGCGGCATCCAAAATGCTTTTCTCTTCATAAATCTGCTTCTTTTGCCATCCTGGGATTGCTGGGTCGTTTTGGATTTCATGATTGAGTAAAGCAAGATTATCTGCATCATCGTAGTCATAGATCTCTTGGTAATTTCGTAGTTGGCTACCTTCAACAGGTGCTTTTAGTACCTTCGGTTGTGTCGAAGGGCTGCGTGTAGCTTTTGCTTGGGTATCTACCCATTCACGGCCAGTAGCTCGTATCAGGCGCCCAAGTGGATCATATGTGTATTCTGAGATTGGCTTGACAACCTTGCCTGTAAGATACTGTAATTCTGCTGCTTTGTTCTCTACTTGCACCTTGCGGCCTTCGCAATCGTATTGAAAGCCGGTGTCTTGAAGTACTACTGCGCCTGACGCGAATTTACGTTGCATGAGATTCCCAGTGACTCTATCGTGAGAGAAGTCGGCAATGCAGCCGTTGCCATATTTGAAGGTACTAGTATCACCAAATTGTGTATATACAATTTGGGAGATATAATCCTTCGGCTGAGAATTAGGGCTTTTCCATCCGGCAGATATTTCTTGACTCATGCGATTGTACTCTCTGTAAGATGTGTTATCCTGGGAGTCAGTTTCTGAACGGACTCGATCGTGGGCATCGTACTCGATTGCGTTCTTGTACACTTCGGGAAGAAGTTCATTCTGGACAGACCAGTCGAGGGTGTTGCGATAGTCTGACGCGACTTCGAAGGATATTTGTGTGCAATTGGACTTGAAGTCGAATTCAAGATACTTCTGCACTCCAGCCTGGTCCAGACTGGTGACCAACTGACCCCATAGGTTACGCGCCGACGCATTCGTCTCTCCTTCGCCGTAAAGGTTCTTCACGGCGAGGATTTCGGGACCCAAATTCCTCTGAAAGACCTTAGTCAACCTACCAATCTCATCGTACTCGTATCGAAACCGAGTTTTGCGATTAGTCCAGGCAAAAATTGGCTGCCCCCGGAAATTGACGAGCTGGCACTTTTCGCCCGAGTCCATTGATTTTGTAAGCACGCATTGTCCATTGTAGTCATACTCATTGACTTCTGCAAGCCGCTGTCGTGCATCGGATTTGGATCGAAGGTTGCCCGCGCGATCATATTTGACGGTTGAGACAAGCTCCTGGCTGCCTAGCTTTTGAGAAGTGGCTATTGGTCTTCCAATAGCATCCGAATAGGTAGTGATTGGCTTGTCGCCATAGTCAGAGGACCTCTGGGCTGCCACTTTAGTGTTTTCATTTTTCATTTTCTCTTCAAACCAGGAGGGAGAGTAGGATTGTTCAGGTAGGAGTCGGATGTAAGGGCCAACAGTTGCGTCTTGCTTCGGGTCAATCTTGAGAGTGCGGCTTTCCGAGCGAGTCTGTACCTCCCAAGGGAGGGATCGAGTGAGGGACCAAGTATGATCTGGATGGAATATACCAATTTGTCTTTGGAGTGTATCAGTCAGGTAATGGGTGATGGCGCCAGCGATCTTTGTTGGTGGTATGAAAGCACAAGAATTGCCAAAAAATGGCGCAAAGTCCATGGTTGGCACTCCGCTGAGATCACAGATAGGAAAGATGACATTATGCCATGAGACACCACCACTGAACGTTCTAGAAATGGATGTTGCTTGATAAGGAGCTCCAGAGCCATCTAGATATGTCACAGCTACAGAAAGTTGCGCCTCCCCATTGCGAAAATGCTTATCTCTTGAGATATCTACCTTGAAGGCAGGAGTGACGTTGCCGCTAGTCGCTTGCGATGTCTGGGCGAAACGCTTCCGATCGACCACCGTAATACTACCTGCGTCACGAATGAACGCGCGAAGACCATCAAGATTACCAGCTTGCAAGAGACCAAGTATATCCGTGATAGGTCTACTGTATCCTACGAGACTATCACCTACTTGCTCACTACTCTTCCCCAATACGGCGAAGGCGATAGGCTCACCCAGACAATCATATATCGTCTGGCGCCGGTTTCCGTTTGCATTCTCAATTTGTCTCGGTAGCAGGCGATTGTAGTCGTAAAGAGTCTTCGATGAGTTCTTGACGGCATCTGTAATCTCAGTGGGAAGCAGCCAGTAAGTATCCCATTTGGTAGTAGAAACACTGTTCATAGCGTCGAGAGTGCGGATGGGGCGATAGAATGATGCTCGTGCGAGCGCCAGCTCATCTGCCTGTCCTGAGGATGTCGAGTACGATATCGTGCTCGACATGACCCACCAGCGGTCATCAGAGTCTAGATTAATATAACCAGATTTGGGGAGTACTTCCAAGCGCAACTTTCTGTCGAATTCGGTGTCTTCGCTTGGCACAATGGTTTTGAGAGAATTCTGATCCAGCGCTAAATCGTAGCTGCGATCGACTATCGAGAAAGCTTCCAATCTACCAATTGTAGGGACTGTTTTCAGCTCATTGTCTTTGAAAAACACACGAGACTCGGCGATCAAAGTTGAGCTGGCTGGATGGTCAGAAGCTTTCCCCAAGTTCGTCAATTTCACAGCTTTGCGATGGACAACTAAATCCGATACGATCTGCTCGGCTGCCACAAAGTCTTTGGGCGAATCTGACAGGTGGTAAGATCTAGATGAGCACACAAGGGGCGTGCGTAGGTTATCAAGATCATCAACTGAGTTCGTGTAATGTATCTCCTGACATCGTACAATGCTGGCCTGTTGGCTAAGAGCCACCTGAGAAGTATCCGTGGCTGTTGGAATCCGCCCATATGCTATCGTGACGGACAGTATCGGATCTCCATACTCATTGTACAGCGGCGAGATACTATGTTCAATGCGTGGTGGAATATCCGACTGTCCTTCGTAGTAGAAGTTTACGGTCTCTCTAGGCGCTGATGCGAACACTGCTGGTGATTTGTCGCCCGATTGCAACTTTCGCGACGTATAGCCAAATTCATGTACGGTCAAAGGTATGGGCGTCTGCTGTGTCGTATCATGTCCATAGATCTCTTCACGAAGTATGCTCCCGTTCAAAGCTCTGCTGGCCGATGGGGCGTCATTGCCATCTAGATCTTTTGGTATATGACAGGACGCTTGGTGCTGACGCTTGAAGGCGGTCCCAAGAAGTGCTTGAGGAGAATCAGAATTGGTGTAAAACCACGTCTTGGAGTGTTTTTCAGGCGTTGAAAAGGCTTTGCGCGACGAGATGGCTGGGAACGAATCTCGTATCCAGGTCTCTACCGCACCGAAACCACAGAATTCGCGCTCGGACATGTCGTAATACCCGTCATGGTATTCGTATCGCGTCTGTCTTGAGGTTGAAGTGATCTCGTCTATAATCGTAATTCTTTCCACACACTGAATGGGAAACGGGAGTGATCTTTTCCATTTGTTGCCTTTCAAATTGTCATTTAGGTAGTACGAAGTTGATGGCTTGTACTGAACGGTTGTCTTGAGACCGAAGCCATTCGTAATCGTGGAAAGTAAGTGAGGCTTGAGTCCTTTGGTCAAGTCAACGAAATGAAAGGTCGGCCTTCCAGTAGTCTGGCCACTGCCACACCAAACAAGACAGGAAGTCCCGTTACCCAGTAGATCCACTACAGACACAGAGTCTAAGGATTGGAGAAAGGGAAAGTTGGCTATTGCTTGCCCGCCGGCCCAGTCATTACCCGACTGATTAGCATACCAGATCGCGCCTCCCCTTTGAGGAAAGTATATGATATCGCAAGTACCAGAGCCATCTACATCAGCAAGTCGCATGCGCTCCGTGGTGAACCGATCAGCGAGATCGAATACGGGCGAATTCATCATAACGATCTCGTCCCCGAACCGACCGTACCCAAGATTTGGCCAATAGGAGATCAACCCATTGGAGATAGAGACTATGTCGGATAACCCATCACCAGTCATATCTGCGGTGGTGATCATATTTGAAGTGTCTTTCTCGCCCAGCAAAGCGATGCCGAAAGCCCCTGTCGCTCGCTGAGGAGGTCCAAATCCCTTCTTTCCTAAGGATGGAAGCCAGATGACTTGACTGTTGGTGACATCTAGGTGAACAATGTCAAGAAGGCTGTCGCCTGTGACGTCCATTCTGAAAGCAAAATCGTCTGCTGTGTTGACAACAGGCCACGAGGGGTAGTTTTGAAAGTGACCCCAGTCATTTGACGCTCCCCTCTCGTAATATCCTGGTTCTTGTAGGGAGGTAAGGTCCAGCTTTCCAGTTCCGTCAAGGTCTTGCAGTACCCAATCTGTGCCAGTGTTGGGTCTAGGGTTGATAACTTGGGGTCTTGAAAAGGAACCGCCACGAGCATCTCCTGATAATGCATTTTCATTTCGTTGATATTGCCAGCCATATGAATTTGACATGCTTAACAAACCAGGACTACCCTCTCCGTCAAAGTCTACCCAATCGACCTTTTCACTTGGGCGCTCGCCGGGCAGATTGTTAATCTTGGCAACATTCACGGTCATTGTCTCCAAAGTCTTCGTCAGCGGGGTTTCTTGGTAAGTGAATTGATATGGAGGCATAGCCAAACGTTCGTGGCCACCATCTGTCACAGTGTGTCCTTCAATTCTCACAGACATGAGCTTCGTGGCATGCTTTGACTCTTGATACCCCAACGAGACGGAGGAGACGAGACTCTCTGCTCGTCCAAGTGTGTCTGATTCGGGCATGAGGTGGAAATTGAGCAGTCGTCGGCACAAGCGCTGTGTTCGTAGCTCAAAGCCACTATTGAAACGCGAGAAGCAATCTCCTCTCAACGACCAAGGCTTTGAATCGGTAGTTTTGGGGTTGTCCTGGTCATGCTCACCGTAATCAAGGATTACCTGAAAGAGGTATTGCATTGGCTCGGTTGATACTTTCCATGTTTTCAGATCTCGATTTACGGCTCTGTTACCGTACTTGATGGACTTCAGGTACAACTTCGACCCATAAGCTGAAGCTCTGTCTCGTTGCGCCTTGGACATCTTGTTGTTAGGGTCCTCAAGCCCGGCACCGTCTTCAGGTTTGTATGTGAATTCCATGCAGTTGCCTGTGGCATCATAGACTTTGCTGCACAGCCATGAAAATGTTTTTGGCGGTGTCAGGTCTCCGTCCATAGCTTTACTGGCCACTCTAGAGAAGGCAGAGTCTCCATACACCGTCGTAGTATTGTCCCCTGTGATTGTACGCCAATACACATCTGACTTCTTCGTCTTATTACTCCATTGCTCGATTCTGAGATTCTGCGGATCTATTCGCGGCCTGAATCTCCGAACCGTCCAATCACTAGACGCGGGCGGCTGCTCATACTTACTCTCTGTAGGCACGAGGTCATCGTAGCCAGAGAGTACAAAAGTATCAGATTCTGCATATCGCGGGATTGTATTGGCAGTCTTGCGACTGATTTCTGACACTTGCACATTCCATCCGAGGCCAAAGGGGCCATTGCCTTGACCTGAACTGTACGACAGTGCCAGACTCGGCGTGGCGGCAGCGGAGCGCGAGGCAGAGGTCGGGACTGGGATAGAGAAGGACATGGAGCCGTTGAGCGGCGTTATCTGTGGCGATTGATTGAGAGCTTTCAGGGCGCCCCCACCCCCAATGGCCAGCGGCGCCGACGAGAGACCGCTCTTCCTTTCGGCGCTCTTCCCATTGTTATTGCGATTCGAGGTCTGCATGCGTTCAATACCCGACTTCCCCGATTGACCCGAAAGGCCATCGAGGCGTTTGGACAAGCTTGCCATGACAGCGGCAATTCACCAGAGCCAGGATATACCCTCATTGAGTTCCGAGGGTACCAGAGTCGGTATCAATGGCATCGATAGGCAGCCGTCGGTCTCTCCGACGATGAGGAAACATTCATCGTGAAGCATACTGAGAATCCTTTGGCCAGAGGTCATCAGCCAGCTGTCACCAACCATGGTCTAGAACCTCGAGCTATGACCAAATGATGCGATTGATTGGGGGGTAATGCATGACGGGACTAGCTTGTAAGGGGCCTCTCTAGTGCAACCCATTAGACCCATTAGTCACGCTCGCCTTTGAACTGTCATTGGTGCCTATCTAGACGCTAAGTTTGTAGGTGAAGCCCCCTAACGGCCGCCAAGACCTGCGCGACCCGCCCCCAATGCTTACCTCGCTAAAGCATTTCTGCCATGAAGCTTGACGGATGGAAGTAAAGTGTTATACAGTCAAATAAGTATGCCAAGAGACATATGATGGTTTGCACAGTCCTTGAGATCACCATTGGGTATGGTGTGTTGGTACATGCTGTGAGAGGGTCCGCTGCAGGTCATTTCCCTGCCCCCCCGGGAGGATTGCGCCAAGGAGAACAAGCCTCTGGCGTGGCTGACAGCTAACGGCGTCGACGAGGGTCTGGACCAAATGTGGCTTCCGGCGGAGGATCCGTCCCCTGCTAGCTCCGCCTATCTCTTCACGCTATCCCACTTTCTCGTGCCGTTCTTTCCCCTTTGGTCACATCGATAACGCTTTGGGAGGGAGAATTTTAGTAGGCGAATCTTTCAGCAACGATGGCGGGACACAAGCTTTGCTCGGCGGCAGATAAGCAACAAGGGGAAGGACTGAGAGAGGCCATGAACCCGCCCCTCATCTCTCAGCGTCTGCAACGGTCCTTTCCGCATGCAGAGGGTGATTATCGCATCTTGATACCTCTCAGTGACACCCTGAGTGGTGAACGCGACGCTGAACACGTCGAGCTCGACGACTTGATGCCGTAGAAATGGTCAGGGAAGACCTATCTTGTGAAGACTTCAACAGCTAACAGTTCAGGCCGGGCCAGACACTCCCGCTGCGACACCGCAGCCAACTCAGCCTCCTGCAAATGCAGCGAACCCAACGCCAGCGCCGTCTGCGCCGAAACCCGAGGATGCTATCGTGAATGCCGTCGTTGAAGTCTTTAAAAGCGACGTCCCACTGAGCGATGCCTTGGTCGCAGGTTTGCGCAAGGGACAAACGTTGAGCACCACAGTAGATCAGATCGTGAGCTCGACCCCGACCTCGACTACATGGTCGAGTGCCGTGTGGAAAGCTACGTCCGCCAGGACCTTCGATAGGTTCGCAAAGTCCGATAATCGATTGCTGCCTTTTCTACTGCGTCAGGCCGTCGCAGCCGATTTATCGGTAGCAGATGTAGCAATCAAGTTTTACACCCTATCGCAGGGAGGAAAGGCTGCATCTAGCGAGAATGAGACCTCATTTCAATCGAATTTGTTCATCGCCGAAACTGCAGCATGTCTCGCTGGCTTGATTGATCGCAACGAAATCCCTGCAGAACAGAATCTCAAGGCCGGCCTTCTCGCACTTCTCGAAGCCGCGAGTCAGAAAGGGACCAGCTTCCCCAGAATTCGGGCTACAACTTTGCTGGATTCTGGGTCAGTGAGTGTGAACATCGATATTCGCTCCTCGGTAGTCGAATCCTTTGAAGACATCCAAAGACTGGCGAATCTCGTCCGACTCCCACATCAGATCGCGCCTCTTCTCAGGGCGAAATATAAATCGGCATATTCCATTGCGCAGACTCCTGTCGCGACATTTATACAGGCTGTGACAACTGCTGGCCTGCCTATCGACGACGCACGGCGAGTCCATGATTTTGCAACTACAATCGAGATACGTAATGAACAAGCTTGGGCCGGCGCCTTACAAGATCGTAATGACTCGCTCATGCTGCCGGCTGCTCCAACTACAGCCCCGGCACCAAACCCTCCTACTATACGAGCCGACCCTAATGATAAGACCATCAATCTGACTAACCTCTTCAACGACATGGACAGTATTGAATGCGCTGACTGCTCCTCAGTAACAAGCCCTTCAGCCTATTTTGTCGATCTTCTCCGATTTCTGCAAGAGACTAAAGAAGATATGAAAGCCCTAGCTTCCCCGTCTTTGTTCGCCTTACTCATAAAGCGCCGTCCCGACCTGCGGTATCTTCAGCTTTCATGCGCAAACACGAACAATACCATACCCTACCTGGATCTAGTCAATGAGTTGCTGGAATACTTTGTCCTCAATGTCAATGGTAAAGTCCCGAACATGGAGGATGAATTTGCCAAATTCAATAGCCAGGCCAAAGACAGTGGCAAAGTAGACTCACAGCAGCCGCAAAACTTGAACAGAGATGTATACCAGAACCATATCCTGCGCCAGACTTACCCATTTCCCCAATTGCCCTACAATCACAATATTGATACAGCTCGAGTCATACTAGAGGCTTTGGGGACTACCAGGGAGACAGTCTTGACCATTTTCGGTACTGATGAGGCAAGCATAACTAATGTCAGCCCCTGGAAGCGCGAAAGGTATACAGCACTTGAGAGAAGCAGGGTTGCCACTGAGAAGCGGATTGCCACTTCTCGAGCCATTGCTACCGAAAGCCTAGGACTTATTGATGAAGACTTCTTCGCGATCACTGGTGAGGGTCTGGAATCGATCGCTCTCTTTCGAGCATATTGGGGAGGTACTCAAGATGTCTCCTATGACAAATACAGATCCTTCTTTGATCCTAAATGGACCGAGAATCTGACGCCTGCTGGGTACTGGGGCTATCGTCAAGATGGACAGAACAGTCCTCTGACCCTAATGTTGGACGACAAAAACGGGACCGGGCTCACTTTCATCAAACGGCAGCTCCTGCCTCGTAGTGGCTTACTATTGGCAGAGCTATTGGAGATCCTTGGGACACAATTCATTGCAAGACGTTTGACCATTGTGGCCGAAACACCTGATGGAGCATTTACGGATGAGATCGATAACATGAGGCTGAAGACTACTTCCTTAGTTGACCCGACGTCCAACAAGCTCACGGAATCTATTTGCAATGACCTTCAAGCTTTCATCAGACTGCGGAAGCGAACGGGAATCGCAACCACAGAGCTCGACAGTATCATTTCTAGCTCAATACGAGCTGACTATATCCCCTCAAACAACTTTTCGATTACGCCCAAGGCCATTGAAGACTTGGCAGCAGCGAGACAACTGTCTGTTCTTGCGAGTCTAAGCTTATCAGAACTCCAACCCTTGTGGAGTACGATGGATACAAATGGCCCAAAGAGTTTGTATGCTCGATTGTTCTACAGCACGCGATTGACCGCACAGGATCCAGTCTTCAGTGTGTTGGGCAAAGGAGAGACACCTGCGCAGCTGAAGATCTCTGAGCATCGCACTGTGATCATGAGCGCTCTTGGTCTCAACGACAAAGACTTGGACAATCTCATTGACGCAGCCGGGCTGAAACCAGCTGACAATCTTTCAATAAAAACGATTTCTCTGCTCTACCGAGTCAATATTCTCCGTTCGATTTTCGGCGTAAAGATTACCGACTGTTCTCAGCTGTATTCGATCACTTCAAGCTCTCTAGACTCCATCTGCCAAGGACCTCAGCAGACTTTACAATATCTGAAGCAGTGGCAAGAGATCATTGCCACAGGCCTGACGACAGAAGATCTGAATCAGATCATACCAACTAAGAGTTATACACCACCACAAGACCCAATGATCAGCTTCTCCGTCAGACTGAGTACAGGATTGGCTGCTGTCGAAAGAACGTATCCTTTACGAAAGGATGAGGCAACGGGCTTTGAAGAAGTCCAGAAAGCTGTCGCTTTAGTTTTTGAATCTTCAGTTGTGCCCACTGTCATGGGTTTCATAGAAGGTTTGTTTGATGAGTTCTAGAAAGGTTGAATACCAGCACTAATGTTGAGCAGGAACATCGACCATTAGCTACGACGTAAAGTCTCTCAAGGCATCTTCACTTGCCACGATCATTCCTGCGCGACTAACTTTTGACTCTGGTAAAGCGCCGGGTGAGGGTCGCTTGAACCTTACTGGTCTTCTGGATACAAGGGAAACAAAACTGTTGTTGGACTTCACCTCTGAGGAGCCGGAATTGAAAAAGGCCGTTGCATACATGACCGATGCCTCAAGAAAGACTTTCGATCTGATCAGACTTCGATTACAGATCCCAGAAGCAGACGCCGAGAGAACATTTGCCACAGATCCATTGGATGAGGAAGCTAGGAAAACGCGTCGACTCCTCGTTCTGTCTTTCTGTATCCCGGTGCTGAGGTATCAGCTTGCACGCCAGCTGGTTCTTGACTTGCTAGCAGCAGAATTCAGTGGGGTCGATCCAGCTGCTTTACTTATCATCGTAACAGCAGTGATCAAGACCACCGGGGAAGGCGCGACTCAGATTACTGCACTTGACTCACTTCGCGGCTTATGTGATCTCCAACCCGATGAGAAGGCTTTCTCAGGCTACTTCATACCCCCGACAACTAACGCCTACGTATTTGTCTCTAAGTCACTGACATCAAAGTTGGCTGTCGATGGCCAGATGATAACACCCGAGAATGTCGGCGGGGAACGGAAATTTACGACTTCACGTTTGTTGAATGGCAGATCCTACAGATTCTCGTACACAGGAAATCTTGCCAAGGAGATGCGCTTCATGCCAAAAGACGGCCTCGTTCAGCTTACTCTTCCACTCGAAAGCCTTCTCGACGAGAGAATTGTCACAGCAGTTCAATCGATCTACCGAAGCCTTGTCGCAACGACAAGACTGTCTCAAGTCTTCAAGATGACAGCGGAAGAAATTCAGTACTTCCACCGTGGGAAGAACATACCGTTAACATACGATTTTAATGATATGTCTTTCCGGGGTCTGCGAGACCTTGTCACGTATTACAACCTGCGGCAAAGCATAAGTCCTACGTCCAGCGATGTCAAATCAAACCTTCTTTCTCTTTTTGCTTTTTGCAAAGACAACATACAGACCAACGATCCTCGTACTATCGACCAACTATATGAAAAAATCTCAGGCGCAACTGGCTGGCCACTGAAAATCGTTCAACAGATCATGGTACAAAAATACTCGAACAAAACCCTGGACTGGCGCATCGCACTTTTCAGAGGATTTGAGGAGCTGAAGAGTCTTCAGGACGTCATCTCACTCTCTCAGCGACTAACAAGTATTCTCCCCTCACTTGAGATATCGACGATGTTTGGTCTTGCTACTCGTAAATCCTTTACAAGACTGAATCCCCATCTCTATGAGTCTCTGTCCGCGGAGAAGCTAAGACTTGCGACAATGTCCGTAATAGACCAAAACGAAGTACTGCGACCTGCTATCGATACTCTTCGGGAACATCGGAGAACGGCTCTTCTGGCATATATCCTTAACCATCCTGCAGTCAAGAAACTTGGCATCATTAATGAAGACTCCTTGTTTGAGTACCTTTTGATAGACGTTCAAATGGGACCACAATTACTCACTTCCCGTATGAAACAAGCCATTTCGACCATCCATCTCTTTGTACAACGTTGTCTTCTTGGACTAGAGATCTGGAATCTCAGTGGCCCAGATCCTAATGCTCCAAAACTCAAAGTCCGTAGCGATATAGTCTCAAAGGTCCGCTGGTCATACCTATCTCAATACACACTATGGGAAGCCAACCGGAAGATCTTCCTCTACCCTGAAAACTGGATTGATCCAGTGTTGCGCGACAACAAAACTGACGTATTCAAACAATTCGAGACGTCTTTACAGAGCAATAACCTTGATAAGGACTCCATCTTCCAGGCCGTCAAATCGTACGTCTATGAGGTCAATGAGCTGGCGCATCTCGAGTATCAGACGTATATCTGGGAATTCGTCGATGATAGCGTGAACAAGTACCACTTCTTTGCTCGCACCAAACATGAGCCATATGAGTACTATTATCGAATGTTTAAATATACCAAGCTCGGAGCTCGATGGATCAGTCGGTGGGACTCATGGATGAAAATCGATATCGATATTGTATCTCAAGATGCCGACTTCGACGGCTCTACGATTCCAGGCAAAGGCGCTTTCCTGGTCCCTGCGATCCAAAAAGGCCGCCTTTACCTCTTCCTCCCTCAGGTCGTGATAAAGACCAGTCCCGTCGCTGCGCCGACTCCGGTAGCTATGAAAGGAATGTGGAACGAGCCCAAGAACGACCCACTGCAGAGGCAATATTGGGAGATCAGACTGGCATGGACCGAGCTGCGCAACCAAAAATGGACGCCAAAACAGATGTCTCAGGAAGCTTTGAAGATCAGTAGTCTTCGACAACCCATAGGAAATTACATCCTCCCTCCTCTGGCAAGTATACGCTTCTGGGCGACCAGACTTGATAATACTACACCGAATGCAGCCACAGATGATACCCTAATCATCGCTATCGAATCGTGGTACGAAGCGCGGCGAGAGGTCATCGGGAACCTTCCAGTCAGAACTGACCTGGGCGAGAAACGAGCATTTGAATACAATTTCCCAATCACGAAACCATCGAGTCGGTGGGGACTAGGCGCTTTTAAGATAATCGGATCGGAGGTCACCGTTTCCGACTACGATCCCCCCAACAATCTGTTCGTTTGCTCTTACTTCTATAAAGTTTCGGCCAAGGTAGGAACCGCTCCACAAGACAAGGTGGGCTTGGCTCGCTATTTCCCTAACTATCGGGACGTTTATGACAAAACTGTTCCTCCGAACACTGGTGGGTTTCAGGGCAATATACCAATTCTGCTAGCCCTGCCTAACGATGTCAAAACGGACAATGAAAACTTCAGCTGGACAATGTCTATGAACGTCTCATGGTCGCGTGTACCAACAGCGCTTCTCATGGAGCAATGGGTCTCGGGCAAATCGCAGACTATCTTCTCTGTGTTTACTAAGCCCGCTGATGAGAAGGTTATCGCCGAAGATCACCTTCAAATCTCACATCCTTACGCGTTCGACCTAATGGAAAGATCAACCCGCGCTGACGACATATATCCTATCTATCAATTCCTTAGTAGCGTAAAAGCCCCAGCTTCAGGTGATAAGAATCTCAATGCATATCATGCTTATGGTGCGCTGGATCCCAAAGCTGCAAAAGTCGTTGAATACGCGGAGCAGGCTTGTGCACAATCCTTGTACGTATGGGAGCTCAGCCTTCACATTGTGATGCTACTGATGGAGAAACTTCTTTCTACTCAACAATTCGAACTCGCGCTGGACATTGCACGTCTAGTGTTTGATCCCAGGGAAGAGGGTGATAGCTTGCAGAGATGCTGGAAGTTCTTTCCGTTCAAGAATCCGGAGATGGCGAAAATGGGCACAGTAAAAGAGTCTCTGAGTAATAAGCCAGGGGATGCCGGCAATGAAGCCCTTATCCAGTGGAAGGAGAATCCGTTCTCTCCTCATGCTGTAGCACGAGGTCGACCCATGGCGTACATGAAAAGAATTGTCATGAAATACATCGAGATTCTCATTGCGAATGGAGACGATTTCTTTCGTCGCAATACTTTGGAGAGCATACCCCTGGCCATTCAAAGATACGCAGAAGCATCGCAATTGTTTGGACCCCGGCCTCGCAAAATCCCTCCCTTAGGATCAAAAACTGCTCAGACATTCGCGCAACTTGACAAGTCTTTCAACAGCTTCTCCAATGCTGCAGTCAAGATGGAACTGGAGTTCCCCTACACTTGCGATCCCCGGAATCGTGGAGCAACGAATGCGGCAACCGCCTTGGCCAAAGGACAAAAGCCAAATCCTTTCATGGGCTTTGCAAAGACGACGTACTTTTGTGTTCCCGCAAATCCAAAGATGATGGAACTTCGCGACTTGATAGATGACCGGTTATTAAAGATCAGGAATTCTATGGACATCAATGGCAAGGCTCGAAGTCTCCAGCTCTGGGAGCCGCCAATAGACGCTGGTGTCTTAGTCCAAGCCCAAGCGGCGGGAATCAGCTCGTCATTGCTGCTGACTGACCTGGATGCCCCAATGCCTAACTATCGGTTCTTGTATCTTCTCCAAAAAGCTTTCGAACTTTGTGCAGAGCTGAAGAGTATGGGCGAGTCTTTCTTAGCAGCAAAGGAAAAGCGGGACGCTGAAGCTTTCAGCCTCCTCACTGCAAGGCAAGCCGTGGTCTCTGAAACAATGCTGATAGACGTCAAGCTACTGCAGAAGACCGAGGCGGAAAAGAGCATTGCTGTATTGGAAGAGACGAGAAAGTCTCATGAGATGCGGCTGTCATACCATCTTGAACTGACTGGTGAATCCCTGAGCAAAGTGCCTAACGAGCGGACGGCCTGGCAAGATCTGCAGCAAGCGATTGACAAGCCGAGCAGCGACGATCTACGCATGAGTTCATATGAAAAAACTGAAATGAACAAAGCGGACAGTGCCGCTGATCTGACCGAGAAAGCCTCTGTCATGGATGCGATTGCGGCTGGTCTGATGGCGCTGCCAAATCTTACTACCACCGTCCAACCAATGGGCGTAGGAATGATGATGAAGATCGATGCCGAGAATATCGCGAAATTCATGCAAGGCACAGCAGTGGTGTTGAAGCTGAAAGCAGAAATGGACTCCTTCGATAGTCAGCGCGCCGCTCGAAAAGCTACTCTCATCAGGCAACTTCAGGAGAGGCGGCTCCAGGCCAACCTCGCAGGCCACGATATCAAATCGCTTGACAAAGAACTCGAAGTCTCTCGCGTACGGCTGGCATTGTGCAATAAAGACATTGAAGTGCAGAAGAAACAAGCCGAGCAAGCTAAGGAGGTGCAGACTTTCTACCAGAGCAAATATACGAATGAGAAGTTGTATACTTGGATGGAAAACACGATTCGCTCCGCTTATTACGACACATACCTCGCCGCAATGCAGATCGCCAAAAAAGCCGAGAAGTCCTTCCTGTTTGAACACCCCCTCCACCGCAATCGTACATCACATCTCGCCCAAACAGGCTTCTGGGATAGCGGCCGCGACGGCCTCCTGTCGGCCCACAACCTCTACCTCAGTCTGAAGAGACTAGAAGCCACCTACCACGAGAAACGCTCTCACGACTTTGAACTCGTGAAGAACGTGTCGTTACGACAGATCTCGCCCGCTGCGCTACTTACCCTCCGCGAAACTGGCAAAGCAGAATTCACCTTGCCCGAGGTGCTGTTCGACATGGACTTCCCAGGCCATTTCATGCGGCGAATAAAGACCGTATCCGTCTCCATGCCATGCCTCATCGGGCCCTACTGCGGCACGAACTGCACAGTAACACTCCTAGAGCACCGAACGCGCGTGTCGGGGAAGAAAGGGGACAACTACGACGATCAGGGCCGCGAGGATACCCGCTTCAGGACCGATCGCGTGCCTATCTCCTGCATAGCCATCAGCTCCGGCCAATCCGACACCGGCACCTTCGAGCTCAACATCAACGACGAGCGCTACCTCCCCTTCGAAGGCGCCGGCGTCATCAGTAAATGGCGCCTCGAGTTCCCCAGCGAGATCCGCCAGTTCGATTACGATACCATTTCCGACGTCATATTGCATGTGCGCTACACGAGCATCGCGGGCGGGTCCGCGCTGCAGAAGGCGGCGAACGCGAGCGTTAAAGGCTATTTGAAGACCGTTAGTGAGCTCGATTTGGATAAAGGCGGCGTCAGCGTCCTGTTGGATTTGAAAAACGATTTTCCGAATGAGTGGTTCAATTTTGCGAGTATTGGGGAGCCGTTCGCCTTGGCGGGGCTGAGGGATAGACTGCCTTTCTGGACTAGAGCCGCGACGAATGTTGTGGTCAAATCGGTGTATCTTATTGTTAGTAGTGCGCCCATCGCCAATGACGCTGGCGTGGAGACGAGGCCGGACTTGGTGAATTTGGTGGAGGGGGAGAAAATGAAGTTTGAGGCCCCCTCCAGCGAGGCGAGATTGAAGAAGAGTGAGGTTATTCCTATGCCGGGAGTGGGGAAGGGGATGGGCGTTTTTGAGGTGGAGAAGGTCGCGGGCAAGGTGGATAGGAATTGGAAATTGAAGTTTAGAGTGCAGGAGAAGAGGGTTAGGGATGGCTTGGGGGGGTTGTGGGCGGTTGTGAGGTATGCGGCTGAGTATAAAGTGTGAGGAGAGGATGTGCTTCTTGGAGTCGTGAGACGGGAGAGAGATATATGGAGCGTGGTCGCACAATATGGCATGTCAAGCAGGAAGGTGGCTTTTATCGTTAACATAATGTGCAACTTGTTATCCATGGTTACAAGGACCTTTTTCTTAGGCCTCTGAATAGGAACTTTGGCACCTCCTGTTCCGTCAGTCTTAAGGTCGTTTCTGTCAATCAGGCGTTTCTTTAAATACCAACTCACTGCGTATGTGCCTAGGTATTAATAGATTGTGTTGCTACGACAGTAGGGTGCTTAGCCAGCCCGGGGCTGCTGCCTAGCTTTGCTCACGAAAGATACAGTCATTGGCTAGCGTCGATACTTGAGCAGCGGAAGTACTTGACGGGGAGTGCGTGAGAGCTATACGGAAGAATTAAGAGAGAATGAAAAAGGAGTTGTAGCCAAATCTAATCACTAGAGTCTCCGGAATTAGGTTTGTTTTCTGCTTATTCCAACTACTAAACCCTTAACAAACCTTAACTTTAGATACCCTAGCTACTCTCCTAATTTTTAAGTGGCTCCCCCAATTCACATAGCAATATACTGCCAATCGTCCTTTTCACTCGTCACACGTACAACCTGCCGGCAACAGCCCAACTCCAGAGATTCAAATTTGCGACGATAACGTCGGCTAGCAACCTCAGCAAGGTATGCGAGCAGTCTCCTTAGCCTCCTCCGAATCGTTAGGTATAAAGTCTCCTCCAACGAAAATTTGACACCGTCTTCAGCTACACCGGTGGCATCTCCGAGCAAAATATAGCCGCAGCTACAGTTGTCAATCGATAAAAAAAGTCGTTTGCAGGTGTATAAAGTCAAAGTAGGCAGGATAAATTTGCAGAAAAGGGTTAGGGGAAAGTGAGAAGCCTTGTAAAGGACTAAGTTTCATTTGGCGGAATATGCAGGAAGACTCTAATATACGCCAAAAGACGGTCGATGTCGCTGTTGCCAAATTTCACATCTCGGACCAACAACTGGCTTAGGGTCTCTAGATTAGCAATTGTAATAGCGCGATAGCTAGGGCTTACTCCATCTTAGGTCATAGTCATCGCTATCTATTGCACGTATAAAGGCCTTGGCAAGAAGCTTGTTCAACTTGTATCTGTGCTATGTGACGGCATAATTAGAGGTTATACGATACAGGTAAGCCTCGCGCAACTGTGCGTAATCGAAGTATTCTTGTACTTCGTGGACATCCCATTGCCCCCAGCCTTAGAAAACTCGCATTATTGTGCTAGAATATAAGATCGCTTAAGGTACATATTATTCCCCTGCCTTCTAAGATATGTTTTGTTGACAGCAATACGAATTACCTTGACTGCCCTAGATCGCAAGATTTACCTAGAAAATAGGTATTTTTAACAAGGACAACTCTAAATTTACTATAATACTATTGCTGCCTCGCCTTGGTTTATTTAATTTATAATTATTAATCTTTATAAGAGACTACCTATATAAGATATAGTAATCTAGTTATATATAATATCTACTAAGGTTAGGGTTAGGAGATTCTATTAGTATATTTATCGCTTATACCTAGCTTATATTATGAGATTTAGCTTAATTTCTATTAAGGTAGTCTATTACGCTCTTATATAATCTTCTATAGTTAGTTCTATATAATTCTTATTTATAGTTACTATACCTTCTCCTCCTATAAATTTTAACCTATTAGGATTATATTTTTTTATATAATTTTAAGTAGTCCTTGCTAAGTATTTAGTTCTTTTAATTGTATTAGTTATAGATAGTTTTTAAAACGCCTAATTAACTAATATATTTATCTCCTTTTTTTTCTTTTAATTCCCTACTTACCTTTTTTTCTATTCCTTCTATTAAAGTTTTTAGTTTAATTTTAGCTATAGGTATTCCCCTTTCTTTATTTAAAAGCTTTCCTATCTATTAGGGCTTGTTCTTCCGCTATCTTAGGTAGGTACTTAGAATTTTACCCTACTAGCTCTCTTATAGGAGTTTATATAACTTATTTCTTAAATATAATATCCTTTTTCAATATTTACTAAATTTTAAGTTAAAAAATTTTAGTCTATTTTTTCCCCTTCTATAGCTATTAGCCTTTTATAAAATAAGAGGTTCTAGGTTTTATTTAAAGCTAAAAACTTTTTTATTAGTTTTATTTTTTATAAGATAGTTTTTTAAGTATTTATTTTTCTTTTCTAGCTATTAGAACTTTTACCCTAATTACTAAAAGTACTTTTTTCTACTTAATAACTTCTAGCTAGAGTTATCTTCTTAAGGTATTTAATTAAAGTCTATTTTTTCCTAAGGTATTTAATTTTAATTTTAATTTTTTTATTTTTATTTTTCTTTTCTATTTCTAAATACTTTTAAATAATATTATAATAATTAATATTAATTTTTTACTTTTTTTAAAATATTTAATTTATTTTTTATAATTTAGGGATATTTTAGCTCTTTTAAGGGATTAGTTAGAAGATAATTTAATCTTTTATTTTAGATTAGAGCTAAAATTAATATTAATATTTTACTACTTAGTTCTTTAATTCTTTGTTTTTTACTTTTTACCTTTCTTTTTACCTTTCTTTTTAAATAAAGTCCCCCTATAGCTTTTTTATAAATATATTTACTCTTATTCCTACCCCTATAACCTGCTTTAAAATATAAATAGGCAAATATATTTAAAATTAAATATAATATAATGTTTTTAGCTATTCTAGCTGAGTTAGTAATTTTATTAATTTATATAAGTTTTTTATTACTTTCTAATAATTATTTTAACTTTTTATTACTTACTTTAAAATCTTTTTTATTAGTTCTAGGAATACTTTTTCTAATACCTTTTAATTTATAGGCTTTTATTTAATTTAAACTGCTATTAAAAGCCTTTTATATTTGAAAATTAGGGTAAAAAACTAATAGTAAACTTTTAATTAATATGCTAGCTTTTAAAGATTAGAAAATAATTTTAAATAATTTACTTTCCTTGCTACTACTAATATTCAACTTTTAATATATTTTAAAAAATTAATTTTAAATATTATTATTAGAAATCTAAAGTAGTTATACTTTTTAACTTATAAGATTTATTTCCCTTATTATAGAAGGGGCTTTTATTATAGATTTTAGCTAATATAGCTATATTTTTTAAGATTTATTTTTAACCTTATTTCTCCTAGCTATTTTTTAAGAACTTTTAATATATTTTAAAGCTTTTAATCTTTTTTCCTTAGAAATATACTATTATTTATATAAAATAAATATTATAGGACCTTTCTTTTCCTTCTATTTAAATACTTTAAAAGATTATTAATATATAGATTAAAAAGTATTAAGAATAATAAAGAGCTTTAAATAATCCTTTAAGTCTTCTTTATCTATAAAAACCTTCTCTCTATTTATAAAAACTATTAATTACACTTTTTCTATTATTAAACTTTAGATTAATAATTAGAATAAGTATAGCTAGCCTTTTTTACATAAATAGATCAATAGCTAGTTAAAATTAAAAATATTAAATATTGCTTAGAAATTAATAAAAACTACTTACTATTAAAGTTTATTCTTTAAAAAAATATAATTATTATAAGATTTATTATTATAGATAATTTTTATTAAAACTTTATTTAGATTAAATATATTTAAATTTATAATTAATTGTAACGGTCGTTTGCCTATACAAGGGCCGTGCAACGACTAGCTTGGGTCGTGTACAAGCTAAGTTGGCTTAGCAGGTAGTGACGAGCTACAAACGCAAGAGAAGGTAAGCTCTGAACGGCAAGCCTAAACACTGCAACAGTAATGCGATTTATACGTAAAGCTCTGTTAGGGTATTCAGTAATAAATATATTAACAACTAAGGAGCAAACTATCTATCGCAAAAGGAATAACATTATATATCTAAAGGTGCTCGCACCGTGCGGGCTGCTCGCAGTTAGCAGAACTGCAAGCACTGCGTTTGCTGCGAGCGCTGCAAGCGATGCGTAGTTAGTTGCCTAACCGAACTAGTAACGAGTATCCGTGCGCTGTAAGTCCTGCGGGGCGTAATACTACCCCCTTATGTTACTTCCTGAATTTCTTTAAGGCGGTTTGGGCGTTTTTAAGGTTAGAATATAGCTCCTACGTGTTTTCCGAGCTTAGATATCCCTTCTACTTTACTAGGAATTGTCTGTTATCGGATTCTTCTAGTATTTTTTCTACTTCAAACTCCTCTTTGTTGGTATAATTTTACGATGTTGCTAGCTTCGCTCCAGGTAGTGCAACCTTTAGCAGCGAAGCATAGAATTTTGGAAACGTCTTTGTTTATAGTAAGCTCAGCGTTACTACTGTATCTTTGACTTTCTTAACTTCGAATGCCCCTATATACAGCCTTTCGAGTTTGTTATCCGTTAGGTTCTTAGTGCTGAAGTATACGAGATTTCCTAGCTTTAAGATTATAGGTTTCTGTCCTTTATTTTTCTTCTTTTCTATAAGCGCTCTTCCTCTATTGAGCTGTTCCTTCAACTTCTCCTAGTACCTGGCTTTATCGTTAACGAAGTTGTTGACCGCTAGTGCTCTGGTGTCGGTTTTTCCTATCCTAACGCTCGTTCCCTAGAATACCTTGTTCAGGGTACTCCTAAGGTCTTCGTTCTATAAAGAGTTTATTGCTATTTATACTGTTAGCAGCAACTCTGCCTAATTGTGCTGTTTGTCTGCATAAAACGTTTTCAGGTATCCTTCCAGAGTTTGGTTTATTTGTTCTATTTGTCCGTCGGATTGGGGATAAAACAACGTCGACATTCCTGTTCCTATTTCCAAGGCTTTTCGCAGCCTTTTAAAGAACGCAGACGTAAAAAGTTTGTCCTGATCTGTTATTATCTTTGAAGGGAGTCCTTTATCGCAGAACTATTCCCTTATAAGGAGTCTTGCTAGGTCCGGTACGTCTATTGTCGTATAGCAAGGCACGAACTTAGCGAACTTAGAGAATTTATCGATAATTGTAGCTATTATATTATACGGAACCCCTGTAATCGGATCTGCGGACTCCGGAAACCCAGTAACAAAATCTATAGCTATTATATCGAAGGGTCTCTTAGGTACTTCTACCGCATAGTATTCTGTTACTACTTTTTTTCCCTGTTTCTTAGAAACCTAGCAGATTTCGCAATTAGCGATATATTTTTCTATGTCGTTCTTTATGCCTCTCCAATTTGTCTTCTCTTGGATCCTTTTGCAAGTCTTAAGCACTCCCTAGTGTCCCGCTATTCTCGAGCTGTAATTCTTTGTAATAATCCCTCTCGTATCTTCTAAGAGTTCTGCTGCCTCTAGTCCTCTCGTTGTCTAGCGAAGCATTGGTCTATTTTCTCTAGGCGTTATATTATAATTGCTTCTGCGGCTTAATGCATCCGCTATAGTATTTTCTATTCCTTTGATATATTCGATATAGAAGTCGAACCTAGCTATCGTTTCTATCTATCTGCTCTGCTTTTAGTTTAACTCCTTGTTGTCTAACAATAGCAGGAGATTCTTGTAGTCTGTTATTACTTTAATAGGGTGCTTACAGCCTTCTGTATATATTCTCTAGTGTTGTAATAATACTATTATAGCTAACATTTCTTTATCTGTTGTCGTATAATTTACTTCTAGTAGTGTCAGTTTCCTAGAATAGTAGGCTATCGGTTTTCTATCCTGCGATATGTAGGCTCCGATTGCTCTGTCTGATGCATCGGCATAAATCGTAGATTCCCTATCTGGGTCGTAAAGTCCTAGCGCTTCTTCTGAAGCGAACGCATCTTTTAGCTTTTTGAAGGCTTGCTTTAATATGTAATTCCAGCGGAATCCGACCTCCTTTTTTAGCATATCTGATAATAGTGCAACTATTCCAGCATATCCCCCTACTATATATTAGTAAAATCCTGTAAAACCTAAGAACGACTGCAAGTTTTTAAGGGACTTAGGTTCTAGGTAGTCTTTAATAGCTTCTAACTTATCGTATTGCATCGCGACTTTCCCTGGCATAACTGTAAATCTAAAGAAGTCTATTTTCTTAGTATAAAATGTTAATTTTTCGTACTTAACCTTTAAGTTCTTTTCTTTGAAGATTTAGAGAACTTTTTATATATGCTTTATATATAATTCTATGTCTTCCGAATATATTAGGATGTCGTCTATATAAGCGACAACGTTTCTGTCCAGCAACTAGTACAACGCTTTGTTGACAATCCTTTGTAGCGTTGCTGGGGCGTTTATAAGCCCGAAGGGCATTATGTTATATTTATATAACCCAAACTTTATTTTAAACGCAGTTTTCTACTTGTCCCCTTTCTTTACCCTTACCAGGTTGAAGGCATCCCTTAGGTTAAGATAGGTGAATACCTTTGCCTTCGCGAACCTGCCTTTTAGTTCGTAAATAAGGGGTAGGGGGTACTGATCCCTTTTTATAAGTTTGTTGATCCTTCTGTAATCTATATAAAGTCGCAAACTTCTATCCTTCTTTTTTACGAAAATAATTAGCTGTCCGATATTCGATTTTAATTCCGATATATACCCTCTTTTCAGGTTCTTGTCTAGATATTCTTTCAATACTCTAGACTCTTTATATGTCAACCTATATATAGGTCCAGCCTTTAGCTGGCTTAGATTATTAATTATGATTTCGTAATCGTCTTCCGTATGCTCAGGGAAAGGCAACCCTCCTTCGGGTTCCTTTAGCACATTTAAGAAGTTATTGTATTCGGTCGGGATTCTCTTGCATGCTGCTACTTCCCGCCTTATTCTTATTTAATATTTCCGGGCAGGGAATCCTATTTTTGTTCCGTTTGCGCCGACCGAACTTTTAGGTCTTCTAAGTAGTCGGCTTTTTATCTTTACGGTTATAGCTTTCCAATTCAGTATTGGATTCTATTTTTTGAACCAAGGTACACCTAGGTAAACGTCTCTTAATCTTTAATAGATGTCGAACCTTATTCTTTCCTTGTGCTTATTACTTATCATTAGTATTTCCTTGGTTTCCTACTCGACTAAGAGCGCTTCCCCTTGCTTGATTAAGCCTATTGTATACGGATGCGTTTTCCTAGTTAAAGGCACGCCTATCCGTATAGCATAATCTTGGGATATTATATTTATAGTAGCTCCCGAGTCCAGTAACGCCCTGGTTAGCGATCCATCCAAAGTAACGTCGACAAAAATTCGTTTTTCGTCTATAACGGAGTTGTTAAAGTATAACGGTTGTTTGCCTATACAAGGGCCGTACAACGACTAGCTTAGGTCGTATATAAGCTAGGTTAGCTTAGCAGGTAGTAACGAGCTACAGACGCAAGAGAAGGTAAGCTCTGAACGGCAAGCCTAAACACTGCGACGGTAATGCGATTTATACGTAGAGCTCTGTTAGGGTATTTAGTAATAAATGTATTAATAACTAAGGAACAAACTATCTATCGCGAAAAGAGTAACATTATATATCCAAAGGTACTTGCACTATGCAGGCTGCTCGCAGTTAGCAGAACTGCGAGCACTGCGTTCGCTGCGAGCGCTGCGAGCGATGCGTAGTTAGTTGCCTAACCGAACCAGTAACGAGTGTCCGTACGCTGTGAGTCCTGCGGGGCGTAACAAGTACTTTATAGCCTATAGATCTCTACTAACTATAATTACGCGTTAAGAATCCTAATAAGCTTTTAATAGCCTAGCGTCCCTTTTTACATATTACCTAAACAACCTATAGAGCCTAATCAGCTGCTAATATTGCAAATAGTTTAATAACACTAACTTATAGGCATGCAAGCAGCTTAATAGCGCTAACTATCGAGCTTATAAGTAGCTTAACGACGCTAACTACTAAGCTTACAACTTATTTTTAAAGTCAAGTTATTATATAGCTAGAGGTTCGCGAAATAAAAGAAGCTAAGACTTAATATTACTAAAGCTGCTATTTCTTTTATACTTGCTATATATCCTTCGATATAAGCCTTGCTTTCCCTTACTAAATTATTTCTAGACAAAGTACTTTACCCCCTTAAAGGCTTATCCTCCCTTATTAAAACTATAAATAATTAGAACTAAAAAATCCCTTTATTTATAGTCGCCCCAACTTAATAAAACTACTTGCCGCTCTTTTTATACTACCTAAAAATGCTATAGCATAATTTAAATATACTTAATTATTATAGCCCCTAATAGCGCTCTATATTTGCAAAGGAAACTTAACTACTTTAATTTAATTTTTTAAAATCCTAAAACTAATTATAAAATACTTTTAAACTATAAAAGCTTGTTATTAAGCGATGCTAGGATATTGATAGTATTATTGCCTACGTTACTATATTAGCTATATACTGAGAAAGTTTTAAACTGTCTTATTGCCTGCCTTTCTTTTAAAGAATCTAATAAGATTAAAAGGTCCTAGTTGAAAGGAAAGAGATCTATAAGCATAAGTACCTACGATTAGGTTATAGTATAAGCGATGCTAGGGCTAACGTACATATATACGTCGTCTTTCCAAACATGCCCGTTA